>NW_024543071.1:33380000-33745000 GCF_018167655.1 Microtus oregoni | reverse complement strand
TTGGATGGGACAGAACCAACAGGCAAAAACACAGCATTAGTCCTAGCTACACCTGCTTAGCATTTAAAAAAATTTCCTGGTCAGAAAATGATTACAGATACACAATAACACAGATTTAGACAAAAAAGACCTCTGAAGGGGTCACAGTGCTGGATAAATGTACATGGGCTTAGGAGAAAAAAAGAATACAGACAGAAATAGATTAAAGGAATAAAGATAATAAAATAACTATTTAAAAGTAATAGAGTAAAAAGAATAAGCCACATAAAATGAAATATACATAGAGAATCTGGATTATGTGTATTATTGTGTTTTCTTTAGATTTTTTGACTATTGATGAGGTAACTGCTAAAAAACAGTTGATTATGGGGCCTGCTAAGCTAAATATAAATATATATTTTAAAGGTCTCTTGACTTCAAAATTTGAGTCTAAGGATATGTTGCTTTGGAGAAGAGGTTCTGCTTTTGTTTCCACAGATGAGAACCTGTGGATTTCTTCTAGGTTTATGTGGTTTGACGGACCACAAATCCCCCCTAGAAGATCTTCATGAACCCTAAAAACACTTGGCCCAACAAACGGAAGGAAGCAGTTTGAAGAAAAATACATGCAAATTCCCAAAATGATTATTTATAAATGTTTATTTTCATTTCAAAGGGGTTGGGTATAAATGGCTAATGGTCACAATTAGTCTCTTTATTCTTTTTTATCGCTAAAGAAAAAAAAAAGATGGGGGATATAATATAGAAATGAATGCTTTACATTGGTATGGACTTTGGTTTATTGATACAAATTTAAGGTCAGTTTTGTTATATTTCTACCCTTGTTTAAGGTATTATTTTTATACAACTCTTTAAAGATGTAAGAGCTATCTAGTAATATGCCTAAGCCATTTGTCAAACAATGTTGTAATTAATATAGTTTCTGCATGGTTATTTCGGTCTGTGTGACCAGGAAACAAAGGCACAGTCTATTTATACTCCCATTACCTCAAGTAAACTGTTTCAGTAGGTATCCTCATCATGGTCTTGACCCCTTTGTTCATATTATCATTCCTCCCTCTCTGATTGAACATTGGAAGCTCAACCGAGAGCATCATTGTGGATCTCTGCATCTGCTTCCATCAGTTGCTAGACGAAGGTTCTATGATGACAATTAAGGTAGTCATCAATATAATTACAGGGGAAGGCCAGTTTAGGCACCCTCTCCACTATTGCTTATGGTCTTAGCTGGGGTCATCCTTGTAGATCCCTGGGAATTTCTCCAGTGTCAGGTTTCTTGCTAGCCCCATAATGGCCCCCTCAATCAAGATACCGCTTTCCTTGCTCTCCCTCTCTGTCTTTCTCCCATCTCAATCATTCCATTCCCTCATGTCTTCCTCTCCTTTCCCCTTTCCCCTCCTCCTCCTCCTCTTCTTCCTTTTCTTCTTCCCCCACCCACACACTGCCAATTTTCTCAAGAGATCTTGTCTATTTCTCCTTCCCAGGGGATCCATGTATTTCTCTTAGGGTTCTCCTTATTACGTAGCTTCTCTGGGGTCATGAACTATAAGCTAGTTATCCTTTGCTTTATCCCTAATATCCACAAAATAACAAACAATACAATTAAAAATGGCATACAGATATAAACAGAGAATTCTCAACAGAAGAATCTCAAATGACTGAAAGACACTTAAGAAACTACTCAACATCCTTAGCCATCAGGGAAAGGCAAATCAAAATGACTCTGAGATACCATCTTACACCAGTCAGAATGGCTAAGATCAAAAACACTGATGATAGCTTATGCTGGAGAGGATGCAGAGTAAGGGGAATGAACATTCCTCTATTGCTGGTAAGAGTACAAACTTTGGAAATCAGTATGGTGGTTTCTCAGAAAATTGTAAGTCAACTTATCTCAACACCCAGCAATATCACTCTTGGGCATATTCCAAAGGATGCTCCATCATACTAAAAGAACATTTGCTCAACTATATTCATAGCAGCATTATTTGTAATAGCCAGAACCTGGAACCAACCTAGACACCCCTCAACTAAAGAATGGATAAAGAAAATGTGGTACATTTACACAATGGAATACTACTTAGTGGTAAAAATAATAATAAAAAAATGACATCTTGAAATTTGCATGCAAATGCATGGAACTAGAAGAAACCATTCTGAGTAAGGTAATCCAGACCCAGAAAGACAAATGCAGTATGTACTCACAGTGGGATCTATGGTTTTCAGTCATTATGTTCCAGTTCTTGGGTATGGCTCTCTTTCCAGCATCTGTCTTTTTGTGGAGCTTTATGCTTTGCTTATGTGCTGTTTTCCTGGTTTTGTTTTGTTGCTTATATTCTCTTGTAGCTGACCAAGTTATTAGAGTTGATGTCTTAGAAACACTTCTTGAGTAATTCATACATATCTAAGTTGATTTTGTATGTGGTATTCTTTTCTTTTAGTGATGTCATGATTCCCTCATTATTTGTGGCCCTTTGGCCTTGTATTGTTATCTATGTATTCGATGAAGTTGGCACTTCTTTCACTCTTTTCCAGATTGGCTTCAACAAGGGATGCCATTCCTTCTGCTCAACCATTTGTGATGGTATCTTCAGGGCAGGTTTTGAACAGAGCTCAGGTGAATGGGCTTGGTGCTCGTGTTAGCAGGTAGACTAAACTGGTACCTGAGTCTACATGGGGAGTGTAGCATAGCATAATAATACATATGGGGAAATTTGGAGTAGATCTTGATTCTGAGTCCTAAAGACTGTGGAGCCTGGGGCACTGAAGTTCCTTGCCAGTTTTGTTTAAGTTTTTGTTCAGCCTATATCTGTACGAAGCCTCTGTATTCTTCATCCATAGGAGTTGACCTAGAGCTGAGATGCTGTGGTAGGCCTAGTCTATAGAGCATCCGGAAACTGCTGCAGATTTGGTGTCTGGGTTCATGGGAGTGACCTTCATCCTGAGTTGGGGTTGAATAGAATTTTGGTTATAGGATCCACTGGGGTGAGTCTGATTCCTTAGTCCATAGAGGCGGGCACAGATTCACATTCAAAGGGGGACTTAAGTGGAAATAACACAAGAGATCCTTACCTGTGAGTCTGGTTTCTAGCCATGTAGTAGTGAAGTCTTGATCCCTCCGTACCAACCTAAATTGCACCTGTGGGTTCCGTCACTGAAGTTTAGGCCATGGAGTCAGTGTCTGTGCTGGGGTTCACTGGGACAGACTGGGTGCTGGGATCCATAACAAAGGTGGGTCCTACTTTCCTCTCTTCCCAGAGCATAGGAGTTTGAAGAGGATGGTAGAGCTGATGTGAAACTTTCTTCCCCGTTTCATTTGCTTGTTTCTGTTCGTTGCCCAGCTGTTCTGCTCACTTCATGAGGAGATTTTCCATGTGAATAAACATCTGTTTACATGGACATTTCTGTATGTCTAAGTGTGGTCATACTGATGCCACACGGCTAAATATAAATTGTGTAAATTATTTAGAACAATAAATTTGAATCACATGAAAATGTCTTTGAAGGGGCAATAATGATAAAAGTGATAAAAGGAAAACACTGGAGTACATCAACTGGGTCACGATCCAACACCCGAGAGGGAGTAACCAAAAATCTAGCTTACCTATGTAGATGGTGATTCTTTTCTCCATGTGAGGAGATGGGCAAGTCTTCAAGATTATAAAATTATCGGAAGACATAGAAACCAGTCACTAATATTGGCCAAATGCATCATACTTTATGTTGTAGACACAAAATATGATTTGATCAAACCTCTCACAGCCTATGTTTGCCACTGGATATCCCCTCCTGCCCATTCTTCCCCTCATGAAGTTGCCCCACACTGTTCTCAAATTCTCACATGTGTAGAACTGTCTGCCCCCTCACGTTCCTGCCCGCTCTTCCCCCACTTCCCAGATGCAAAGGGTGGGATCGGGAGAGGGTGAAAGCAGAGCCTTTTGTGAATGGGCTTTAGGAAAAGATATACTGCACACAGCAGGGGATTTCAACGCGTTCTTTTCATTATGTTTTGACTTTTTATTGTTTGAGAATCCACGATGTTTTCAGAACATACTTCTCCTCCCCCAACTCCTGCCAGGCCTCCTCCCACTTCATACCCACTCAACTTCGTGTTCTTTATCTCTTGATGGATAGGAAGGACAATGGAGAAAGGGACTTGCGAAGGATTTATAGGGGCCAGGATTAGGGGAGCGTGTGAGAATGCCGTCTCTAAGCCAGCTTGAGGTAAGAAACATGTGGAACCCTTCAGTGAGACATTAACTAATGCTTTCGCACAGGTGCAACTGAATGGAGCTAACACCTCCCATCAGGTCCTCATGCTGCCCAGCGTGTCTAGGGATGGATAAATAGAGGTGGTGCAGACAGGGAGGTCAGGCTGGGGAGGGAAACCATTTCTACATTCCTCGTTCACTAGCCTTAGAAATGCACCTGGACTCCAGCCCCAGACTCTGCATGCCCATTTCTGCCCAGACTGTGAACTATAGCTTCCCCAATGAGGGACTAAAGCCTATGCCACTTGCCTCAGTTCTGTTTGGGTTGCCAAAATTATGCCGCTCTTTAACATGGTGGGGACTGAGTCAAGTTATAAACCTGGGGGCTCAGAGGAGCTCCTAAGATTATTGCTCTTGAAGGAAGCACACTCAAAATAACATGAGACAGTGAAATGGGCAAGAACTAAAAAAGCATTGTGATTCTCTTCTGTGCCGGGGGCTTTCAGATCCATTATTGCTGCAATTCTCCAAGCCACCTGACCAAGTTAGGCATATTTTTCTGGCTTTCTAGGCAATAAAGCTGATTTGGGAAGAGGCTAAGAGGACTCCAGCTTAAAGTTTGAGTGAAGGATTTCCAGGACAAAATTGAAAATCAGTTTTTCTGAGTCAAATTTTAGACCTTTGTCCCTCTTGGGTTTTGACAGCAATCTTCATGCACACTTCATAACGTTGTTAGGTTATAAAACAAGCCAATTGGGTAAATTAACGTTTTGTGGAAGGAGGGAGAAAAATAAGTAAAATGTAAAATTTTCACTGTGTGCGTTGAGTTTAGCATTTTTAGTAGTATGGACAGTGGCCGTGTGTGTGCATACTTCTTATTCAGGGGGCAAATGAAAAAAGAAAGCCCAGAACTTACTGTATGAGTCCCTGAGATACTCCACCCACTTCATAATTCAAGTCATAGGTTCAAATCCCTAAAGCTTCTAAGCAGGGCCATAAAACTCTTGTTACCTGTCCTACTTATCTAAACAATACTAAAATGGCCCCCCAAAAGGAGCCAGGAGTTTAGTCTAAATATATAAGATAAAAGATAAGAGTGTCTTTGGGATGTGGAAGAAGTGGAGTCTTGGGAGAAGTGCCTCTGCTGTTGGTACTGTTATTAATGACGGGTCCAATAGGAATCAGAGATAAACAAAGGGACCTGGAACAGCTACCGGGCTCTGCCTGTTTACAAGCCAGGTAAAGTGCTGGTTTCTGAAGACCTTGCAAGGTGAAGTTATCCTGTATTTCCAGGAAAGGTGTGTGAAGCTCAAAATGCTAAGGAGTAGCACAGAGTTTCAAAAGTGATTCTAAGATTCCATCTTTCTCACCTCAGATCGATTTCTTTTGCTTATTTTCAACACAAAGTATGGAGTTATCCTTGGGGGAGCACAATTCCAGGGAAGTCAAGTTTAAGCAGCAATTTCATTCACTCTCACAACCCACCCAAATAGCCCATCACTATGTGTGTGACACCATCTTATCCATACTCTCCTCTCCTTTATTTAGCTGGGAAACATCATCAGATGCGTCCTGCTCCACGCACAGCACTGTCCTGGGGGCACACAGAATACACCAGGAGACAGTTCAAGTGGATGAGGCTGCACATAAGGAAGAGCAGCTGCTAGACAAAGGAGGTTGGGAAAGGGTTAACAGATGCTAAAGAAATGCCTCATGGACCAATCAACCTAAATACAATGCATTCACGGAAGGATACAGTCTTCTCAGTTTCATTTTCATCCTGGGATTGTTTTAGAATTACTAAGAATTTGAAAATAGTAGAATATTCCCATCTCTGCATTGTCTAGCCTCTCCAAATATTAACTTCATAATTAATATTGGTCAAAACCACGGAATTAACTAAATTCAACACTTTACCTGACCTTTAACAGGTTTTCCACTGTTTTTGTTCTGTTCAGAACTGAATCCCACACCCTATACTTAGTATGGCTTAATTTGGATATTGCTCCAGGCTTACATTACCTATTTTAAGATTTTGTTCTGTTTTGTTTTAATTGTGTGCATGTGTGTGAGAGTACAGGAGTGTGAGTGTGGATGTCCCCTGGACCTGGAGTTACACCCAGTGATGAGGCACCAAATGTGGGTGCTGGGAATTGAACTTGGGGCTTCTGCAAGAGGTGTCTGCACCCTTAAATACTCAGTCATCTCTCTAATCTCGACTTTTATGATGACTTTGTCAACTCTGGTTGTTACAGAAGGCAAAAGGAAGACCATAATAGCCGCTGCTTTCCAGGGTATTTTGCTGAATCACAGTTACTTTGATCAAAATGCAGCTGATGCCCAATTTTATCAGTCATCTGAGAGGGCGCTGCCTTTGAACCTGACAACATATGACGAACTGTTCATTTACGGTGAATATTTCAGGCCTTCCTGAAATCATTTAGGCCAATGCTGAAAGAAAATGGTTCTCAAAATATGTCTGAGAAGCAATCTAGTCCAATCGAATTCTTAGTAGATTGATATTGAGAGCTTAAGCAATGTAAATGATATATCCATAATTCTTCCATGAGTTGGAAGCCTACTTTAGAATCTATGTTTGATTCCTTTCCTCCCTTGGGAAAAACATATGGAATATTCCACAAGTTGGATGCATCTTTTAAGTGTTTTCAAAGGAACAAAAAGCGAAAAACAGTTCCGGAGAGTGTGAGAGCAATTGAGACGCCCCTTTCTCTCAGCCCCCGACTTTGTTCTATTTTCATCAAACATGAAAGAACCTTCGAACCTTTGCTATGTCTCCTTGTGTGGCCTTTGGAGGGTCTCATCCTCCTTGGTGGGTAATTGCCTGCTCTCAGCTGCCCACCACATCGGTTCAAAGAAGATGTGGGGCCTCTCAAGTCTCTGGAATTCCTCCACGAGGTTGAGCCCTCCGTTCCTCTTTTCTATTTTCTGTCTTCTCCCATTTGCTTACCTGTGTCGAGTTTTCGTTTCTCTTTCTCCACACCACTGAGAAACCTAAAGTGCAGGCTGGTCCTTTGGAAGAAATGCCTGTGGAAGTCACGAAGTCATTCTTTTTAATCCACTATGATTAATTTTTTCCATGAGAATTTGCAGACTGGTAAGCTTATTTTTACAGCAGTTACCGAGAAAGGATGTCTGTCAGGCATACCATATATTTATTGTAGATGCCATTGTTAATGAGCTGAAGTCAACATATCAGTTTTCGGTTTTCAAATGGTAGGTATCAAATGAATAAGCAGAAACAAAGCTTGTCAGCTGTGTCTGGGAAGCCATTGTTCAGGGCACGCTGAGTAAAACTAAGTACTTGGCTTTCAAAGAGAGGAGAACTCAGATTTTTTTTAAGTCCATCCTCTAGCCTCACCCCATACAAGAGTGAAATTTGACTTTATTTTCCAAAGCATGCAGAACGCTTTAGCTTGATGCCCGACTGGAGGTGGAAATTGGAATAATCTGAATTTTGAGGGGCGGACGATTTAGTTTTGTCTAGAGACATATGTGTAAAGAGTGCTTACTTTGGAAGCAGACATGATGGGATTTAGATACAGGCTCTTGAGCTAATGTTTTGCACGTCCTTAGGGAAGGTACTCATTCCTTAAAGATTCAATCCCCTGTCCTACAGACCTCCTCAGGACCAAGTTAAAACTGGCAATAAGCATAACCGATGGTTTCATACTGTGCTAGTATGTTCCCATGCCCTATGGACCAGAGAACCTTTAGGATTACATAACCTAAGGAATCCAGTGGACAAAATCTCCATGTTGTGATTTTAATTTTAGACATGACATGGGACCTTTTTGGATCTAGTTAATTCTTCTATATATACCATGTCTATCAACCAAGGCTATAAACTCCTGTGATTCTGGTGTTTTGCTTTTCCCCTGATCATCCATCATAGTGTCTCCTACATGATGAGGCTTCATGAAGTTGAGGAAAGTAACTGAATTGAAATGGGCTGAACAGTTTTATCATCACTGTGTGGAACTTTCGATGAAGAAATGTTCTAGGGAAAGTGGGGAAATAGCCCGTGGTAGGCAGAATAATGATCCCTAAATACACAGAATGTAATACTTGGCGTCTGTGAGTACAGCTAAATCATTTTCGATTATTTGGATGACCCCATTGAATTACATGAATCACCATGGGACTTTCTAACTTTCATAACTATAAGATAATAAATATGTGTTTTTCTGGCCTCAAAATGTGTTTTCCTTTGCTATGGCACTAACAGAAAAATATACACACTATCCCCATACAAAATTCTCTCTCTCTCTCTCTCTCTCTCTCTCTCTCTCCCTTTCTCTCCCTCTCTCCCCTCTCCCCTCTCGTGTGTGTGTGTGTGTGTGTGTGTGTGCGTGTGCGTGTGTGTGTGTGTGTGTGTGTGTGTGTGTGTTCTTGGGAGGACAGAGATACAGAGGTCAACGTTGAGTACCAATTCTCAGGTGCTGTCTACCTTGATTTTTGAGATGAGGTCCCTGAGACCAACCAGTTAGACTAGGCTGGCCATTCCCCAGACCCCAAGAATCCTTCTATCTCTGCCTTCCCTGTGCTGAGATTACAGACTCCTGGCTTTTTTTAAACAAACAAACAAACAAACAAATAAATAAACAAAATCAAAGAGGACCCTAAGAGAGACATGCATGGATCTAATCTACATGAGAAGTAGAAAAAAAAGAAAAGATCTCCTGAGTAAACTGGGAGCATGGGGATTATGGGAGAGGGTAGAAGGGTGGGGTGGAGGAGGGAGGGCAACAGAGAAAAATGCATAGCTCAATAAAAACAATTAAAAAGGTTCTAGAGATGAAACTTAGTGCAAAGCAAGCACTTCACTGAATAAACTGTCTCTTCAGATTTCCTCCCCTGCTAAGTTCTGGAATTTAAAAAGGAGATACCCTCGAAGGCATATGGTGCTGGAAAAACACACGCATAAGTTTTATTTGATTTGGAAAAGTCAACAAGGAGCTTAAATATCCTTAGATGGAAAAAATGAATTCTGAGACACACCATCAACAGAATCCAAGAGGAAACCTGTATTATTCTGATGTTTGAAACTCCACATAGACTTTGAAAACTAAAAGACCTTACTGAACAATGACTTAGAGTTGGCAGTAGAACCACTTGTCAATAACTGTGCACAGAATGCTTTTTTGCATTAATCTTGATATCATTATCTAATATCTCTGTGAATTTCAAAGACACAAAAGCTACCCTGAGTCCCAGGTTCCTCGACTGTCAAGTGGTCAGTTTAAACCTGCTTTGTGTTATGGTCTCAATGAAAGTCACCTGCCAAGACGCACATGCTTGAACACTTGATGGAACTGTTCTTGGAGGTTTCAGAACCCTTAGGAGGTGGGGCTTAGCTGGAAGAAATAGGGTGCTAGCAGGCAGGCATTAGGGTTATAGCCTATGACCCCCTTCTCTGTCTCTCAGCTCCTTGGTCAGTAGCAACTCTGTGAGCAAGCTATGAAGCAAGATCCCACTAACAAGGCCACAAGTGTCCCCAGTGCCATGCCCTCCCTGTCATGATGGACTGTCTCCCAAACCATGAGCCTCAAGAAACCCTCCAACCTTACATAGTCATTAAGTATTCTCTCACTGTGGTGGGGGGAAGTAATGATATATTTTTCTGACAGATACACCATGGGATACATAGGAAGCCCCAACACAATTCTATACACAAAAAGCCTGAGATGAAAATCAGCAGTTTTACTTCTCTGAAAAGAAAACTGGACATCTTTATAGTCTCACAAGCTAAAATAAAATACCAACACAGAAATAATTATTTGATTAATCAAGAAATTTTTCTCTGTGTCAGATGCTTTATTGGGCTCCATGACAGAAAAATGAGTGAAACACAGTTGTCAACCTCCCTACGTATAGAGTTGCCTCAACAGGAGTAATTATTAGTGATGAGTTAATTTAATATTTTCAGGCAGTAGCAAGGTTTGAGCGATAAGATATAAACGTTTCATTTATTTCAAGGGCATGTAGATCATATCATAATCCTCACAATTATAGTCATTTTAATGAAAGCCATACACACATAGTGAACATGTAGGCTATTCAGAAATTGACTAGAGAATACCATTGACTAATGTCAGAAAGAAGGAATGAGAACACACTCCCCAGGCTACTGGGAGAACTACTCTGTTTGTCATGGCAATGTACTAGAAGTGAGTAAATATTTTAAAAAATTAATATTTATAGAGGATAAAACTTGATATAAAAATGACAACCCAGTATGAAGGTGAGTGGAATGGTTCTTGCGAAAAGAACCCCAACTCTTTATTGAATAATATTCATATACATGTGCATATGTGTGTTATGTAGCTACAAGCACATTGGCCTATGTGGAGGTCAGAGGTTGGCATATAGAGACTAGCGGTTGACATCAAGATGGTTTCTTCATTCACTTCTCTCATTTTTATTATTACTATTAATTATTATTATGATTATTTGATGATGAAGATAAAGGTGATGTTTTGAGACAGTGTCTTACTGAACCTGACCTCGCCATTCCAGCTAGACTGTCTAACCAACAATCCCCTGGGATTCACTTATCTCTATACCGTGGTGCTAGGATTACAGGTGTGTGCCACCACACCTTGCGTTTATGTGAATGCTGGGAATTGAAACTCAAACACTCAAGATGCTTGTTTAGTAAGCTATCTACCCACTGCAACCCCAGTCCTTTATTTAATAATATTTTAATTGTGTATATTTCTTGTACATGGTGCTGTTTTACACAAGAACATTTTCCCATATTAGTCCTATATTCTCTCTCTCCTCCCTTCCCTTTACTCCCTTGTTTCCACAGCCAGTTACTTCCAGTTTTGTGCCATCTAATATATACGTGATTCTATGTATGTCTATAAATCTACTATCCACAAATGAGAGAAAGCATGTAATGAATGCCTTTCTAAGAACTCACAGCATTTGTGAAGATGATTGTCTACATTTGTGTCAATTTTTTCTTAAACCTGCACAGCTTCATTTTTCTCTAAGACTGAAAAATATATAAACATATATAATATAAATATATAATCCATGTATGTATTTTTCCTTCAATCTATATATACGTGTATATATGCACACACACACACACACACACACACACACACATATATATACTTTCCTTCATTCATTGCTCTATGATGAACACTAAAATTGGTTCCATAACTTAGCCGTTGTGAGTAGTTCTGCAATAAACATTAATGTGCACATGTCTTTGTTCCATACTGACTAGAGACTTGGTAACTAGCTACTCAGGAGTGATCTATCTAGGCTACATTGTAACTGTAATTTTAGGGATTTTAGAAAACCACCATACTGACTTCCATGGTAGCTGAATCAGTTTACATGCTCGTGAACAGTGCCTAACCGTCTCTTGTCCATATCCAGAATAACCTTATTTTTTGTTGTTTCTTTATAAAGAACTTATTCTTTGAAATTATTATATAGTATAATTTGATCATATTCTTTCCCTATTCCAACTCCTCTAAGACCCACCTCCACCTAATTACCTAACTTCATGTTTTTTTCTCTCCCTTAAAATTCAAAGACAAGCCTGCTAGTGGTGGCTCACACCTTTAATCCCAGCACCCAGAAGGCAGAGGCAAGCAGATCTCTGTGAGTTCAAGGCCTGCCTGGTCTACAAAAGCAATGTCAGGGCATCCAAGACTGGTACACAGAAAAACACTGTCCTGAAAAACCAAAATAAATAGATAATTTAAAAAACAAAGCAAAATAAAATTCATAAATGAATGAGTAAATAAAACACACAACCATGTTTGAGTACAGATTGTGTTGGCACAGGGCTCGTTTTGGAGTGTGGTTGGTCTAACCCAGGGATACTTCATTAAAGAAAACTAATTTTACCTTTGCCAGGAGCGTCAATGATAGATAACTTCTGAGTTAAGTGTGCATCCCATATCCACTCCTCCATCAATGTTGGGACCCCATGTGGCTTGACCTGTGTAGGTCTCATTCGTGCTGCCTGTTTCTAAGTTTTCCTATGTGCACCAGTCATTTTGGGTGTGGAGAACCCTGTTTCCTCAGCATCTTTCACCACCTCTGGTTCTTACTATCTTTCTGCTTCCACTTCTGTACAGATCCCTGAGACATGAGGGGAAGGTTTTGATAAAGATATTCCACTTAGGGATGAGTGTCCTCAAGGTCTCTCACTCCCTGCACACTGTCCAGTTGTGGGTCTTTGTGTTAATTCTCATCTACTGCAAGAAGTTTCTTTACTATGTGGTTGAATGAGATAATGACCCACACTACAGCAACATGTCATTTGGGGTCACTTTATTGCTATGTTTCTTTAGCAGAATAATAGTACTAGTTTTCCTCTACTTCCATGACCTATTTAGTATCAGGTTCTTGCCCATTTTAGCAGTATCAGGTATGGGCTCCATCTCATGGAATGGGTCTCGTTCAGTCCTAGTCCAGCTGGATTTGGTGAGCTCCCATTAGCTCAAGCACACTGTCTCAGTGGGTGGACCAACCCCTCATGGCCTAACTTCCTTGCTCATATTCTCCCTCCCTCTGCTCTTCAACTGGACCTTGGGAGCTTAGTGCAGTGCCCTGATATGGGTCTCTGTCTCTTTCTCCATCAGTCGCCCGACAAACGTTCTATGGTGATATTCAAGATAGTCATCAGTCTGACTACGGGACAAGGTCATTTCAGGCACTCTTAAGGGAGCCATTTTGGGGTTGTCAAGAGGCTTGGCTCTAGAGGGCTTCCTAGGGTCCTAGCTGGGGACATCCTTATGGACACCTGGGAAGCCCTCTAGAGCCAAGCCTCTTGACAACCCCAAAATGGCTCCCTTAATTAAGATACAAGACCATTGTCCTACAGCAATTACACCCCCCCCCCCCCGACGCTTTTCTTGTTTTTCCAAAACAAGAACTCTACAATCTAATGTGCTGTGGGACAATGGACTTGTACCCTGTCACTTATATTGTATTTTTTAGTAAAATACTGATTGGCCAGTAGCCAGGCAGAGGGTATAGGCAGAACAACCAGGCAAGATGATGAGAACAGGAAAATCTGGGAAGAAGAAGGGCTCAGTTTGAAGTTATTATGCAGACACAGAGAAAGCAAGATGAAAATGCCTCCCTGATAAAAGGTGCCAAGCTACGTGACTAACATAGACAAGAATTATGTGTTAATGTAGGATATAAGAGTTAATAAGAGGCCTGAGTTAATAATAGGCCAACCAGTTTATCATTAATGTAGATCTCTGTGTGTTTTTTGGAACTGAACAGGACCTGGCAGGACAGAAATCTCCGTCAACACTTTTAAATATTTGTATTATGGTTTTTATTGTTGTTATTCAACATCATGGCCATAAACAACTTGGGAGGAAAGAGCTTACATTAGCGTACAATTTTAGGTTACTCCCCACAGCTTAGAGAAATAAAAGTAGATGATCAAGCATGGTCATAACCTGTAGTATCAGGAAGCAAATGCAGGGACAGTGAAGGAACTCTGCTTCTGGACTTATACACCAATGCTTATTAAATCCACTGCTTATAGCACCAAAGCCATCCAGAGCAGGAGTACAGCGTGCATACTGAGCTGAGTTTTCCCACAACAATCAGAAATTAAGAAATTATTCCACTGGGTTGAATACGGCTATATTGTGGGGTCATTTCCTTAAGTAAAATTTCCTCTTCTGATTTTAAGAGTTTATTATGCACTTCTTGTCTTGTCTAGAAGACATGATTTGTAGTCGATTTTCTGGTATTCCAGCTCTTACAACCTTTTCCATCCCATTTCTGTGATGTCATCTTACTATTGGCTTCACTGCTCACATTGTGGATATATGCATTTTTTAAATTCAATTAATTGCTTAAACTGTTTAACTGTTTAAAGCCACCACCACCCTGTTCTTGTTTTTCCTGCTCTACTTTCCTATTGCTCCCCTATTCCATTTAGCCATTCCTCTTTCTTTATTACTCATGTCGGTGAAGCAATTCTCAGCCACATCTCAGACTCCACTGCCCATTACTGGGTCTCCACTGCCCATTATAGCCCAGCCACAGTGATTTCTTCCTGAGTCTTGTGCCTCTCAAAGTTATCCACATGACTTAGAGGTAACATTCTGTGAGTTCCACTGCCACATATCACTGTCATCACCTTACATGAATTTCACATGATCCAAATCAGCTTCAGGAATAGTGATTCCTCTTCCCTGTTAGGTTATATGTGTTACTGGATATGTCATGAGTTATGGATAGTATTATGGGGAAACTCAAGGGGGATTAGATAAGACAAGAAGACATAACTCCTCTGCATGATGTTTATATCTTACTCTGGCTAAGAAACGAGAATTTCTGGAATAAACTGGTCTGGACCAGTCGAGACCAGTCTAAACCAGTTTGAACCAGTGGAGACCAGCCGAAAACAGTCTGCTCCAGTCTAAACTGGATCAGACCGGTTTATTCAGGAAATTCTCATTTAAACCAGTTTAGACAGGTTCAGACTGGTCCAGACTGGCCCAGAACAGACCAGTCTGGTTTAGAGTAGTTCAGACTGGTTTATGCAGGACCAGACCGGCTTAGACCACTCTAGACCCACAAGACACGCTTGATGAAAACGGCACATGTGGCAGCCCAACACGCGTGTCCAGCAACACGCATGTCAGAAACGGCACACGTGTAAAGCAACACACGTGACAAGCAAGCATGTGTGTAGGAAACAGCACACGTGTAAAGCGACATGCATGTCAAGCAAGCACATGTGTCAGAAATACACGCATGTAAAGCAACACGTGTGTCAAGCAAACATGTGTGTCAGAAACGCACGTGTGTCAAGCAGTACGCGTGTCGAGCAAACATGCGTGTCAGAAACAGCACGTGTGTAAAGCAATGCACGTGTTGGGCAAGCACGCGCGTCAGAAACGCACGTGTGCCGAGCGACACGCATGTAAGAAGCGGCACACGTGTTGGGCCCGACGCCACACCGTGTCCGCTGCGTGTGTCAAAACCGACATGTGTGCCACATCCAACACCCGTGTTGGAAACGACACATGTTGAGGACGGCGCGCACGTCCAATCCAACATTCTTGTCAAATCTGAAAACGACACACATAGCAGATATGGCACACATGACAAATCATGGACTGGTGGTTCTTGCAGTCTACTGATGTGGAAGAGTCTTCTGTTTTGTGTTGATTTCATTGGTTAAATAAAGAGCCTGCCTTGGCCCTTTTAATAGGACAGAAAAATAGGTAGGCGGAGTGGACAGAACAGAATGCTGGGAGAAAGAATGGGAGTCAGGCAGTCGCCATGACTCTCCTCTCTGAAAGAAACGCAGATTAAGATCTTTTCTGGTAAGCCACCTCATGGAGCTACACAGATTACTAAATATGGGTTAAAGCAAGATGTGAGAATTAGCCAATAAGAGGCTAGAACTAATGTGCCAGGCAGTGTTTAAAAGAATACAGTTTCCATGTATTTATTTCGGGTAAAGCTAGCTGGGTGGCGGGAAGCGGCCCACTGCTCCCACTACTACAGTCTACATATGAGGACCTTTTTTTTTTTTTTTTTTTTCGAGACAGGGTTTCGCTGTGGTTTTGGAGCCTGTCCTGGAACTAGCTCTGTAGACCAGACTGGTCTCGAACTCACAGAGATCCGCCTGCCTCTGCCTCCCAAGTGCTAGGATTAAAGGCGTGCGCCACCATCGCCCGGCTTATGAGGACCTTTTTAATGCTTGCTGTCATTCTGTTCTCTGTGCCACCTACACTCTGGTGGCCTCTTGCCTGCGTCCCACCTTCAGTTTTGTGGATGAAAAAAGGTGGGGAAAGAGAAGCCACAGAATTTTATTACTGTTATTGTCGAGGATGTGAGGACTTGAACGCAGACAAGCATGTAACCCAGGGGCCTGACTTTGGGAAGCAGGGGCAACAGTCTTAGGATTCCATAATGAGGGGCCTTCAGGGTGATGCTGTTGCATGACAAGCAATGCTGTGTCTTATTATATAAGCCCCTGGTGGGGAGAAAGAGTTTGGGTTGTTATTTTTGTTCTTATTGTATTATCACACTGGCTGCAAATATTTTAATGTATAAATTTGGAGGTAATCATTCATGTATTGTACCACTTCCTGTATTAGGGTCTTCTCTGTCCCCAAGGTACTTGGTAAACTCATCAATTAAACTTGTGACTCGGACGAGTTTATCTGTCCAAGTCCCTGTTTCCTCGTTGTAAAATGAGACAAGGATAACAGTGCGGTGTATGTTCTCTTTATTGAGTTGCTATGGGTTTAAATGTGTTAAATCCTGAAAGTCTCTAAATTAGGTAGAAAGTGAACCTCAGGATTCTTTGCCACACCTCCTGAGAGGCAATGTGTTCCTGGGCTCTTTTTTTTCTGTCCAGGCTATAGCAACCTAGGTATGTGCCTTCAACCTTGACTGACCTTTAAACTAGAAGGACCCTTCGAGATTGTTTTCAACTCATCTGCCTCACAGAGACATTCACAGAGGCTGACAGAGCAGGGGCATAGCCAGGACCCACAGCTAACTGGCGATGCGGCTAGCGCTCTACCATCTGAGAGTGCTCCAGGCTGTTTCCCAACCTGCCTGGCAAGCTCACAAAGGCACACACTCATTTGTCTCCACTTGGGCAAAAACTCGGCTTAACCTGCTGCTGCATTGCGGTGAAAACACAGCAAGTTAGTTTTCTCTGAGCCGAGATGGATGACAGTCACCTGTCTGCATCAGCTTCGATAGGGCCGTGCTGCTGGAAACCAGAAGCTCCTCCCTATAGGCAACTCGCCCCAGAAGGCTTCTCCTCTCTGGACCCATAAATCGCTGCAGGGGGTACACCAGACTGGACCAGTGTGTGGCTTTGTGCGTCTCCGGCAGTCATTCAACTGAGTTATTACCAAGTGAACGTGAACACATGCATTTCACACTTATGTTCTCTGACCCTTGGAATCTGTCCAAACTCATCAGAATCTGAGACCAAGACAGAGTTCACGACCCAGAGATAAGACTGTAGAGAGTTTGGGGAGGAGCTGATCCCTCCAATATTTTAACTTACTAAAGGGTTTAAATCAACGGGATCTGTTTCTTTGCTATTTAGTATTGAATAGGTGCTTCTCCTATTTAAGGCGAGAAGCTTCATAGACTACATAGAAGGAACCCCGATGTTCTAGTGAAGCTCTACTACTTTTACCTGGCATACTCCATGGCCTCAGAGCCTGTGACCTCACTTTTCTCAATTTACTGTCACAGGTGTTCTTTCTAAGATCCTGTTCAATGGCAACATGTACGCATCCAAATTTCCTCCTTCGTATCTTTAAGGGAAGTGTCCCCGTCCAATTTTTGTATTACCTATGTCTCAGCAACCTCCCAGGGTTTACACTTTCTTATGCCATTTCCACCTATGTGATGCTGAAGGAGGAGAAGGGAAAACACAAGCTAGGTACCTGTTCTTAGAGCAGGAGATTTGGTGACACAGGAAAAAGAGGCAGATGAAGATTTAAACCTTAACTCTGCCAGTAGTGCAGGAGATTT
Organism: Microtus oregoni; assembly: GCF_018167655.1. NCBI lineage: Eukaryota > Metazoa > Chordata > Mammalia > Rodentia > Cricetidae > Microtus > Microtus oregoni. The sequence goes on along the minus strand of NW_024543071.1, from coordinate 33,727,250 downwards.
GGTGACACAGGAAAAAGAGGCAGATGAAGATTTAAACCTTAACTCTGCCAGTAGTGTCATGGTGGCTGTAACTTTATTATAATAAAGTGTAATTCCCTGAGCACAGTGGATGCATTTGATAAATATGAACATGTACCAAGTCTACACAATGCACCCTAGTATAGTGTGTGCAATCCCCTCTCTACCCCATTTCTTTGTTGCTGTCTCTGCCTGGGAAGCATGAGTGAATGGGTTCAGCTGCCTTTGCTCTTGAAATCAGCTTGAGCTTCAAGTGCTTTTCTCCTGAGCTCTCTGGTAGCTCACTCATCCAATGGATCCACCTTTGCTTGGAAAGAACCAACCCAAACCCGGATGCCAGACTAGTTCCCTGGAAATGCTGAGTTTGCTAAACAAAAAAGATCACACCTACATTACTGGTTGAGGACTTCAAGGTGGACCCTTCAATTCACAAGCTGGGGGCACAATGCCTTGGGCATGAAATGTCAGCATAATCAATTATGGAGACCCCCTCCCCCAAACCCATTCAGAGCTTTTCATTTCTGAAAGGTGATAATGGGGGCAAACTTAGCAGTTTGCAAATGTGTCTGTGAGCATTTCCTATTGCTATGGCAACCAGTGAGAAGCAGGCCCTGTGCCCTTCACTCTTTCTGTTGCCAATTTTTGATCTATCCTGCCTTGTCCTCTGCATTTGTTTGCGTGGAATTTGGCTGCCATGAAACATCCTGTGTTTTTTGTTTTTGTTTTTTGTTTTTTTTTGTTTTTTTTTTTGTTTTTTTGTTATTCTGAGCAATCACAGTTGTTTTTCTTACCCTCCGCGCAAAGAATCTACTCTTGTGGTAACATGGGAAGACTCTCGATGCTTCCTGGAGGCTGTCTTTCTCAGTCAGAGGCTCACAAGTTCTACAGTACCTCAGTTGTCGTGAGCAGTAAAGAGCCCGTTCTTATTCCCATAGTCTTGGCATCTGAGGAGCTGAGATGGATGGGGCCAACTCTACATCCTCAGATTTGTCCAAATCCTCCCCCGGCGCCTAATAATCCGTTCTGCAAATGCTTCCCTAAGATGGTCAGCTCAAGGGTCTGGGTGACACACGGCCAGAGTTTGGCATCTGATCCCGACAGTGTCTCTCTTTGGCATGTAGATGTGGCTATTTCACCAAGAAGTCATTTTATCCTTAGTTGTTATGAACTTTCCAGGCAATTTCCCAAGGAAATACTTAGTTGCGAAGGATATTATAAAAGAGATTGCAACTTGCTCGCTCAGTGGCAGCTGGGAAATTTGTGTTTCTTGCCAAAATGTTTTCTGGGACAAATGTTTAAACCAAAACTTGAAATGGGCATAAAAATTACTATTTTTTTCTCCTCCTATTTTCCCCCACCTCCTCATTCACATAGATTTCTGAGAAAGGAGAAGGTTCGACCCCATGTTAATGCCTTTGTCCATCTCTTTCCTCCTATGTGAATGTAAACGGCATAGATTAGAATTCCTTCAGATGTTAATTTATTCCTTTACTTTTTTATCATGACCTGGGATCTTTCTCTGGTTCTCTAAATTCCTTTCAATATTCTGGGGTTTTGTTCATATTAGATATTATGTGAAACACTCATATGTTTATATTTCACTTACTTGCTGTGAACAGAGCCTTCGGAAGTCTAGGGTCCCCACGGTGATGGAATGACCAGCCTGGTTATTTTTTTCTCAAGAAAAAGTGCACAGCCTTGGAAAAGCTAGCATGGAAGTCCTCTGCAGCTGCCCCGGCTCTGACACTCACCCAAGGACACCTCCCTTGGTTCGTAACACTGTGGCTTGGCAACTTATGAACACTGCACAAGATGGAGCCAGATTTGGTCAGTCAATACCAAACCTTAATGCAATCATTTTGGTATTAAATACAAGTGCACAGCAAGGTCATACTTCTCAGGTTTAGTTTCTGCAGAAATATCCCCAAGGATCGCAGTGTGGTGTGAACAATTTATTTCTATGACTGTCCCTGAAAGGTGTGAAGTCAGTACATTTAGCCGTGACTTCGAGGCCCAGAGCAAGTAGGTGGGACATCAGGAGCCTTGGAATAGAGAGGCAGGCTGCGCTGTGTGGATTGTCTCACTGGAGAGACGGGAGAGAAAGCATGGTGTTACGCGGTTCTCACTGAGGTTGACTGAGGGCCGTTATTCAGTGTTCGGAGAGTCTTCCAACCTCGGGCCCATCCTGTGTCCCTGCAACATAGTTTCCTAAGCAGATGACGTAAGCCCCGTCTTATGTGACTCCACATGGCCCCGTAGCACTGAGAACACTTGCCGCCATGCCATCCAGGGCTTTGAGAACTGTACAGATCAGAGAAAGGAGCAACTGTGAGCTCTGAAGTTAGACCAATGTTTCAACGAGGTGGGAAGAAATTCCCTTCTCCTTTTAATTCTAAATGTAGGATCCATAACAAGACAGTGAGGTTAAAAATCATCTTTAGAGTTAGGGTAAAATAAGAAGCATCTCTGGGTAATCAATCATTCTCACTCTTGTGTCGTTTCGCCTCATTGCCCCACCCCCATCCATTAACAGCCAACACAATGGATTAGAAATGTGACCATAGATTTTTTTTTTTCCTGTGGCATCTCTTTCTCTTCTCGGCGCCAAATGTCTAACTTCTAGGCACAGCCTGTACCTTGAAGGTTCAGCCCTTCTTGACCTCCCAAGGTTTTCCAAAATCTTATCTAATTTCACCTTTCATGAATCAAGTAGAGGATCCAGTCTGTGTCAATACAGGTAGGCAGCGCTCTTATTTCCAGGTCATTTTCAACTCTAGAGTGTCACTTCCAATCTTTTTCTTTCATTATAACAAGTTGTTCTAGAGCTTAGTGAAGTCCCATGGGTGCTGTGTGCTCCTAAGCATTTAGTTCCGCCCTGACTCTAGCTCCAACCTCCTGTATCTAGCTGTGCTGCCTAGAACTCCCTCCCCACTATGGGGGCAACTTTTAGCCAACACCAGGACCTCCACCTTCATTATTGCTATGACTTTCCCCTCTGACTTTGCTATTAGCTGAAACTTACAAGGTATATTCAGCACTGTTGAGTACTGAAACAGAATCGTGAAGAGAAATAATGGTTTTGTTTTCACTGTATCTATTAAGCCAGGCAAAACTAATAATTCTGCTATGTCCAAAATCTCTCTCGATTTAAAAATTAATATCCAAAAGTTCTTTACAGTTGTCCCTAACCAAGGGAGTAAGAGTGTATATGGTATAGTAAATGCTATACTATAGTGTTTGTCTGCCCTCAGTATAGCAAATGATCTCTGAGCCTAAGAGTATCTCCAGCTGCTGACCCATAGGCTAAGTCAGTGCTACCAAAACCAAATAAACAGCAGGAGGAGTGCTATGTTGCTTTAGATATATGTGATTTTCTTTACTGTGGGCATAACCGTCTCTGATAAAGGTTGAAGATTCCAAGTTCTGTGGATGAGATTGTCCATTATTAATGAATGGTAAAGGCCATGCAGAGTGTTAGAGGTGCCCTTCGAGGGCTTTGGTCTTCTTAAAAAACCCACAGACTGGGTACGAGGAGATCCTTCCTCATTCACCCCTGTGGGTGAAAAAAAAAAAACTTTTTCTTTTGATAAATAAAAATGATGATGCTTAAAAAGAGAGATTTAAAATATTCATACGAATCTTTACAGTGCTTTTTCTTTGAAGAATTTACATTGCTTTATGAGAAGTGTTTGAACTGGGGCATCTTCTGAGTATGGGCAAACTGTGCAGCCCACAGTCTGCTGCAAGAAACCTTGCCCCTGCTTGCTCATCCTCCTGGTACCCCTACTAAAGGAGTGAAGTCTACTGTCCTATTTCTCCAATATTGATCATTGGGTGAGCTTGAATCTAGAACAAGATGTGAAAGATGCTGGAGGTTCAGTGTATGTCCAGCCCCACAAAGGCGGAAGGGTTAGGACCTGAGGGACGTCCGAAATAGACCCAGTGAGTTGGGGAAAGGGTGAGAATGGGTTAGAAAATGCACCAGAATTCCAGATTGGGGTAAAGGCTGACCGCTGATTTTACTAGCAATGTCAGGACACGCTTCTGAAACAGTTCCTACTAAGTCAAGGAAGGGGCAAATGCGGTGTTTAGGTAACAATGGCAATATTTGGCAATACAGTACAGAAAACATTTTATTTCCTACAGATTAATACCAATTTCTATATTTTCAAGTAAAATCACAGTGGTGTCCTGTAAGCATTCTAGGGAAGTTAGGACAGTGGATGTTTCCTTGAAAATAAATAGAAGCAACAAGTAAGTGACTTTCTCATCCATCTTAGAGTGGTATCCATCCCGTCCTCTGAGGCCCTGCTCCCCTCCTTAAACCAGTCTGTCCTGAGCAACAGAGCCACCTAGTGGTCATCCAGGAAATGCTGCATCCCAGAGTTTCAGCTGTGCTTTTCAGTGGGTAGCCTTCAGAATCAGATTCTGGTCTGCATCCCCAGGGCTGACCCAACAGGTCTAACATGCGGCCTGATCATTTTCATTTCTAATAGTTCCCGGGGGAATAAGTACTGGAGTGATGTCCTTCTGGGCCTCACACTTTGTGAAACACCACCTTATAATGTTATAATAATACTCTTTTAGCTAAAGACGGTCATAGGATGTAGTCCATTATCTAGCAATTCTACTGATAACAGACAGCTGATTTCACACTGTACATCAAACATACATATACATATATAATTTTAAATTTTATCTTATTCAACTTTTACTCTAGACATCATAGGAAAGCAATCTTTACTTTTTCTAGCCTATCTTTCCTTTTATCTATCTTCATTATAATTGATATTCAAAGTGGAAAGAGAAGGTGACATGTTCTGGTAAGCGTGAGTAGTTAGCACATCTGATTATGTAAATAACAGCACAAATTTGAAATTGGCTAATTACCATGATATCCTGAAGCTTCAGAAAGAGTCCAATTATTTATATTGTCACTAAAGTTCCCACTCGCTGCCACATCTTTCTTTAATTAAAATTTGTTTTTTATAAAAAAATATGCAGAGCAGAAAAGGGTTTTTTTGCTGTTATTAGTTGTTTTTCAGTGAAGGCATAGAAGAAATACATGATTGCTTAAGGAAATTGGGGGAAGCCATCAGCACAGCTTCAATCTTCTTTCTATGTGGGCTCTGACTTCGAAAGAAAATTCAACTTATATGTGGACATTTGGAACTTGCCAATTTATAAGTCGAAGAACGAGAATCATCAGAGGAGGATGTAGCTATTCAGTTGTGTACACAGGAGAAACCACAAATGAGAGGGTTTTTTTTGTTGTTGTTATTGTTGTTTTACTAAAACACACAAGCATATAAAGAGAAGTGGATCCATGATGCTTATTTCTAATCCCAGCCTAGTGGAAAATGTGGGCTACACCAGAAGCATCGGTGGCCACAGTGGCATCTTGTAAGGAGAATTTGGAGGATAAACCAAACAAACAGCTGTTGCTCCCGGGTGGCTTCACCTTTTCATAAAAACAAAACCCCCAGAAGCTTTGGAAGACGTTGATGTATGAGCTGCTCCTTCAGAGGCAGAGTGTAATCCATCAGGTCCCTCCTAGTGATTATGTCGCTGAGACTCTGAAGTAGAGAGCTGGGGTGTCCCTTCAGGGAGATGAAAGCCCTGTGAAAGATGCCCTCAGCCACCTTTGCCAGCCTCTCCATTGTCAGAGTGACTTTATTGACCAAGTGAAAAAATACTGAGGGCTAATTGCTAAACAACAGTTTCCTTTGAAGTTAGACAAGTGGATTCAAAACAATTACATGTGTGGTTAACACAGAGAATGTTATGCTTCCTCTGGAAGCATCCAGATATTTTGCTGCAACAGCACCATGGATATGGAAGGTTTATCTAGTAGGATCTTTATCACCAGCCATTTCCTAGATCTCTGGAGCTTTCTAAGGAGAAATGAGTAAAGTTATTTGGTAAACTGAGGTGTTGTTGTAAAATCTTATTTTAACTCGTCAAGGATGTGTTACGTTTGTTGATGCTGTGGAATGTTACTTTAACTGTATAAAGGTGTGCTACTTTTGTTTATGCTGTGGAATGTTACTTTAACTGTATAAAGGTGTGCTACCTTTGTTGATGCTGTGGAATGTTACTTTAACTGTATAAAGGTGTGTTACCTTGGTTTGGTCTGCATTTGTTTAATGATGTAATGACATGTGTTTAATTATGGAAAGATGTATTGCATCTGTTTCACCTTGCTTAAGGCACCTGATTGTTCTAATAAACAATGGAATGGCCAGTTGTTTATTAGGCAGGAGAGGGGTAGGTGGGGCTGCCAGGCAGAGAAAATAAATAGAAGAAGGGAAAGAAGAGGAAGAGAGAGGAATGGGAGGAAGAAGATTAGAGGTGAGGACGAGGAAAACACCTGGTGCCAGAAGCGGGCAGTCATCAGTCAGCCAGACAGAGAGATAGCAAGACAGTAAGGAAAGACGGAAAGCCCTGAAGTAAAGATAATGAGAAACAGGTAAATTTAAAAGACCTAGTGAGAAACATGCCTAAGCCGGACTGAGCATTCAAAACTTATATGTTTCTGTGTCATGATTTGGGAGCTGGTTGGTGACACAAGAAGAAAAAACCTGATACAGGGTGTTCCTGGTTCTCAGTCTGATTTATGGTTTCTTCATGAGAGAAGATGGAATCCTGGATTTGTTCCGGCTTCGGTCCTCACCTGAAGCATCTACAGCTCAAGACAAGGTAAGGTGTTGATGATCCCTTTTCTTCAAAAGTGCAACTCCTTGTAGTATCTTGATATGTCCCATGTATCTTCCTAATGGCTCTTGAGACTCCAACAACATTGTATCTGAATCTGAAACTCATTGAAGACAAGACTCTCCGACTGTCTAAGCCTCTGGCCTTGGGCAGCCCTAGAGGGCTTTATCTTAGGCTACTAAGAGGTCATTGAAGCTACGGGTTTCTAGGGTGAGCATTGTGCTGAACAGAGTAGATTATGCCAATCATGTGCTCTTCAGAATCCAAACGTATCTAGCATCATGCTTGGTGCAATGAAAAACCAGATTTAGTCGCTAAAACTGTTTAACCTTGTCAGAGGAAGCCCGGGTGTCTGTTAGACTCGTTGCTGATTTGTATTCAATTCTTACCAGTGCCAGCCTGTAATCATCTTTAAATCAATTTCTGATAAGCAGGTAGTCCAAAATCCAGGACAAACTAAGGGACCTTAGAGCTATGACAAATTCTCCTCTTAGACTCAAGGGATTTTTTTTTTTTCCGATGGGGGTTTGTCTTTGCCTTCACGGCAGGATCTACCATCCCTTAGTGCTTTCGGTCACCAAAGCCTGACAGTTTCGGGCAGCCCCAACAGCTTCCCACTAATGGGAGCCAGTGAGACCTGGTCTCTAGTGTAGAATGACCATGTGTGTCTCTGTCAGCAGACAGTGCATCTGTATCTATTGTTGTAGGAAGAATATAAGCATATCCAAAAAAAAAAACAGCTGCTGCATTCATGATTCTAGCCCCCAAGAACAACAATAATTCTAACATATCTGGTATATTTTCTAGTTCATGTCCCTGAAGTTTGAAAATAACTTTATATTGCTTATGTTTCTATTTTATAATCCCGAGAGGGAAAATATCTATCAAATTTAGTGTATGCTTTTAACTTTGTGGCACTTTAAGATTTAACCATATCATCTGTAATGAAAACATAGCGACCTTTAAAATTTAAAAGAGGGGAAGAAAAGCTCTCTACCAGAGACGCCTTGTGCAGCAGTACCAAAGATTTCAGGCTGGTACAGCAGGGAGGCAGTCAGCTAGATCAGAAAGAGTGTAACAGATCCGATCTATCTCAGCTCAGATTAACCTCTTTACTGTGTCTGCAGAGGTCCCAAATCCCAGGCTACAGAAATAAAAATGTGTAATAGAGCAGAACCTCGGGGGAGAAATAATAAAAAGGACTGAATTGCATAAAGAAAAATGAGCCTGTTGACCACGCTGTACAATCAGGTGACTGGAGGCTGGAGTTGACCGGGGAGACCAAAGAGGGAAACATTTATGTTCCATGCCAATCCAAAGGGCGGATTTGTTTCGCTTGTATCTACTAACTCCCAATCCCAGTGACAATTTGCGTTAGTTGGGAACAGCTGCTTATATGTCAGGTAACAAAAGCCTTGGCCGACAACTTGGCAAACAACTGTGGACTTCACAGCGGTGTTAATTGCATTTCATGCTCTTGGAAAGCTTTGAGAAAGTTGTGTGAAAATTACCAAACTAGATTCTGCTTTCCTGGAAACACTCTCCAAATCTTTGGAGGGGAGGTGGAAGGTCGGGCAATGGTCATCAGGCAGGGGTCAAGTGTGTCTTTCTGGATAAAGGTCTGTGAGTGTGTTTTGGAATGAAGAACATCTATGAAGCTTTAGGTTGCAAGAATAGTGTTCCAGGTTGGTTGGTCTTGGGAACTGGTTAGGACTTGGAAAGCTTTTTGTATAAGCTGAACAAGGGAATTGAATTGTGGAGTTCCTTCTTCTGTGTTGGTCAAATGTTTGGTTTATTCCTGTAACTTAAGAATCACAGGAAGTAGAAAAATCTAAGTCTGCATGCAGACCTGAAGACTCTGGGTGAAGGATCCTAACCTGCAGGCTGTGGGTGAAGGGGCATTGTAGCTAATGTTTCTCATGCTTAAAATATATAGAAGTCGGGGGGGAGAATATATAGAAGTCATCTAAGATATTGTCAAAATGCAGATGCTGGTTCTGTTCAGTGCTTATTTGCATTGTGTGTGTGTGTGTGTGTGTGTGTGTGTGTGTGTGTGTGTGTGTTCTGTATTACTGATGAACACTGGAATACAGTTTCAGTACTGGACAAGAGAGCCCAGGAATTTTAAAGTTTGTGGTCTTTCCAACTGCACCCATTGAATTTTTTAAGAGCTGAATTATCCCAGTGGCACCCAGTTGCTGATGAATTCATCTGCACCTATGTAAAGGCAAGAGCACCCATTTTCTGATGGAGCCTCAATATTGCTTAGGGTTTTACTGGATAATATGCTGGGCACCAAGATTATTAGTATTATCGTGGTAGATAATGGTACAGATTTGTGGGTAGAGCTATGATAAAACTTTGGCTATACAGTAACATTTATGACTCTTCTTTGAGGATGATACTCAATATGTCTCAGAGAAAGGGAGACATGGATTTCAAATATTCACATACTTTACCATTCAAACTTCATTATCACATAAATATTTATTGAGAAGGCACCAGGGTGACAATGGAAATCCTTTATAATAATAGTATGAAATTTAGCATAGAATATTTTGATTTTGAACAGCTCCTCAGTTCCTCAATGATAAGACTGGGACCTTTACATGAATTATAATAAGCCAACATATGATGGTAACACATGATGTTAACATTTAATCACAATATCCATATGAATTGTTATTCTGAAAGATATAGACCACGAGGGCCCCTCCTAGTGAACTTTTATGGTATTTTACCTTGAAAACTATTTTGTATTCAAGATGCTCCAAAGGAAGAGAGTGTTGCTCACTGTAGGGCAGGAAGGAAGTCCTTGCTCAGTAGGGGTTAGAACTAGGCACAACTCCTTGAAAGGTTTCCTCAATGTTACCATTTGGACTTGTGGCATGGAGAGAACACCCCATGGGATCTTGGGATCTGTTCCCTTCTGTCTAATCCTCTCTGATGGCATAGCCTGAGCAGAACCCAGCTCCCCCATCTCAACAAAACAATGGCGACTTCATTCAACTGGAAAGGGATTTAAGAAGGGTGTAATTTACCTAGAGTGACCATCTGAATTACCTTGAAACTGAGGAATTTGGGGTAATGAAAGGTGGGCAAGTCAATCACCACACCAGGGGAACATATAACTGAAGACTGTCCTGAGAACAATGAGATCTGTGGATGCCTTAACTATAGCCCTGTCATCCTATGGCATCCAGTCTGCCTGCTTTGTGCCTAGCAGCTGGTCACCTGACCTCTGTGTATCTGGGTAACAGCACTCATTCCTGCGTGGAGCCTATTACTCCACTGATAAGGTCACTGGTTTAGTTGTTAGAATGGTCCTGCTGCCATTGACATGGGATTTGCAAGATATTTTCTTGACTTCATGTTGCCAGGTGAAACAGCCCAGGATGGGTGGGCTCTCTCTTTTCTCGGGTGACTGCTTAAAGAACTGAAAAGGGTACGAATTCCTCAAAGCCCCTATTGGATCTCTTCCACTTGGTACTTCTCCAGTTTCTACTAGTGAATAAATGACTCTCCAACTGAGGAACTGATGAACTAGTCCTGTTACAAATGGCCAGAGATCTTGGGAGATTCCTAGTTAGAGTGAGTATTGAACGGTAATTACTTCAAGTCCCTATCTGAGATTTAAATTTCTCCTAAGACATCACTACCTAGCTGTTGTAGACACTAAGTATTTCCAATGAATGAGAGTCTTACTGCCTTCCTACCTGAACTATTACATCTTTGCCCAATTCACAGATGAATGAAGGATATTCTGCCTGAGTTACTTAAAATCTATTTCATGATATTTCCAATGGGGTAGTTTTATGGTAGCCAATATTAATTCTTAGAATTTTAAAATAATAATATTGAGTAGATCCTCTTGAATCCCCATTGCTTTCAATTTATTCAACAAGTAAAGATTGACTACACTTTATTTTAATAGGTAAATCAAGCATTGTTCAGAGGCCAGAGGAGCTTGCCATCTTGGAGAGATGTGGTGACTCTATATGATAACACTTAGCATATAGTGATTAACACTTATTAGCTTGTGAAGCTATGTAACACTCGGAATACAGTAGATCAATACAATGTTGGCATCACCAAGGAGACTCCTTAGATGGCAGGTAGCCTTGTGGACAGTATTACTCTAGCAAAGAAGCTGGAGTTTTAACAAGTATAGAAATGATCTAAATTGCAAAGTGTGGTCCTCAAGATTTCTTTCATTGATTTGCAGATTAAGTGAATTGAAAGTTGTATAGTTGAGAATGAGATGGTAGCCAGTATGGTGGCAAACACATAATCTGAGCACTCAGGAGGCTGGAGCAGGAGAATGATGAGTTTGAAAATAATCTTGGCTACAGAGCAAGATCCTATCTCAAGCAAAGAAGCAATGTCAAAAAATTAAAAAGTAAAATTCTTACATTTGTTAGTAATATATGTTTTTAGAGTATAAGAAGCAAACCTGAACAATCTTAACTTTGTCAAGAGAGAATTATTGGAAGCCTTGGTTCTATGCTTACATTTTGTGATTATGGATTACTAGATGTCTTAGTTAGGGTTGCTATTACTGTGATGAAACACCATGACCAAAAGAAACTTGGGGAGAAAAGGGTTTGTTTTGATTATACATCATTGATGGGAGTCAGGCAGGGTAGGAACCTGGAAGCAGAAGCTGATGCAAAAGCCATAGATGAGTGCTGTTAGCTTGTTCAGTATGGCTTGCTCAGCCTGTTTTCATATGGAACCCATGACAACCAGGCCTGGGGTGACACCACCCACAATGATTTGGGTCCTCCAATATCAATTACTGATTTAAAAAAAAATGTCCTACATTCTTGCCTATAGTCATATAGAGCTATTTTCTCAGCTGAGGCTCCCTTCCCTCAGATGATTCTAGCGGACAAAAAACATGCAAGCAAACAAACAGAAAACCTGGCCATCCTACTAAGTGATCAGAGCTCCCTCAAACCTCCAAAATTCTGGGCACGGCACCAGTACAGCATGATCAAGAGCCCTAGACTTCAGAGTCTAAATCAGGTTCTGTATCCTGGTGCCATTGTAATCTGCTACAGTCCTGGGGACAGTCCTGTTTAGCTGTTGTGGATGAAGCTTCAGGATCCTTCTGGAAATTGCAAAGGCTGTGCCCATGGATAGGCTGTACTTTCTCCCCACACCCATCATTTCTGGTATTAGTCTGGGCCTAATACTGGAATTAGTCATTCCCTAAGGGAATGGGGAAGTGAAGGCTGCCATATGCACAGGGCAAAGCAGCAAGGAAGGTGTTGTCTAACTAGGAAGGCTTTGAGGCTCCTAATCAGTGATGATTCCTAGTCATCATAAGACAAACAATGCTTCCGTAGCCTTTTTTAACAGTTGAGTTTCTCCCTGTGTTGTTGCTTTTGATCAAATCTTTGACTGATTGTTCACTGCTAACATCTACCAGAATTCATTACATATCGAATGCTTTATCTCATGCAATATTTCCTTTCAACCCAATCTTCTTTAATATTAATAATATCCATTTTATTATTTCTGTTTACTTTGTATTTGTATTTGAGGAGTCTTTGCTGACAACCCCCCAAATGCTTGTCAGTGTCATTTCTTATAAGCTCCATATGTGATATGGATTGGTTTGGAGAGATTTGTCTCTCCATAAAGAAAGAAATGTGATCATTTTATATCTATAATATTAATGTTTTAATAAAGAAATTGGAACAAATGACAACTAGTTTGTATAAACTTTGTATAAACTCCCTTATTTTGTGTTTTTTAATTTGCTGCTTTCTCATAATTTTGTATATTTTTCTGTGTTTTTGTGTTCATGTGATTGTATTCTTATGGGGGTTGATCCAACTTTCATAGTGGTAGTCAGGATAAAAAATATTCAGGTAGCCAATATATTAGAGATTGAGTTTACATGCAGAAAATTGGAAATTATAATTCTTTACTAAAGTCAAAGATGAAGTAATAATTGCTTGCTACATTCCCAAGGAGTAATTTAGCATGCCTTTGGATATCTTGCCCTTCCTACTCAGCCCCCCTTGTCAATTACTCAGTCTAAAGACATTTATTTTTTATTTTTCAAGGAAAGATTCTAACATCTTGCCCACTGTACTTTGGGCCATGCCAGTATCTGTCAATTACACCAGTGTGGCAAGAAAGAGTGCTTGGCAACAATACATTACAATAGGCAGGTTTATTACCCACAATAAGTGACAAGGGACAGCAGGAGTATAAGGTTCATAGCTAGATGGGTCTCTAAGATATAAAACTTGCCAGAAGTACAGTCTTATGTGAAGGTGCCTTGCTTGTTATACAGCCAAAGGATCCTGGAAAGCATGCTCCACCCAGATGAAACATGAAATGCTAGGCTAACACACTGTAGGTCATCCTGGACCAGAAAAGAGCAGAACGGAGCCAGTGATGCTGTGTCTCCTGCCCTCTTAAGCAATGTTGTTACATTCTCGGCACTCTCTATGGTTGTTCTGAGAAATACAAGTGAGAAGGAGGGAAAACTGGAATGTGCATCTAGCCTCTCAATAAATCTCATTCTACCTTTTTTAGCTCACAGAATGATACGATGTCTCATGAAGAAACGTTAGTCAGAAGTCCTGAGTGCAGCCTTGATTCCTCAATTCCCCGTGATGACATAGACCAAGCCCACTGCATTCTGTTTTTCCCTACTCAACCTTTTTTTTTGTCTTTCTATTTTTTTCTAGATTAAATTCACACTCTATTTCACTTCTCCTGATATGTTTTATTCTAGGAGGATTATTTTTTTTCAATTTTAATAATTCTTGACTTACTTTGTTTCTTATGTACTTTCCCTATTTTTGAAATCCTACAGTTTTCTCATAACCTTTAGGGTAAATTGCTAAATCCTGTGTTGGGGATATAATGCCTTTGCCTTTGGTTACCTGAACACAGCCTCTCTCTCCACTTTACTTTTATATATCTTCTGTCCTCATGTGTCCTAACTATGCACAAAGACTATGCCCTTGCCTAAAGACTCCACCCTTTCCCTCGCTACCTTACCCTTAAATACACCATTCTGTTTAGCTAGAACATTCTGCATTCTCCTTACTATCAGATTAATTCCACTTTATTCTTGTTTGCATTATTTTTTAAATCGGTGTGTGTTCATTGTTCATAGTATCAGGCTTCATATAGGAAAATTTCCCAAGTATATTACATTTTGTGATCTTCCTTCCACCCTCTCCCCTTATCTGTCCTCCTTTATTTCTCTCTTGTAAGCAGATATTGCCTGTCCCGACCACCTCTTCCCAAAGACCCAGTAGCTACTTCCCACATAATTGACTCATAGGATAAATAGTACTTACAAATGCTAGACTGATAGCTCAGGCTTATTACTACATAATTCTTACACTTAAATTAGCTCATAATTCTTATCTGTGTTTAGGCACTTGACTTGGTACCTTTTCTCAGCATGATATGCCCATCTTGCTTCTCCGTGTTTGCTTGCGACTCTCTGACTCTGCCCTTTCTCTTCCCAGAATTCTCAGTTTTGCCACCCTACCTATACTTCCTGTCTAGCTATTGGTCAATCAGCATTTTATTAAAACATTTCAGAGTGACAAGTCTTAAGATGATTATTCCATAGCTCTCTCTCACCTGTCTCCTCCCTTATACTTCTCCTTAGACTCCCTTCACACACACACACACACACACACACACACACACACACACACCTTTATGTACCTACACAGAATCTCAGGATCCACAAATGGGAGGAAACATGTAGTATTTGACTTTCTGTGACTGACTTGTTTCATTTACTGTGATGCTCTTTAGTCCCATCTGTTTCCTAGCAAACGACAAGATTTCATTGTTCTTTGAGGATGAATACCACTCCATTTTGTGCATCTGTATCATTTTCTGTATTCATTCCATCACCTAGCATTGAGTATAACCTCCTCCACTAAGCTCCCTGTGACCCTGTGAGCCCTTGTGCGTAGTGGAGGCACACAACATGGCTGTGAGTAGAAGGGCTCCTTTGCCTGCCATGATGATTCCATTGCTCGCTCCTTCTCTTCCTCTCCCTCTCTCTTCCAGAACCCACAGTATCTTACAAATGGTGAAGCCACACTATAGCTGCTCATCATGCTTCAGGTATCACAGGAAAGTGAAGTAACCTTTAGTGACTAAATCTCCTTGCTTTTCAGTATGATTTGCTGTTACAGCAAACCCAGGCTACACTAGATTATGTCTTCTCTTCTTAAACTGGTGATTTAGGGTTCTTTCTCATCCAGACTATGAATTTGTTAAGGAAAGACTTTTCTTATTTTCTCTATGGGTCTCACGCCAGCACTCTGTTAGCACATATTAAGAAATTCAAGAAACACTAGCTAGAATTGATCACATCTCATCCACTCTAGCCATAGACAGGGATTACATTATGGTTCCATCTTTTATGGGGAGTCAGAAATGCAAATGGTCCTGCCAAAGGTCATTCAGCTCACCAACATTAAATATGCTCCCATGACACTTTCAGGGATTGAGTGTTGTCAGAAATAAATGTGGGTATAGTTAAATTTCTTTTCTCTCACCTTTATCAGGAAGGGTGCCTTTTAGCAAGCATTATATCCCATTTTTTTTGGTAAGGGAGTCCTTAACATTTTTTTTGGTTGAAAGAATGATTTAAAGAGTTACAGCATTAGTGGGGGTAAATAACCAACATGAACCATAATGGCATACTAGGATGAGCAACAGGAAGTGAGTGCAAATAGGCTTCTTGCAATTTAGTGGACCTCTAAAGCTAATGTCAGTGCCTCCAACAGAAGCTTTGTCATAAGTGGGGTCAGCACCAGGCATAACTACAATATTTAGAAGGGTTATGTGTCATAATTACTGCTCTCTCTCCTTCCACACTGGCCAAGCCTAGTTGATGTCAAAGTTAACAGAGCCCAGATAATGAGATCTGGAGATAGGAATCTCTTAGGGAGAGGAGTAACCCACCCCTGAAGGAAGGGGAGATAAAGACCCTGTGTCTTCAAATCATTATCAAATAGGATAACTTGGTAGAGTGCCTTCTATTGAGAAGGTGTCTAATGAAATATAGGAAGTTAAGGAAAGGACAAAATTCCAGCTAATCCCTTCACTTCTAACTTATTCTTCAAAACCAGCCTGATGCATCCTATATCCTGGAAACTTCCCCCATCCACACTGTGCCCTGGAGATGGAGGGAGGGCTTTTCTGTTTTCATTTATCTTCCCCTGCCTACCTCTTCCATAACATGTAGAAAACTCTTACTGGACTCTAAGTCCCTTGAGGACAGGGACCATGTCTTATTTTATCGGGCAACTCAGACTGTCACCTACTCCTCATCTATAGGCTCTCAAACCGAGGTAAGATCTGCTATGCATGACCCTGAACATGCACACAGCATGGAGTAAACTGGAAACATAATGATTCATAACCGAAGTTTTCTCTATTGAATGAACAATGAAAACCCATCTGTGGTTCACTGAGGTAAAAGGGAGATTATCCTATCATGGCCTGTGTTCTGTTGCTCAGGTATCTCAACCAGAACATTAAAGAACAGAAATATGGGGTATGGAAGGCCCTGTCTATCATGACTGTAGACATATGCAGTCCATCACCCTGATACAGAGTGTGATGCTGTACCTAAAAGCAGAACACACACCCTTGCTTTGTTCTACTGGTTAATGTCTAAGAATAGTGTGACACAGGGCAAAACCCCTGAGCCTTTGGATCTGATTGGCTAAGGCTAAATCATAGAGTACCACTTTACTAGTTCCCTTTTCTAGACCACACTGAGATCACTGAGAATTCAAATAAGCAACTTTCATAAAGTATAGGCAACTTGCTATGAATTTGTTCCATTTGTCTTACATTAGGGCACCACATTCACAGTCTTGAGGTGAAAGGCACCGTTCTATCCAAAGTATACTATAAGGAAGCTATAATGTCTGTCTATGTGGATTGATGATATCAAAGAGAAAAAAAATAAAATCTTCAACAGTTGATTAATTTGAACAAATATCAGAACTGTTTGAACTATAGCCACATCAGACCTAATCTCCTTTGCATCAATGTGGGAGAGCAAATGGAATCTTTCCCTGCCTAACACTGCTGTGATGAGTATTTCTTCCAGCCTTGCAGTGCCCTTCTCCAGGCTGCCTATCTGTGTCCAGTCCTCTGTCTTCTTTTGTGACTCAGCACAGCATAGGCACAGAGCACTCTGAACAGAGCAGATGTGGAAGAAGGCTGGCCTTTGAAATCAAATGCGGAATCTGAAACAATTGGCCTTCCCGTGTCTGCTGTCAGTTCTTGCTGTCAGAACTCAGTCCCACAGCACACAATGCCATCTTGTGGTTCTTGTGAAAATCAGGCCTTGGTAAATTCGAGACATTCATTGTCTAAATCTCGTCACTGACATTCCTTCCTTTTATGTGTTTACGCTTTAATCACTACCCCTAAGATGTCAGCTAATAAAAACAGGAGCCCGGCTAAAAATAAGGCAGCCAGTTGTTCCTGGATGGGAAAATTCCCATGCTGCCTTAAAGGAATCTCAGTACCTCCCTGTTTTGGACAGGGGCATGTTTCCTGGGGGAGAAGCCTCACCCTGTTTGCTTTCCTGTAATGATATAACTGGCATAGTGATTCCTGCCCCAGCCTCATCCTGCATGCCAGCACTTCGAGTCCTGAATCCTGTGCTGAAACCCCTCATCCCCCCTTGTCCAGAAATGTCTCCTCTGGGTTAAAATCTGGACGTAAAGATGCCTGCAGCTGCTGCTTTGGGCCACTTGTTGGAGATATATGAGTACTGTGGGTCCAGTCATGTTTTATTACAACATAAAATAAAATAAATAGAAAAATAAAAAGAGAGACTTTGGCTTGTTACTTCTGGAACCTCAGGGAAATCAAAGACAGCACCCATCTCAGATGCTAAAGAGAGAAACCCCACAGGGCCAGAGAGGGAAGTAAGGACCTTATCTCTGAAAGCATTTCCCCAGCAGTTTTCATAACTGACCAGAAACAACACTTAAAAAAAAATCTGGAAAGACTACAGTGCTCTGAAAATGTATAGTGAATCTATGATTAATGTTTCTTTTGTTTCTGATAATTGAATTTCAAAAGAACCAGTAAAAGCAAACATTTTAGCGTGGTTTTAAAGTGTCAATAGTTAAGTTTCAATTTGTCATCTTGTTCTGAAACACACTGGTAACGTAGGAATAAACTCCTTTGGAAATCAATTGCCCTTTGAGACCTCAAATATTTCTTATGAAATTTGTTCTCTTGGCAATGGGTGTTTCATGAAGAACTCCTAGATCACAGACTGGCTAGAAAGTGGACAAAGTACAACACAGCTCCTTTTCTCTAGGTCATTATAGTGGCCAGAAGGGATAATTACTTGCAGTTAGTTCTGAATGAACTGGGAATACGTAGGCAAAAAAAGAAAACTGGACATGCAATCTTAGAACCCTTGAAGGCTCTAGAAGAAAGTGATTTAATAAAAGAACATGAAGACTCCAGAAATTCAAACAGTCAAGAAAGAAGAACATTATAGAGGATCTTAGGTGTAGGAATAAGAGGTAAACCCAAGACAAAGAAGAGGAGATGGGGTTGTAACTGAGTGAGAAACAGTACCCAGAACTTCAGATCTACACAAGTGAATATGCTCCATTTTCCAAGGATGAGGACCCAGAAGGGCCAGTGAGGCCAGAGTCACCAGCTAACCTAGTACTCTTGAAACTGCCAGTTCTGACATTATAAGTCTCATGCTTCAGGAAAGCCATCAGCCCCAGGCACAAAAAACCTGGGGAGTTGGTTACTGACAGAAATTTATTAGGGAATGCTGTGGTGAGGGAGGTCCCTGCACCTTGCCTAGAGGACATTTGGTAAAGCCACAAATTGCGATAAAACGAATGTAAATGATGTATTTGATAAAGGATGGCTATTGGAATTTTTCAAAGAACTCTAAAAAAACTCAACAATAAGAAAATGCACAACTAAATTAAAATGAGACTAAAACCTAAATGGACACACCAAAGACGACATACAGATGGCACATAAGCATATGAAAAGATGCTCAGCATCATGCCATTAGGGACGTGCAAATTAGGGCAACAATGATCTATCACTCTACAGGACTGTTATAATGGCCCAACCCCCAAACAATGACAATATGATAGTTAGCAAGCATCTGCTGGAGGGAGGGGGTTGAGGGTACAAAATGCTAGCTTTGGAAACCAGTGTGAACCAGGGTGAAGTGGTTTCTTTTTTATTTGTAATGACAAAAATTGAATATTCTAAACAATTGTGGTCCAAAGTATTTATCTAAAGGAGCCGAGAGCATGGCTACACAGAGACACGCACTTAGATGCTTATTCCAGTTTTGTTCACTTTACTCATTTCTAGCCCGAAACAAAAGTAATGCCCTTGGCCAGTGAATGGGTACATACACTGTGGGACATCCAGATGTTAGAATATTATTCAACAGTAAAGAAAATGACCTATAAAGTCATAAAAACACATAGAGGAATCTTACACATTTATTACTAAGTGCAAGGAGCCTATATGAAAATGTTAAATGCCGGATAGCTCAACTTTGTGACATTCTAGAAAGCATAAAGGTATGGGAACCATAAATGTTGGTGTTTTCTAAAAGAGTGAGATGACTGGGAGAACTGTTAGAGCAGGGAAACTCTCCATAAAGATGGAACCTATGTCTTAAAAATACATAAACTATACACTATTGAGAAAAAAATGCTACCTAAACAAGACCTGCACAACGCCAATACCAGCTGACATGCCAAAGTGAATAGGGATGTCACACAAGGCCCCACCTGGAGATTAAGAGTTACAGACAGTCATGGCTACTGAGATGAGACTTGGTCTCCAGGAAAGAGTCCCAGAGAGGGCTGGCTCACAAGTGGTGTCAGCACTAAATGCATCTGCAAATGAGCAACACTGTTTGTGTACATGAGCGTGCATATGTGCGTGCATGTGTGTGTGTGTGTGTGTGTACATGCGTGAGCATAATTAAAGACACATGCATTTGAAGGAGTGGCAGGATTGTGGAAGAAGCAGAGGGAGGGAATGAGGCGTAGAAATGATGTAAGAGATTCTCAAAAAAATAAAAACTAATATTAAAGCATGTTAATGAGGACTGGAGCACAAATGATGGAGATGCAGCCTAAGCTCTGTTGGTTGCAGAAATGCACCATTCTGGTGCACCATGATGATAGTGGGTTGAAAGGGTTTGACTGAAAGCAACAGACAGGCACATGAGGGAACTAGATTTTCTGTTCATTATTTCTTGTGGACCAAAGACTGCCTTTTAAAACCAGGTAGAATGATGTGAATGCATGGATACAAGTAGAAATGAGTGACTGAATACAGTCAGTGGGTTGTGCCATTGTCAATATCCTGGCAGTGGTTTGGTATGGAGGTTTTGTAAGAGGGCAGTGGGATCTTTGTTTTATTTCTCATTATTGCCTAGGAATCTACAGTCACCTCAACATAAAACAGTTTAAGGGAAAATATAAGCTGCATCAAAGTGTTCATTCCCATCATATCCCAAAGACTATTCTCAAGACCTAACTGGTTCCTCCAAGCCTGGACTCTGATAACACTGCCTTGGAGATCAGGATTTTTCAGGGAGACACACCTTCAGACCACAGTCCCTACTAACCCAATATCTATGCTACTCCCTCCCTCCTCAGCCAGGTTTACCAAAGCAGAATGCTTAACCTTCTTTTCCTACTGGACTCTGGAAGTGTGAGAACTGTTCAGAGTAGAGTGCCACTTACTGGGACCAAGGACTTTCAGAGTAATACCACTGTGAACTAAGGTTTAGACAGGAGCTGCAAACTGTCTGAGTGGGTCAAACAATTGACCTTCACACTTGCAATTGACTTTCAAAATGTCTAAGGTTTGCAAAGGGTTTTTTGCCAATGGTAGAATTCCAACATCCCTAGTACTCCTTCCTAAATCGGCAGTTCAAAGATATTGGCTTTACAGAACAACAGTTAGAAATAGTTGTTAAAAAGAATCCCACTCCTCTAAGCTGGAAGGATGTTTCCCATTGGTCTGAACACTACTCCAGCACACCCGTGCTAATTTTCCTGGACTAGTGGCCATGGAGTTGGTTTTCTTTACTACACATCATTGTCCAGGCGTCTAGGAATCAGAGTGCCCCAGGACCTCATTCTAAATTTACTTACCCCATTCCTTGCATTTAAGTGCCCTGCCCAGTTCTTTGAACTTAGATGATCTCGAACTTCTGATATCCCACCCCCATATATTACAGGTCCCACATCATCTCTGAACCCCCAAATCCTTTCTTTAACAACACATGAAACATCCCTACTAGCCTGAGCCTAACATATTGAAAATTTGACTTAAAATTCAAAAACATTCCCTTGCACAAACTTTTTGAGTGACTTCTCTCTACATGCAGTGACTAAGACTCTAGTCTTTGTCTTAAGTGGATGGTAGGTCATTCAGTGTGACTCTCACTCCATGCTATGAATCACATGGAGTCCTTGTCCTGCTGTTCTCCCATAGCCACTGACTCCAGTCACAACACCTCAGTGTACCCCATGCTTCTCCCTAAGGTTCTTGACCCTTCATTCCTCCTGCTGGACCTTGTATCTTCGAAGGGCCATCCTCATTCCTCAGGTCTGGTCTCTCTTTGTTCAACCACCAGTACTTCAGAAATGTCATTCCTGATACCTATTTAAAGTAGCAACCGCCATCACCATCTTTCACGGCTTCCCCTGTTATTGGATTCTCTCAACATGATCATGTAATATAATGTATTACATTTGGTTTATTACTTATCCAGCCTTCTGGATGCATGCTCCATTAGGACAGAGAAGTTCCCTCATTTATACTTGTGTTTCTAGCCCACAAAATCCAAACCTATCACGTAGTAAGTAGTTAATAAATTTTTTCAACATTTTTTAGAAAGGAAAAGCAAGACTCAGAAGATTGAGGAACGAGTATGTAGGAAACCAAATCAACTTCTTAAGACACATACAAAATGTAGTGCATTGTCCCCCACCCAGCCGGGTTATTTTAAAGAACTAGTATATCTGGAGGCAAGAGGTACAGAATTTTATGGAAACTATTTTCTTAATTCTCCACTGGGAGAAAAAAAATAGTAGCTGAGAGAACATTCCAACAAAATTAGATAATTTAGAATCTAGGTCTATAAGGCAAAACAGCAGTTTGTCGTTGGTAACTGTCCCATTTGTAAGGGAACACACCTGGACTGGGAGATGTGGGGGTCTGAGAGAGACTCGCCAGGGTAAACAATAGATAGAAGCTAGTCCATTTGTTCTCTGTGGGAAAAATACATGTTGCTGTTCCAACCAGTAACCAGCAAATCCAGCTCTGGGTTGATGCAAATAAATGGTTGGATGTTGAGAACTAAGAAAGTTCTGTCCGATACACATCCTATGCCATTTGTAGCATTGGACCAATGATGGATTTAGTTCATTTAACTGTGTGAGGAAAGAATTTATGAGAAAATTACAGAACAGGGAAATTTTTCCAATACAAACAGTGTGTCTTTCATGATTTCTGGACAGTTAAAAATTTCAAGTCATATTTTTTAGTTTAAAGACATTATCTCACAGAAAAAAAAGTGGAGATTCCCACCTATGGGTTATCCATTCTCTCCTAAGTCAGGGAGTCTATCTGTCAATTTAGGTTCATGAACTGATTTGATTTTTAACATTGCCCTCTAGGCCAGGCTTTTAGCATTCACCTCTTTGATGGAGGAAGGTCATTGGTTAATTAATAAAGAAACTGCTTGGCCCTGAGAGGTTAGAACATAAGTGGGTGGAGTAAACAGAACAGAATGCTGGGAGGAAGAGGAAGTGAGGTAAGATGCCTCAGACAGATGCCATGCAGCTCCTCTCAGAGCCAGAGGCGATGAAGCAAGCCACTAGGTCAGACATGCTGAATCTTTCCAGGTAAGCACACCAAGCGGTGCTACACAGATTATTAGAAATTGGCTAAATTAATAGGTGAGAATTAGCCTAGAAGAGGCTAGATATAATGGGCCAGGCAGTGTTTAAAAGAATACAGTTTGTGTGTTGTTATTTTGGGGCATAAGCTAGCCAGATGGCCGGGAGCTGGGTGGCAGAAAGCAGCCCGCAGTTCTCTCAACACCTCTTCCCCCAGCACACACATTCTTATTATCTAGTACCAAGAAGGTGCTACATAAGGGTCCCTTACTCTTGCTCTCATCCCAACCTAAAGGAAGTAAGTTTCTAAACATCCTGCATGGGGGGAGTCCAAACAAACCAATCCTGAACCTGCAGTTGATACCTAGCAATATCTTGAGGAATTTCTAGGAGAGAAACAACTCTCTCCCTGCGGTGTTGGCAGTAGCAAAGCCTTCTTTGCTCCTGGAAAAAGTCATGCTCAGAAACATAGAAGACCATTGCAATGAGAAGGCTGGCTCTTAAAACTGAATTCACCATGTTTGTTTTTCAATACAGACAGCAGTACAATAGGAAAAATGAGCAAGGGTCATCAGAATCAGACTCTTTGCCCGTCGTTGGTTTCACATTGTATAATTTCTTTCTGAGTTCAATCAGTAGCCATCTCCTGCGGGCAGGCTTTTCCTATTACTGCACACCCTCTTGGAACACGGCCTGTTCACTTGACCCTAGGCACCAGTGTGACATGATGCTACATCACACAGGCGTGCAATACTCAGTTGCCCGTGACAAAGAGATTCATTACATTATCTTCCCCTTGGATATGAGCATGAAGAAATATTAATTTTTTAAGTGTATATAATGTAATGTTCATTGGACCTTCACATAAGGTATATAGGCCTTAATAAGCTATGTCTGTCTATTAAGATCATCCAGAAAAATTTAGAGATTGTCAGTGCCTGGGTGGTTTCTAGGAATTGAAATTTAATTAGACAGTAATGTATCTCAAGGAGATGGGTTATTTTTACACTCCCAGGCACTTTATATTTATGACAAAGGTTGAAATCACTTGATTAGAGCCCACTAATTGTGTGATTCTGACCAAGTGTGTTCCTATTGCTAAAACAGGACTAATAAAATTTCCTTGAATTGTTATTTCGTGAATAGAGTTATATCTTGTCAATTTAAAACTCTGCATTGCGATTTAAACTCTACAACTTAAATCTATTAAAACCTTTGATTTCACTCATGTAACATGGAGATTTAAAAAATAATAGACAGGTTATGTATGACAATGAAATGAGATCATGTATGAACACCCGCTACCTTATGCTTGGTGTGAGTGAGTTAAGCAGACCTTGGGGGACCATGATTAACATGGAACATGGCTCAGGGTAAACTCTTAAATGCTAACCCTCTTCCCCACTTCTCTTCCATCTGCTGGTGTGTGACAACATGGTGGTATTCGTTCTCTAAATTTGGCCTTTGTCATGTATTAATCAAATCTCTCCTTAGGAGACCAATATGTCTAAGATCTGTTTGAATGCTATCTCCTCTTGAATGATGGTAGATTAAAGGGGCATGGTGTACACAGCCCCGTGACAAGGGCTATAGACACAGAGATAAGCAAATGCTGAGTTCTGGCTTCTGGAGAGAACACATTGAAGCATTTGGTGATATGGGACCTCATCTGTGTTCAGACACATCTGCAGAAATGTGTTCCTCTCAGAGAGGTTCTCAGACAAGTGTTACCAGGCCTCCAGAGAGCTCGATGGAAAAGCATAATCTAATGCCACCCTAGGCCTCCTGAAACAGAATGTGCCTTGTACCATGATGCTCAGGTGATTGGTGTGCCCACGCGATGCTTCCAGGCTGATCAG
Source organism: Microtus oregoni (assembly GCF_018167655.1). Lineage (NCBI taxonomy): Eukaryota > Metazoa > Chordata > Mammalia > Rodentia > Cricetidae > Microtus > Microtus oregoni. The sequence goes on along the minus strand of NW_024543071.1, from coordinate 33,702,706 downwards.
TGGTGTCTGACAATCACAGACAGCTGGCAGCTAGACTGCAGAGGCCTGGCTGGCTCCCCTTGCCACCACTGCTCTCTCCCCTTCTGTTGTCAGCTGTGTTTCCTGAACCCCTTTGCAGGACTACACTTCAACATCCCTAGACCCGGCTCTGAGTTGGAGGGGGCTTTAAACCCAGGCTCATTCACTGTGAAAACAGAGACATCTTGTCATGGTCACATGTTATGCCCCAAACTTCACACCCGCTGTCCACTCTCCCATTCCCAACTCTGATCCTAACTTCCAGCCTTTAGGCTAATCCATGCTCCTCACTGTGAGGAATCACTCCTTCCCAACTGCTCTACTGCCCAGTCTCAAAAAACAACTTGACCCAGGAGATGCAGTAGTTGACTGACCACTGAGAACAGGAATCAAGGCAGTGTGGCTGAGACTGTGGGTCCTTGGGGCGCCACTTTGCCTTCAGTATGGCTCTTCAGTGAACCAGCACTGTGTGGATCCATGTTTCTCAGAGAAAGAGGAGGCAGCCATAAACACACTAGATCAGTGGTTCTTGTGACCCTTTATTTAATACAGTTCCTCGTGTTGTGATGACCTCCCCCCACCATAAAATAATTTTCATTGATACTTTATAGCTGTAAGTTTGCTACTGTTATGGATTATGATGTAAATATCTGTGTTTTCTGATAGTCTTAGGAGACCCCTGTGGAAAGGTCATATGAAAAGTCATGACCCACAGGTTGAGAACTGTTGTGCTAGAGGGCGCCCTTACTTTGATAGGGAAACAGTGAGGAGAATGTCAACCTTCATGCTTCCCTTTATTCACTGCTGGTGTGGGAGGTCCTTCTGTCTATGTGAAGCTTTCATTGGTTAATGAACAAAGAAACTGCTCTGGCCTGTTGATTGGGAAGAACTTAGGTAGGCGGGGAAGCTGGAACTGAATTCTAGAAGGAAGAAAGCAGAGTCAAGGAGAAGCCATGGATCTTCTGCCTGAGACAGACACCGGTTAGAATCTTTGTTGGTAAGCCATTGCCATATGGCAATATACAGATCAATAGAAATGGGTTAAATTAAGATATAAGAATTATCCAATAAGAAACTAGAGCTAATGGGCCAAGCAGTGTTTTAATGAATACAGTTTCTGTGTGATTATTTCAGGGCTAAGCTACCCAGACGGCTGGAACAAACAAGCAGGCCCTCCTGAAACACACTGCCATTTTGGAATGGCCATCCTAGTTCTGGCCTTCCTCCCTATATGTATTTTTATTTTTACTGAATAGGTTAACAGAAAGGCACCCTGTGCTGTACAAACTATAATTATGTTGTCAATGTGAAACTCAGTGAAAGTTTTATGAGACCTGGGCATCACTAGGTCACTCAGCGGTAGCTGAAGAGAATCCAGTAGGTTGCTGCATTTTATTCTCCAGAAGACATGCTAGTTTGGTTTTTCAGCATACATTTTTTGGGGCATCTTCTTTTATATATTTTTTATTCCTGTCATTTCATAAGCAAAACTGATATTACTGATAATTAGATTTTCCCCACAATGGCAACTTCACCACTTATTTCCATTTTACTACAAGATGCCTGTGGATTCTGAAGCTGGCATCAGCTCTCACCGCCCACACACCTTCAGTTCACTCAGAAAATGTGTTACCCTCTCTAACATGTGCCCAGGTGATATGTCATTCCCTAGGTTTTACGTTTGGACGCACACATTGTGCTATTTACACACGTAGGCAAGCTTAATAAGTGGTATTTATTTTAGAATCTGCTGTATTAATTTGGAAAGCTTGAAAGAGTAAGAAATATGTTTTACCTGGTTTATTCTGTTAATGCATAATTTTACATTGAATTTAAATGTACTTATTGATATTTGGATTTTAAGTAATGTTTAGTGTAAGAATGTGTATGAGGGCTGGGAGTGTAGTTCTTATGACTAGCATAAGGAAGGCTGAGTTCAATCAATCCCAATCCTTTGTGGTTTGAGGAAAAAAACCACAGAAGATAAAGTTTGATTAAAGCATGTATTAGTCTATGAGATAAGATTGGCAAATTAAGGAAGAGGTGGTCTGTGGCCGCTCACATTTATCAGTTCAACTAATGTGGGTGTTGTCTTGATCTACTCTGTTCAGTGAATTAACTCCTCCCACCTATGCCATCCTGACTACCACTGAGGCAGTGCTCACACAATCACCATTTGACAGTTCCTTCCACTAACTCCTAGCAGAGTTTTTAAACTACACATTGTAATCGTTCAGTAAGTCATGAATCAAGTTAGTGCGTTTTAATGCAGTGTTTAAAAAAATGGATCATAATGCCTCACAAGAAGAAAGGGTAAGTATTACTTTGTAAATTTGTAAGTTTTTTATTTTGATTGATTGATTGATTGAGTGTGTGTGTGTGTGTGTGTGTGTGTGTTTACATGGTAATGAAGATTGTAATGTTTTTTGTAAGTTTTATTAAAAAGCACATTGGACCTAATATGAATTCCCTTCTGAGATGATTTTACAATCTAGAGATCAAGGAATACCAATTCTTCAGTAGACAGAGTCTTTAAAATATTGTTAAGCTAATGCCAACTCCAGGACCAAGGGCTACATCTAGATCCCACAGCTAATAGCTCTGTGAATGATCTAATAATCTAAGTGTGCAGTTCTACACTGAGGAGTAAAGACCCCAGCATCCCTAGGACCATGTTAGAAATGCATCTACCAGGTCCACCCCGAACCCTTTTGAATCTGTCTCTCAGGTAGAGTCTGACATTGTGTGCATCTGGAAGGCTCTCAATGACTCTTTTGTGCCCATAATGAGAGCTGTGGGTTTGTCCCTACAGGCAAATCACATGTGAATCTGGACTTCGCTTCTGCTTGTTAAAGTAGGTAGGCTCTTAGCCATCCATGACTCCCATATCTATGGCTCCATCTTCTGCAGCTCCTCAGTGTGTTTATGTCACATGATTACTTACTCAGTGACCACACAAAATACCTGTTTCTCCCTGCCCTCTCCTGGTTTCACTGGGGTATGCTGAATCCTGTGTCTGCCTCTGTTCACCTTGCTGTCTCTCAGTGGGGACCTGTGGATCCCACTGCCAACACATTGCTACTTACCAAGAGAGGAGAAATATAGTATAGCCAGAAATACAGAAAAGTCAGAAACTGGGGCTTACTTTACACAGGGCTTTATAGATTTCTACTGTAGGATTTGTATAGGGAATACCATTGCTCATCCAATTTACTGAATCATTTTTAATATCATTCCAGGTATCTGAAACTATCTTGTGATTTTAAGTTGATTTTTGTGACTTTCTATGTCTTGAACACACACAGCTTGCTTAAATATTTTCATAAATATTCATAAATATTTTCATATAGAGCTAAATAAGATAATGTGGATAAAGTGGCAAAAATGCATATGATACCAAGTATACATTTGACCTCCACTGATAGGAGGAAGCCCATCAACTGTTTAACAAGACCAAGAACCTCACTTAATCATGAGCATTGTGTAACACAAACCCTAGTGTTTAGGATCTAGACACACATACCTCAGTGAAGTTACCATTTGGAGAGGATGAGAATTGTCCTCATGTTCATCAAGTGTTTTGAGAGGACTCAAAGAGAAGGGCAGACAATATTAGGCCCCTTCGACCAGAGAATCTTCCATCATGTCCCATAAAGACCACACACTCAACTCCAGACCTCAGTCACACTCTCCCTTCCCTTTTCCTGCCTCTCTGACATGAGTATCTTGCCTCCTTGAATTGCAGTGTAGCACCTGAAGAATGCTATAAAGACATTTCAACCTAATGAGGTCTTGTTATACATCTATGTTGTTAGTAAAATAAATGAAAAAACGATATGACTTTAGATGTGGAAAAGTATTTTGAATAAAGTGAATAGTCTTTCATTTTTTCAAGATTTCAATAATACATTTATATCCTAGAACTCACCACCTCAAACATTGTAAGTGCACAGGTCAGGGCATCCCAGCCGTGACTTATATATCAGATGCAAATATTTTCATCTTCTGGAACAAAAACTATGCTCATTAAACTAGAACCACGTCTCCCTGCTCACAGCCCCTGGTGGTCTCCATCCTACTTGCTATCTCAGTGGTTGTGAATTGTGTGATGATCTCACTTTCTGGAATCGTGTAATATTTGCATTTCTATGATTGGTTTATTCCATTTACATAACATTCTTAGGGCTTACCCACATTGTAGTGTGTGTCAGATTCTCTTTGCTTTTCAAGGATGATGGTATTCTGCTGTTTTTTCTCCATTCCCACTAACAAGTTTCTCCTACCACATCCTTGTCAAGACTTACCATCTTCTGACTGGGGACTTTAATTCTGGTAGTAGATATCCTAACAGATGTAAGACATCAGCTTAGTACTTGGTGATTTGCCTTGCCTTTCCTGATGATTGGTGGTAAACACTTTTTCCTCATGTTTATCTTGAGGGTCTGACCTGAGCTACAGTTTTACTGTCTACAATTTTAGTTGGCTGTGGGCAACTATAGCATGACAATAAACTTTGCTGTAAGAATGCATGTAGAGGAACACTGCAGACCTCCATCCACAGACAAGGGGAGACTGTTTTCTCTCCTTTGAGGAAATGTCTGCTCCTGACCTCTGCCCTTTCTAACTAGGTTACTGGGTTCTACATTTACAATCTCAGACTATTCTGTCATTGCCTTCTTATGAAATATATGATTTGAAAATCTTTTCTGTCACCCTGGAAGCAGCCTTTTAACTTTGTTGATATTGATGTATACATGCTAAAACTTTATGAAATCCAGTTTGTCCGCACTTTCTTTTCTTATGTGTGTCTCAAGTGTCATAGCTAAGAAATTGCTGCCAAGTATTCTCTATTTTCTTCTTAGAGCTTCATGCCTTCTTGATGCGCATAGCATTAATTTTGTTTACAGTGTGAGTAAAGGGTCCCACTTCATTCTTTGTCATATGAATTTTCTGTTTACTCAGCAAGAATTTTTTTTTGGGTGGGGGGAGTCCTTTCCCCATTGGATTATCTTAGGACCCTTGCCAAAAATGATTTGAGTGTATGTATGAATTTTTTTTTTTGCAGGCCTCTATCTAGTTCCATGTCTCTGTGTCTGCTTTTATTCCAGTGCTACACTGTTTTGGCTATTGTAGCTTTGTTGTTAGTTTGCGATCAGGTCATGTAAAAAAAATCTGACAGTTTTCACTTCCATGATTGTTTGAATATTGGTGGTCCCTTGAGATTTTCTGTAACAATTTTAGGATGCATTTTTTTTATTTGTGTGAAAACATCACTGGAGCTTTGATAGTGATTGGATCAAATCTCCATGTTTAAAGGGATAGCATGGTAACAATATAGTCTTCATTTCATGTACATTGGGTGTCTTTTCATTTATTTGTGTCTTCTATGATTTGATTCGGGCGTATTTTTATAGTTTTATTGAACACAATTTCTTTAGGCTTTGTTGTAGACAGAGACTACTCATTTGTTTCTCAGCTGCCCAGACCTGAAATAATCACACAGAAACTGTATTATTATAACCCTGCTTTGCCTATTAGCTCAGGATTCTTATTGCCTAGCTCTTGTATCTTAAATTAACCCATTTCTATTAATCTGTGTATTTCCACATGGTTGTGGCCTACTGGTAAGGTTCTGTTCGTTGCCCAGCATCTTTCTCCTGCTTCGGCTACATGGCTTCTCTCTGACTCTGCCTATTCTCTCCTCTATCTGCTTAGAATTCATGCCTTGTCCTATTCTGCACTGCAAAAGGCCTAAAGCAGATTCTTTATTAACCAATGATATTCACAGCATACAGAGGGGAATCCCTTATCACTTTGTCTCATTAGCTAACATTATTCCTAAGTACTTTTTTATATTTGAAGCTATTGTAAGTGGAATCATTTTCTTGATTTTCCTTTCCTATTGTTCATTGTTGGTAGACAAATATGCAACTGGCTTTTGTGTGTTGGCTTTGCATCCTGCAAATTTTCTGAATTTGTTAGTTTTCACTCTCTGTGTGAATATGCATATATGTGTGTATGTTGTGTTTGTGTGTGTTTTTGGGTTTTCTACATAAAAGATCAAGCCACCTTCAAATAAATATTTTTACTTTTTCCTTCCCAATTTTGAGAGCCTTACTTCTTTTCACTTCCCAAATGATTAGGCCCATCTAGAAGTGGAAAAAAACAATGTCCTGATCTTGCTTCTAATATTAAAGAAAAATTAATTTTTTTTCACTACCAAAGATGATGTTCTCTGGGATTTTCTGATATAACATTTCATATATTAAGATACGTGCTTTGAATCCCTTTCCTTTTTGAAGACTTTCCTTACATCACAGTAGAACTATGCCACATCCTTTTTCTGCACTAATTAAGATGATCATGGGTTGTGTGTTTTATTCATCCGTTCTGTAAACAAGATGTGTTACTGTTTTTGTTCTCATATGATAGAGTTTACATGATAAAGAAAGATATTCTGCTTGTGCATTATATTAGTTTCCTTGTCTATTGCTATGGTAAAATACCCTGACAAAAGTAATTTTGAGAAACAGGTTTTACTTTGGCTTGCATTTTAAGAGTATAGACTATCTTGGTGGTGAGTTAATGGCAACAAAGATGAGGGAACCAGTCACAATGCATTTGCAGCCAAAAACTAGATGAATTCTTGTGCTCAATGAGCTCATTTTAAATTCATTTCAGTACGAAAGCCCAAAGAATAGAGCTACCCGCTTTAAGGCTGAGATTTCCAACCTTAATTGACATAGCCAAGAGAAAGGGAAACACATAAAGTTAGCAGGAAAAAATGGTGGGAAGATAGAGGGAAATTGGAGGATGAGGAAAAGAGGGTAAGGTTGTAACAAACATATTATATGCATATATGAATATTAAATTGAATGTTTTAAAAAGATAGTTTCTCACAAGTATGGCCAGAGGTTAATCCAATCTAAATAATCCCTCACAGTCATGCCTAGAGGCTTGTCTCCCAGGTGATAGATCCTGTCAAGCTGAGAGTCAGTACTAACTGTCACAGGCGTACTATGGAGTCTTTGGGTTGCTCACATATTAAGGTGTTCTGCACTATTATGATTGGTATTTTCCTTTTCTTACATGGCCATGGCTTGGCTTTGGAATAAGTATGTTCTGACACTTGCTTCAGGGAATGAATTTGGAAATGTTCTTCAGGTTTTTGGAAATTTTGTAATGTCATTATTAATTATCCCCTAAATGCTTGGTAATAGTCACCATTCAAGCCATCCATCCTGGAATTTTATCTGTTGAGTAGTTTTTGGTTATTCAGCCAGTCTCCAGATGGGGAAGACATGCTATCTCTTCCTGACTCTGTCTCGGTAGAATGCATTAATAGGAATTTAACTGTTTTCATTTAGGTAGACCAGTTTATTGGCATTTTTTTTCCTTAATGTCCTTGTTTAAAGTAAAACTCCCTAAAATGTCTACCATTTTGCTCCTTTTAAAAAATTTTGAGCCATTTGTCTTTTATTCCTAGTCCACCTAACTAATGCTTTGTTCAATTTTCTTCCAATTTTTTGAGGAACAAAGACTATAAAAATTAGTGTTGTTCTAGTCTATGTCTTTATTCTTCCCTTGTTGAATTTGAATTCTATTTATTTTTATTTTTCTCATTTCTGGAAGGGTGTAAAGTTGGTTGTTGATTTAAAAATTTTTTCTCCTTTTCAATACTGTAACTTGTGGCTACAAGTTTTTCTCTGGGCATTTGGGTATACTTTCTTTTCTTTGGTTTCACTTGAAGGTGTTTTCTATTTCTTCCTTGTGGTTTTGTATGACTTTATCCATCCAATGTTTGTTTGAACCCACCTCCTTACTCATGATTTATTTCTGGATTTTTTTTTAATATTGCTACCTCTACTTTGTAATCATTCTTTTCTTCCTCTGGATTTTATCCTTTAGTGAGTTTCAGAACACATGCTGCTTTGATTGCTTTAATAATCGTTGTTCCATCTCATTCCTTAAAAGATGATGTTGCAAGATACAGAGTCCAGATTTCAGTATTTGTTAACATGATTGCTATGGCCTTTCTCTTAAAATAACTCCTCTAGGGTTCACATTCTAACCCTTGGTCACAGTGAGTATGCTGGCTTGCATGGTCAAAGAAGCTGAAAGGTATGAAGTCAAGGACCTTGAGATACAGAACTAACTCATCATGGATTCTTTGCTTTTGCCCAGGAGCCACAACAGCGACTCCTGCAAAAACAGACAGAAGGAACAAGATTGGTAAGAAGGAATACAATGACAGTGGATGGCAGAGAGAGGCAGCAAGGATGAGGGTCATCTTGAAAGAACATCTTGGTGGGGAAGCTCTTGAGAAAGAAGCATTCCTGTTGACATCCTGATATTAGCACTATGAGAGTCCCTTAAAACTTATGACCTTGAGAGCTTTAAGAAAATAAAAGTTTGGGTTTTATATTGTTTTTGTTGTTAATTATGTAGTAATTTATTAGAACGCCAATTGGAAACAAATATAATCTGCCATCAAATTGTACTTTTGTTATTACCTCTTTTGTTTTGGCTATTCATGGCATTCTCAAATTTTCCTTAGTGCTCAGACTTATCTTGGTGTCTAAAGGTATCTTTTTTTATCTTCCAGGCTTCAGATTCATTGGTCTTCCTATTTCATTATTGGTATAAAATTTTCACCTATTTCCAGTCTCTCTCTTAACTCTCCCTGGAAACTCAGTTTATTTGAAGGTTCTTTGTACACCATTCTCCATGCTGTTTAATCTTTCATCTATATTTTGCATATGTTTCTGTGTGCTTCGTCCTCTCTAATTTGTCAACAGATCCTTTTTCCATATTCTGTCTTCAGTAATGTCTAATCATTGTTTTGCTCTTTGACATCTCAATGGAAATCAATATATTTCACGATTATAAAAGTTTATGCCTGGTTCCTTTTCAAATGTACCTGGTTCTTTTTGATAGTCTAATTCTCTCTCATCATATACTCAACAGGCTCTTTTATTTCTGTAAGTATAAAATATCAAACCTGACACTTTCTATTCAGTATCTCCTTTATCTGATAGTTCTTACTTTTACAGAGCTGGTGATGTGTTCTGTTTTTTCTCTTGATTTTTATCATGACAGCTTGTTTTCTCCTGTGCACACTGTGGTTTTAGTTCTTCCACCTTGTAACTGTCTATCTGTGACTTTATGGGAATGGTTTAGGAATGTGTGTAAAGTATTCCCTTGAGAAAAGACTTGTGTTTACTTCTGTGGTGAACTTTGAAGACTCATCAGGAGAAAATAGCAATTGCGGCTAGAGAAATGATGGCATACTTTAATCTTAACTACTCACTCAGTTCTGTGCAGATTTTTTTTCAAATCACTTACTGTGGTCATTTTTTTTTAACTCTCTAGGGGCTCACCACACAGTTCCCAAGTAAACAAATGGAGACTTATTCTTACTTGTTAATGCCCCAGCTTAGCTTGTTTCTAGCCAGATTTTCTAGCTTAAATTATCCTATTCCTCTTAAATATTTTGCCTCTGAGCTTTTTACCTTTATTTATTCTATGTCCTTCTTTCCTTCTTGGTGTAGAAGGTTCTTCTATTTGTTATTTTCATTGGTTGAATAAAGAAGCTGCCTTGGCCTTTTGATAGGGCAGCCCTTAGGTGGGTAGAGTAGACAGAACATAATTTTGGGAGGAAGAAGGCAGGCAGAGAGAGCTGCCATGAAGTCGCCAGAGTCAGACATGCTGAATCTTTCCCAATAAGCCACAACCTCATGGTGAGCACAGATTAATAGAAATGGGTTAATCAAGATGTGAGAGTTAGCCAATAAGAGGATAGAGCTAATGGGCCAGGCAGTAATTTAATTAATACAATCTCTGTGTGCTTATTTTGGGGGCTAAGCTAGCCAGGCAGCAGGATGCAGCCGCACTTCTCCTACAACATCTTACTCTGTGTTGGCTGTGTGACTAGGTGGTTGGCCACTGGTGTCCTCTTCTACTCTTTTTCTCTTCCTCCTCTCTTTCAAGCCTAGGTTTCTCCTCCGGCTGATTCTCTCTACCTGGAAACCTTGCTTATCCTTTCTTTTACCAAGCTATTGGCTGTTCAGCTCTTTATTAGATCAATCAGGTGTTTTAGGCAGGCAAAGTAACAAAGCTTCACAGAGTTAAACACATATAACATAAAGGAATGCAAAACATCTTTGTATAATTAAACTAATATTCCACATTTCCACATTTTATCTAAATAAAAATGAAAGGTTCTTAATTTAACATGATAGAACTATATACCACAAAACAGTTACCAAGTAAGAATTACATTGACAATATTTAATTCATTTGTATTTAGCAAATTAAGAGAAAATATTCCATTATCTGTCTTAGTGATTTCAAAGTTTTATGCATAATTTACTTTCTATCATGACTAAGAAAAACTAGAACTCTAATGATTTAATATTTTATTGCATAAAAGACCACAAAATGTTATAATATTACCTAACAACAGAGACATTTGAGTGCCTGGACAGTCACCCAAAGTTCCTCTGCAATGTTGGGGCATCCATCTTTGGCCCACAGGCCTAGATTATATGGTATATTTTTCAGTAAAGTAGGAAATGTGAAGGTCTGCCCCCCCCCTTGTATTGGCAGGATTTGTCAGTAATTTTCCTCTGTGTCCTGAATAATCTCTGGCAGACTCTTCTGTGAAGCAGGAATCTCAAAGGACTGCTCTGCCTTATCTTAGCAAAGTTCAACAATCTTTGCTCTTTGTTTTCCTGATTGTCCAGTTTGTACAGCATACTAGCAGTAGTCAAGGCAAGTGCAGTTTCTTGCCCAAATGGCTAGTTTTGTTGCTTTGAAAGCAAACTGTGTATGGAGTTTCTTCAATTCCCATAATCCTTTTATGAAGTAAATTAGTTCTACCAGGAGATATGTCTCATTGTCATGATAAACCTTAGGTTATTAAACATCTTAAAAGCCACATTCTTTAGGTCTTTGAAGTATTTGAAAATAATCTATCTGTGTAAATATCAGTTTAACCTTAAAAATATACCTAATGTGACTACAAGTTTGATTAATATAGATTAACTACTAGCCTTATGTTTTTCATTTTATATCACATTTTTAAAGTGAGCTGCATAAGCACAATACCTTAAATAAGAGTAGAAAAATATGTATGTATATTATATATATTATAATATATAATAACATAACAAAATGCCTTTAAATTTGTTTCAATATACTAAAACATATGTCAATGCAAAATATCTGAGATTAATAGATGTCTTTTTATCCTGTATTCATTCCCCTAAATGATAACAAACATCAATAACCCACCAAATAACTGAAAACCACCAACCCCATCTCTCAGGAATGTGAGCATTGTCTTCTCTAGACTACTTCCTATTGTCTGTGGGTTAAAGCATCTTTAAGGATCCCTAAGAAAATTGAGATAAGGGCCAAGTCTTAAGAAGACCCACTATAGTCTTTGTTGATATATATCACCTGTCAAGATTCAGAAAGTCTCCCCTGATCAAACCTAAACCGTATCAACCTGGGACAAGTCCACAACCTCTTGCTTCCTGTGAAAACAAAAGCAAAACCTCTTGCCCAAAGTAACATATTATTTTTACTTCTTTTTTAAACTTAAGGTATTTAGGTTGGTTCAATTTAACAGTGCAGTTCACAATCCTATGTCTGTCAGTAGCTGTCATTTGCTTATCAGCATTCAAAAAATTCAAAATCAACAAAATATGTACAGGATACAGACTCCCTGTGTATTTTCCACATTATGTGGCTTTTTCTTTTATATTCCTTTTACTCTCTTTTTAAAGACTACTGTTTTTAAACTATTTTTTCTATAACTGTGCATACCCTTTCTCTTTTCTTTATTAAGCCTACATGCATTGTTAAACACACTATAACCTGTTTAAAGGTGTTTTCCATCTCTATATATTTACTTCATATCTCTATCCTTATCTCACCTCATGAACCTTTAAACTGCTAAGTGGCATGACTTGGATCTCCACTGCAGCGTTGGCAGGTGGCTCTACCCACTTCTCAGGTCAGCAAAAGTCAAGCTTGCAAGCCCAATCAGAGGTGGGTGACTGAGAAATGCCTCAACACCCCCCCCAGGTCTGGAATGCCAGTGCCCTGAACTGTGGAAGTCATCTTTAACTTTTTGTTTCTACTTAGTATGAGAAAGTCTGGTGAAATACTCTGCTGTACTGCAGAACTTCTTAAAGGAGTTGTGTCTGTTTGTTTTGTTTTTAAGTTTTCTCAGACTCTATGGAAATTTAAGTCTCATGCTGGAATGCCAAACTGTAAGGTAATTTTTTTTTCTCTTTTGGGGGCCTGCCACCCAGCTCCCAAAGAAATACACAGGGGCTAATTCTTACTGATGAATGTCCAGCCCAGGCTTAATTTGTTTTTAGCCAGCTTTTCTAAGTTAAACTATCCTATTTATCTTTTTCAACATTTTGCTTCTGGATATTTTGATGGCAGAAGATACAAAATAACCCCACACTAGTTCAGAATTACATATAATAAAGGGTTATTTATTTAGGGGAGACTTACAGATCACTGTTCTAGATCACAGTCCTCTTCACGAATGGGAAACAGTAACAGAGTGTAGCAGCCAGAAGTGCGAGCCAAAAGCAAGCGTGAGTCCAGGCTTTATAGCAGCATTTATAGTGTAAGAGACCACACCCAAGTGGGCTGGTATCTTAAAGACTATTGGCTGAAGGAGTGGAAGGAGCTCCCACAGCCCCTCCCTCTTTTGTTTAAATAAGAGAGTTCCAAACCCAATACAAAACCATGTACACTAGGAACAGATATCAAGTATAAGATTAGAATTAAAACCAGCATAAATGATATTAAGCAAGGTACATATCCTAATGTTTTAATAAACATTCTATCCTAAGGAGCCTAAGTCTTGTATTGTAAAAGGCTTGGCTAGATCATAAGAGGGTGGTAACTATGACTATCTAATCTTCAACCCCATCAAAGGTCTGAGAAGGGAGATAATATTACTTGAGTAGGCAGGAAGTGCTATCAAGCAGCTTCTAAAATGTGCAGTAGATGACAGAGATAATGGTAAAGCAACCAACTTTGACTAAGGCCTAGAGTAACTGACAGGCCATTTTTAGAGGCAATAGGTCACGGCCCCATAAATTCACTGCAGTATTAGCTACATATAGCCTCAGCCTTCCTTTCTGTCCTTCTAGCCCTATGCATTCAACCCACCTCGTGCTTTGTTTTGCTTAAGATAGGGTTCCAATTCCTAGTAATTGAATAGCTGCCTCTTGAAGAGGCCAATTTGTATGCCAATATTCTGGAGTACTGATAGTCACATCTGCACCTGTGTCTAGTAATCCCTCAATTACAATGCCATTTATACACACTCTTAGCTTTGGTCTTTGATCAGTATAAAAGTCTGCCAAAATGTACATTTCCTATTTCCTACTGGAGTTTTTTGACTCATCCTTTGGGTCTATTCCATCATCTAGAACAGTATTTTTTTTTTACAGTAGGCACTGGATTGTATAATTTTCTTTGTGAGACATGTTCTCCACAGTGACTGGGAATGACTGGGACTTGTTTGACATCAGGGCTTATGAGAAGCCTCCTCCAAGGAGTTTCCCAGTGGTATTGGGTTGCCTTGTCTGTCTCTTTTCGACCTACATTAATTAGTCCAATGTCAGTCTTTGCCATACCTCCTACATATACCAGAAGCCCGAGTCCTCATGCTTTTGCCATTCCTAGAGGAGATATTATTGCTAGGAATTTCTTGTCTACAGTCCCTTCTAAGATGTCCTATTGTTCCACAATTAAAACATTTGGCATTTGGGGTCTCAACATACCATTGGAAATCACTTTTCCTACCCAAGCTTCAGTATTATAGTCAAATGTTTCAACATTCATTGTATGCAAGATCTATTTATCTATGGGCACTGATCTAACCTTTAAATGTCCAAGCATAGTCTTACATTCTAAGTTGGCATTTTCAAAAGCCAAGGATTCAATTAGTACATGTCTAGCACAGGGTCTGTCACTCCTAATTGTACAGCCTTAGTTACTCTTTGTAAGAAGTCAGCAAAGGGTTCTCTCTGGCTTTTTTTTAACCCTAATATATGACTCAATTCTCTTTTCCGGTTCCTGAATCCTGTCCCAAGCATTTAAAACTGCTGTGCTGCATAGGGACAAGGTGTGTTCATCATAGAGAGCCTGTTCCTGAGAATCAGAGTAATAACCCTTGCCAAGAATTTGATCTTGGGAAGTCTCAAATCCCTTTTCTTTCCCTGTTGCTCTAAAAGTTTTGCCTCTTCTCTCAAATAACACTTCCAAAGCAGCTGAGGTCTATTTTCTATGACCACTGAGATTAATTGGAGCCAATTGTGTGGGATAGCCTTAGTGCTTGAAGCCCACATTTTCCCTGACAAATGGTGGAATGTAGCCCATAAGAAACTTTCTTGTTTTATTTCTTTTAGATTGCTCATATGTATTGCTTCCCATGCATATTCTTTGACTATCTTAGGGTTCTTTGTGCCAGGTGGTCTTTCTGAGGAAATTACCAGATATGCAGTTGATACTCTGTGTAAGTCACCCAGGAGTTTGGCATGTACTGATGAGGCTAAATCCTGTCCTGGTACCTTCTGTTCCTACTCATAAGTTTCAATAAATTCCTCGATATTTTCAAATCTTTTTAGTACTCCCCTTTTTAAAGTCTGAATCTCCTGTGCAGTGTTCTGTTCTAATGTCCTCACTGAGGATTCCAACTTGTTCAATAAAGATAATGTCTCATCCTTTGACACATCCTAACTTTTCAACAGATTCCAACAGTTAGATTTGGCAGCACAAATTCTTTAAGATAATTTTGTGAAATTGATGCTAACCGTCTCTATAGTATTGAACCATTTTTAATGAGATGATATTGAAAGCTAATTTCTAGAATCAAATAAAGGGAAGGAAAAAAGTCTAAGTCTTGTACAATACCTTCCATAATGTAAGCAAAATAATTACTAAACTCCTGGATGTTATCAGTCATTATTTATAGTTTTTCAGATTTTACCTGTTGTAGGGCAATTACAATGAATTGAAGTAGGTGCAATAGTTGTTATCGGCCAGCAGGTGTCGCAGTCACAGTCACGTGGCCAAAAGACACTAGCAGCAATGAAGAGCTTATGTTGCTTACTTAGGTACTGAAAAAATATGCTTTGTTTAACAAATTAAGAAAGTTATCAAATGTTTCCGAGAGTTGGGGCCCAGGATAAAAAGAAAACCCAAAGTTTTCCGTCAGTGCAAGTCACGGACTGTGTGCACCACGGGGATCGCAGGCAGCAGTGTGTGGGCTGGCATGTGGGTCACAAGCTGTGGAGCACTGAGAAGCAGCCTGCTGCCACTGAGGGTTGGCTAAAGGTGAAGGTTGGGAGAGTCAGTGCTCAATGTGCCATGTGGCTAGTGGACTGATCCCAAAAAGTGTGAACTGGTCCCATGTTCAGGCACCAGATGATAGCAGAATATAGAAAGTAATCCCACACTAGTCCAGAATTATGTATAATAAAGGGTTATTTATTTAGGGGAGACTTACAGATCACTGTCCTAGAGCACAGTCTTCTGCTCAAATGGGGGCAGAACAGAGTCTAACAGCCAGAAGTGAGACCCCAAAGCAAGAGAGTGGGTGCAGGCTTTATAGCTGCATTTTCAGTATAAGAGACCATGCCCAAATGGGTTGGTACCTTAAAGGCTATAGGCTGAAGGAGCTGAAGGAGCTCCCACAGCAGCTTTTTAGCTTTCTTTATTCTTTATGTCTTTCTTTCCTTCTTACTCTATGGCGGGCTGTGTGGCTGGGTGACTGGCCGCTGACATCCTCCTCTCCTTTTCTTTTTCTCACTCCCACTACTCTCTCAAGCCTAGATTTCTCCTCTCATTTATTCTCTCTGCCTACCAGCCCCCCTTCCCCTGTCCTTTCTCCCGGCTTGCTATTGACCACTCAGTTCTTTATTAGATCAATCAGGTGTTTTAGACAGGCAAAGTAATACAGCTACGCAGAGTTAAAAAAAAATGCAACACAGATTTGCCTCATTAAGTTAATATTCCACAACAACTTGCTGAGAATAAAACACTTTAGACTATATTACATATGGGCAATGAGAGTATTCTCATCAGATTTACCAAACACTTAGACTCAAAGCTTTGCCTCTGTGATCAGTCCATTTAAAGCCAACACCTATTCCTCTAGGATGCAAAACAGACTCTCATGCTTGCTTAGTGCTTACTGGTTTCCACTCTTTGTCATTTCTTGCCTCTCCAGATCTTATTTTCTGGGGAGTTCATTTCCATATTAAGTAATATATCTGCAATTTATGATGTATTTTAAGGTGTGGACTCTCTGACATTTCTGTATTCTGTAACGTTATAAAGCTCATTGTATTAAAAATTATCTTAGTTTATTGTACTAATTATTATTTAGTGTAAATGGCAAGTGACTAGCATCTCATAAATTTTATGGAGTCTGATATGTCTGCATGTCATGAAGCTGCTACAGTCAACTTGTCTCTTGCAGTTTAAGTCACTTCATGGCTCACCTGGGGCAAGCATCTGCTGAATACACATGGCTGTTGACTGTACTGGCTTCTTCATTGCTGTTGGTATGTGACTTCTCTAGAGTAGAGGGCTCTGAAAGATTAGGAGAAGGCCAATAACCTAGAAGGTACAGTCTGTAACATAATTCAGAACTGACACCCCCTGCCTTTTGCTGTTTAGAAGAAAATGACTGTTACTACCTATGACTTGGGGGAGGGGTACCTGAATAAGTTTGTGAATCCCAGGAGACAAGCTTCCTGAGAACTACCTCAAAGACTGCCAAGCTTGTTTCTATACATAATTCTTTTTTTGCACTCTTGAAGCAAGAATGCCAATTGTATTGTGTTCCAGGGCATCTTACATAGTTCTCTCCTTGATTAGTGGCCATATTCTCTCAGAATTTTCTACTGCACATCTACCAGAATCCACTTCCTTGTTATCAGGAACTCATGAAGCTTCCATGCTCAGAGCAGCTGCAAGCATAGGAAAACAAATTGTTTACTCCAGCAGGAAAGAGGTCATTGAAAGTTCAGGGTCTGAGGATCTGTAGTCCCTAACACTGGGGCAGACCATTACTCTATATTATTGTGGGTTTGAATAGTCTTTTCTTACAAATGAGAATCACATGAGGAGGAGACTCACATTAAGCACTCTCTTGATTAATTTAAAAGGGTTCACCCAATTATGGATGGCACCTTCTGGTAAGAGTCCAGAATGATAACTCAGAGATATCCTCTTGATTCTGCATCCCAAGTATTGGGATTAAGGCATGTGCCACCCTGTCTGGCAATAAAGTATTTCTTAGTGTTAGAATATGTTGATAAAAATATAAAGTAGGAACTTCAAACAAATCTAAGCTAGTGGGAATGTAAATTAGTATGCATTTTATAGCTTAATTTGGCAATCTGTCTTAATACTCTTAAAATCTATATACCTATAAAATCTATATATGATATATATATTAAAATTATTGTCCCATTATTTCACATGGAAGTGTTTATACTAAGAAAAAATTATAAAAGCATTAAAATATTATGCAAACTATATTCACTTTTATGATAAAAGCCATTGAAAATAGATGTCTAAAGAAAGTTATTGGTAAATAATTATCTCAACACATTCATAAAAAAACTATGCCCATATTAAAAATAATATCATAAATATGCATATGCTATCACTGTAAGATGTGCCCAACATATTATTATGTAGGCAGAGACAATATATACTGCATTGTTCATTTTTTCGTGTGTAATTTTCAAATAGATGTGTATATAGAAAATATTAGACTCTAACTAATATTGTTAATGAGGTCATCTTGGTAATGAAACCACAAATTATCTTTATTTCCATTTCATCTGTATTATCTAAATTATACTAAGCACCTATTCTTATAACTTATAACTGTTTTGTAAAATAAAAAGCAAAAGTAGTATATGCCAAGCAACTTTCTATAAGAAATAACTCACTATTTAGTAGTTCCTTCCTGATGTTATTATTGGAAGTCCAAAATATACATATTAAAGATAAGTGCATGTTGCCAATATTTAGTTTCCATCTAGGCAATGTTTCTTGCCATGAAGAAAAGTACAATCATCAACCCATAGATAATTATGGAATTAATTTCATTACCAATTTGAAAATAAAAATGATCAAATTTGAGGCTAGCGAGATGGCTGGATGGCTAAGAGCACTTGCTGCTGTTTCAGAAGACCTGGGTTTGGTTTCCAGTACCCACGTGGTGGTTCCTCACCATCTGTATCTATCTGTAAGGGATCCAATGACCTTCTCTGAGCACGTGCACATACATGGTATATATGAATTCACACAGGCACATACTTATACACATAAAATATTTTTTAAAAAAGAACAAGTTTTCTTGTAAAGCAATGTGCAAGGGCATATTTACACTGCAAGCTCATGTAATCATCAAAATTCCTTTGGTAAAATGGGCATCACAATCATTATCCATTTTACAAATGAGGTCGTTAAGGCTCAAAAATATTCACTACCTAGAAACTGGAGTCCTGGAATCTGCACTATTGACAGCAGTTTCTAGATGCCCTTTAAGTGCTAAAAACTAATGCACCATGCCGAGGCTCTCTGCTAAGGACAAGAAGTAAATGAATGAAGGAACTTAGCTCTAACTTTGAGAAACGTGCTTGAAGATAAGTGCTCTAGTTAGAATCTATTGCTCGGATGAAACACCATGACCAAAAGCAACTTTGGGAGGAAAGGGTTTATTTGATTTATGAATGCAATCTATCACTGGATGAAGTCAGGATAAGAACTCAAACAGGGCAGCAACCTAGAGGCAGGAGCTGATGCAGAGACCACGGAGGAATGCTTCTTACTGACTTTTGCCACTCATGGCTTCCTCAGTCTGCTTTCTTATAGAACCCAGGATCACCAGCTCAGGGGTGGCCCCACCCGCAATGACTAGGCCCTTCTTCATCAATCACTAATTAAGAAAATGCTCTATAGGCTTGCCTGCAGCCCTATCTTATGGAGACATTTTCTCATTCAAGGTTTGCTCCTCCCAGATGACTATAGCTTGTATCAAGTTGACATAAAATTAAGCAGCACAATAGTCTTTTATCTTATAGATTATTTTGCCCAAAGATGCCTGGTGCGGACTGTTCTCTTCAGTAGACACACTCAGATACATGTATACCCTTCACCAACAGATTTTGTGTCTCATGAAATGATACCTAGAACTACATTCTCTGTCTTCCCACAGTTGTATGTGGCTAGATTCTTCAACTTCAAAGACAGACTTTGCTTTGTTTTGAACACTATACAAAGTTAAAACATCCTTCCTCTACCCTTATAATTGGAGTGGATGATCTACGAGGCCCAACAGTTTAGTATAGAGTCATAAGGAAAATGCAAAATAGTCCTCTTAGGAAATGCGTAATATGTCCGCACAGCAGTTTTCTTGCCTTCAGTAAGGAGCCAGGAAATGGTGTCTGGAACCCTCTGCAGGGCAATCTTAGATATTTGAATTAGAACCATTGAATTTACTTATTGCTTTAATTTCTATTTGATTTCCTCTTTTAATACCTCTGCCCTTGTATAGTTTTAGCATGAAGTTCTCTTCTAGTGGTTGTGTGTAACACTCCTTACCTACTTGTATTTTTAAAACATTCACCTCGGCTTTAAGAAATGACAGCTTTATGCACTAAAAATCTGGGTCAAAACTGAAAGCATGCAGTCAGTTTTAAATAATTTCATCTCAAATATGATTTTATTAACTAGTTAATTTAGTGAATAACATTTTCTCAGTACATTTCATTTATACTTTAACTACTATTTGGGATAAATAGTGATGATGATGATGATGGTGGTGATGATTATAAATGTGCTCAAAGCTCTATGCTTGTCTTAACTGATACCCAGAGGGGAAGCAGGCATTACGCATCTGCAGCATGAAGAAGGGGAATATAAAATATAAGCCAGGTGACTTAGTGGGAATAGCAGAAACCTCCTTCCCCATCATAATTGTGTGACTTTGGGAAGCCACTCATGTTCTGTCAGACTATTTGCCACCAGGAAAACATGGATAGTATTCTTTTGCTCTAAGAATCAAGCAGGATAAGAAACTGAATGGCACCATCTTGTATTTGTTGGAAATCTACAGTAGTGTACCTTTTTTTTTTTTAGTGTTTTAGCTGCATACTTCACTACACCAATAACTTTTATAATTATTAGTATTATCATTCTGTTAATGGGGGTTGTATTTTGTTTGTTTTGTTTTCTTTGTTTGTCCTTTGTTATTGTAACCAAATCCCTGAGAGATGCAAGAGAGAAAGGATTCACTTTGACTCACAATTATGGAGTTCAGCCTATAGTCATTCGGCTCCGCTGTTTCTGGTGAGTGGAAAGAAGGAAGGTCATGAAAGAGAGATGAGTGTGCAAAGCTGCTCACCTCATCATGGAAGCCAGGAAGCTAAAAGAGAGAGAGAGCTGTCTGTGCTGGCCAGCTTCTCCTTTCTTCCTCTCTTACTCCATCTGGAACCCCAGATTGATAAAGCCCAAGTCTAGGGTATGTGCTGGTCACTTTTCTTGTTGCTATGACAGAATATGTAGCAAAGACGATGTCATGGAGGAGCTCTTGTTCAGGGATACAGTTCAGAATGGTAGAGAACACACAATGGCAGGAGGAGATCACAGCTATGACTAAAAAAGCTTGAAGTGGCTTGTTACATGACATGGGCAGTCAGGGCTGGGAAGGGGCAGCCCTGTAGTCTAAGTGACCCACCCCCTAGATAGACCCATGTCCTCTTCCAGTGTCCTACCTCTGAAGGGCCCCTCCCAAAGTAGCTCCAACAATTAGGAACCAAGTGTTCAAACCTGGGCTACACAAGATTGAATTGGTCTAAAAGAGAAACAGAGCTTACACAAAGGTGATCCCAGCATGTGGGATCATATGTCTTTAATTCCAGCACTAGAGAGATGGAGACAGGAGTGACAAGGCTGGGCAGAGAGAGGAATATAAGACAGGAGAAGACAGGAACTCAGACACAGCCTGAGGTTTCATTGAGGTGGATGTAGTCTGAGGATTCAGGCTGAGCAGGCAGCCTGAGAATTTGCACAGGCAGGATCGCCCCTTTGGTTTGAGCATTGGTAGAAGTAAGAACTCTCTAGTTCCTGGTTCCTTTGGTTTGAGCATTGGTAGAAGTAAGAGCTCTCTAGTTCCTGGTTCCTCTGCTTCTCTGATCCCTCAGCTTTTACCCCTAATATCTGACTCCGAGTTTTATTTATTAAGACCAACTAGAATTCATGCTACAAAGATTCCAGCATGGAGAAGAAGAAGTGGGCACAAAATCCTACTTATAACCATGAAGCACTTTGTAATTGGTATCTGATAGAAAAGGGAAAACCAGTTTTCTACACTCCATGGCAGGTCTCATGCTTAGGAATACTTAATTAACACAAAAAAGATTCCATGTTTTTTGTGTACTATTTGGGGTTACAGTTTGGCCGTTTTGTCTTTTTGGTTTTAGTTTTGTTTTCTTGGGGTTTTGTCTTTTTGTGAGAGCACATGAGGTTTGGGTAGGTAGGGAAATAGAGAGGATCTGGGAAGACTTGAGGGAGGGAAAAGAATATGATCAAAATATATTGCATGAAAATTTTAAAAAATTGTAACAAATAAGTCGTTTTACGGGGCTGAAGTGGTTGATCAGTTAACAAAGTACCTACTCAGTAAACATGGGCTTCCATTTTGTTCCCCAGAAACCCATGTAAAAGTTAGGCAGGGTAGCACACATCTGTAACACCATAGCTGGGGAGGGGCAGAGACAGATCCAAAAGCTTATTGGCTAGCTTCTTTAGCTGAATTGACAAGTTCCAGAGTCAGGGAGAGACTCTGACTCAAAAATAAGGTGGAGAATGATCAAGGAATGATGTGGGATGTCTTTCTGCATATGTGTTGCTTTCATTGGCTAATGAATAAAGCTGCTTTGGCCTATGGCAGGGCAGAATATAATCAATCTGAAGGAAATATATAGAGAGTAGGCCGAGTCAGAGAGATGCCATATAGCTATCAAAGGTAGCAGACACAATGTAGTTGCCCAAGAAGCAACAAACCACGAGCCTCATGGTAAAATACAAAATAATAGAAATGGGTTAATTTAAGATATAAGAGCCAACTAGAAATATGCCTAAGCTGTTGACCAAACAGTATTGTAATTAATATAGTTTCTACATGATTATTCAGGCCTGGGCAGCTGAGAAACAAACGAGTAGTCTCTGCTTACAAAGGAATACACATAAGGGTGGCCTTTGGCCTCCACACACGTGTATATGTGTATACATACAAAGGAAGTAACTGTCATTTCATCACCTTCAGTTTAGTTTTGTTCATCTGTGGGAAAGAGCGCTTGGTCTGGCCATGCGCAGGTAGATTTATACTAAAGCATAGCACAGCTTATCCCAGGTCTTATTAGCAGTGCCTCCATAGAACTGCGAACTCTTTCCTAGAAGATAAAGTCCTTTATTTTTATTACTGTTACTACTTTGTCATGGGAACTAAAAGGGTGGACAAATACAATGTTGACACAGCTGTACTTGTTGAATTGAACTATGAAATACAGTTTTCATTGTCATAGTGATATCTAAGTTGTTTCCCAGACCTCACAAATCAGAGCAGAGGATGGACAGCCCCTGGCTTATAACAAAGTTTGGTCATAGGTGGTAAAGCCAGGATTCTGCCTGGGGCCATCAGGCTGGTGGTGAGTTTTGCTAAGTTAGCTAAGGAGGAAGGAAGCTGTCTACTTAGGGAACCAGAAGCATTTGTTCTTCCTTTCAAGGATGCTTATGGATCACTACCACAGCCCAGACACCATGTAAGAAGCTGGAAGGGTTAAGGTCAGTGTGATGGGGAATTCTTGAAATGGAACCCAACGCCTGGAACCTGTGACCGTCATCTTTATTTTTGGATCTGATATTATTTATAAAAAGTGTCTTTGTATGTATAATTAGGCAATGGTGAGATGAGCTCTTATTGGATTATCCTCATGGGCTATAAATCTATAGACAAGCATCCTTATCAGGGACAAAAGAAAAGAGACATCTGAACAAGAGGAGGCTACGTGACCAGGAAACCAAAGGTATTAGAATGAAGTAGCCAAAACAAGGAATACCTGAAGCCTCTAAAACCTAGAAACATTGCACTTGTCCTGTTTGGAGATAGCATGATTTCTGCTGAACACCTTGGTTTTGAACCCCCAACCCTCTCAACAACTCATAAGAGAATAAACTTCTATTGTATTATGACTCCTACTTCATTGCTGTTGTCTTTAACAGCTTCAGGAAGGAATTCTACTGAATATGGTCTATGGGCTTAGAACTGCTTCTGTGAGGAACAGAGAAAGACAAATAGACCAAAGACTGGTAGTAATGATGAGCCAGAGCACCCCGTCTTTTTGTCCTTGCTATTCTTTCAAGGCATCAGAAACCACACTCAGTCTCCTGCTTGCCTGATCTTTCCATGTGTACAGGTTGAAACTGCCTGGTCTCTAGGCCTGGGATCTACTAATCATGGCTGACAAGTCAGAGTAAGGCAAACCAGGACCGAAACACTGGAAATCTTCCCAAAGATATGCAGGAGTACCCTGGGCCCCAGGACCCAGGAAACGCTGTATCCCATCAATTCTAAACATTATCTGCCACACACTGCTAATTAGAAGAGCTCTCAACATTTATGAGATGGAATCACTAGGCTAAGAATCCCAACTTAGTTAGTTTCAGGGAATTTGCCAATTCGAGTCATGGGAAAAAAAAAACTCCACTTATATAAAGATAAATTCCATTAGCTTCAATGGGTATGCATATGTAAAGGCAAAGTGGGGGCCTCTCCATGTCATTTGCACATTTCTTAGCACTGTAATTTTTCTCTTTTTAAAGCATTCTTCTTAAAGACGTATTTGAGCGTTGACAAACTAGACAGGAAGCATGGGAATATGAATACTTGTAAATACCGAGTCAGACATTTCTTAAGGATGTCATTTATTCTAAAGTGTGGCAAGAATTACTTCAAAGCCATTAGTGTCTGGAATTCTCTAAAGGTAGAGACACATTTTAAAAACACACTTTTCCTATCAGGCTTTAATAGTGTTAAAGAAAGATCTTTTTTCAACAAGAAATAAAAAAAAAACACATTGCTTTTGACCTGATAGACCATAACAGCCTATAAGTTTTTCATCAGGATAGCAGGCTCTACAGCTGTAGATGTTCGACCATTGTGAGAAACTGATTGAGAATCTCGATGAAAAGAAATTTGTGTTGTGAACTGGAGAGCATTAGGTCCTGTATTGGGGAGTAAGTAAGTCAAACTTCCAACAGTACTTATTTGACTTTTTCATTATTTTAAATTTTGACATATTTTTGGTTACAGTTCTTTTGCAGTCCTTAAAAGAAACAGCAGAGATTACCCCTCCCCAATATACCCTAGATCATTGTGTTGAAGTACGTTCTAGAAGGAACTGTAGGTGACTCCTACTGAGGATACAGTATTAAATCAAGAGTTCAGGGCCAAGGCTTTGAACTGCACCATGAAAGTCTGCCAGTCTTTAAGACTAAACTTCTCTCCACAAAAGAATGATTCAAAATAAGACAAGCAGTCATGTGCGCTCCCCATGGTTTGTCTTCAGTATTACTCTAAAACTTCCCTTCTCAGAGTCTTCAGAGAAAGTTGCTACTGGCTCTGAACTAAGGACTTACCTTGAACAGACACAAGGAGGGCTGTTTGCATTCTGAAATTACAAGTTGTGCTGTGCATATGCTTTACGAGAAATCATAGCTTGATAGCTATTGTGTCTCAGAGTGGACCAGCAATTGGGTTTGGAAGGAAAACAACCTTTTCTGAAACAAAGTTATTCTGATTCTGACTTGAGTTCCAGACACTCATCTGAACGTATGTGTTGGTCTAACCCCACCCCTCATTCTTCCTTGCAATGTGGATAACTAGTTGTCCTCAAAAGTCCTCCCTTGTATGTATTTTCACATTGGACATATAAGGAGAATTTTGTTTCATGGTACCAAGAAAGAGGAAAGGATAAAGGTGAAGACTATAAATGACAAGAGAGAAACGGCGAGACAGAAGAACACTGCACAGACACCGTGCGCCTTGGCCTCTGTCCCGGAGACATATCTGCTCATTCATTTGAACATGTACCTGGAATTAACATAAGTTCCTGCAAAAAAAAAAAGGAGAGGGAGCCCTGGATGGTTTGAAACTTTTATTGTACATTTCCCATGCTTTGACTTGTAGAATAGGTAGAAAATAGGTCTCAGCCAGGTAGTATTAGAGACAACAGTTTTGAGATATCTGCAAAGTTGTCTTTTTCTTGTAGCTCATTGTGAAGGCCTCCTCTTGTCAGAAATTAACCAGTCTGCAATGTTCATTAGTAATGGTGGAAGCCTGCTACTGCTCTGTCGGCGTGTAGGGTATTTGCAAGTATGTGGCATGCAATGTGATCATGATTATAGAGACAAATTATGGCTGTTTCTATTCTGTTGTGATCTACTCACTGGGAAAAAAAAGAATGCCTGAGGATTAATATGGTTAGTTCACAGGAAACCTTAGAAGAGAGCGTGTGTTCATTGTAAGTGTTCCGTACTGTGAGCCCTCATTATTATAGACTTTCCTTCTCATCATAATGCTATTTTGCTTTAGAAGCTGCATGTGTACAGATAGTAGGAGAAACTGGAAAAACAGGTTGAATTTAAAATCTACTGATCAAATAAATGATCGTAGGAGACAAAAAAAAAAGTTTTGATTTCCCTGCATTGAAAAATCAACTTTGGCATGTGCAAAAGTTCTGACCTGTTCTGATCTGTATTCAATGGAATGAAGATGAACTTAGAGGGACGGTGAGCAGAACAGAACATGGCCTGGAGTTACACTCACATTTGAGCCCCTCCAAGTTCTTATTGTGACAAGTTACTTATGCTTGTCTGTGAATAACATCACCTAGGTAGCAGGGGCAATGATCCTGTGGTTGATAGTGAGAAAACTAGATGCTTTTAAAGGCAATCACTGAATGAGTTATGACAAAAGGATGTTGGGTTTGTTGTTGGGGGGGGGTGACACAAAAACAACACTGTCACCTAGAAGGTAGCTGTTATGACCTTGATGTCTGCCCTTGTGCTCTGTGAGATTCCTAAGGAGTCTGGTTTTCTGTCATTTTATCCTTCCATAGGATTCTGGGTGCCTTCTTTGGGTCTCTTCCTCCTCCATATTCCTTCACAAAAATGGGAACTGAAAGGGTCATTACAAGAATGTCCTCTCCTATGGTATGTTTGAGAATGCTCCATTCCAGGAAGGTCCAGAAATGTGACAGAGGAAGGAGGTGGCCAGGAAGCCACATGCAGTAGCGTGGGAATGGGCTAGGGAGGAGGGTCCCCAGGAATGTCCCATGCGTTCAAGAAGAGGGGTTTTCTCCAAGTCTACAAAAGAAGAACATGTCTGGCTAAATCACACTGGGTAGCATATGTCAAGCTGAGACACACATACACCTGTTTCCTAGCAGGATGTTTAAGCAGTAAAGAAAAAAATTGCTTAGATGAAAGATCATATGTCATAATTAGATACCTTGGAATTAGTCAACAGAAATGTAAAACTTTCAAAAATTTCACTAGCGATATGAAGGATAACATTCACGGACTGCTAAATACCAGGCCCTCTTGCATACTTCGTGTGTTTTTGCTAGCTGAGAATGTTGCTAGGGTTGTTATAGCCCCTGATAGAGGAGAGAACTGAAGCACAGAGATGGTAAGCTACTTGCCAAAGATTGCACATCAAGTAAGGGAGAGAGCAGAGATTGGATCCAAGACAGTCTGGCTCCCAAGTCTGGGCTCCCATCCTTTCCACTCCCCCACCTCTACAGCAACAATCTGGAAGCTGAAATATGAAGGCATAATTTCCAATGCTTTCAAATATTATTTACACTACAAGCTAGTCTAGGTGATTTAAAAAAAAAAATAACAGGCCTTTGCAGTTTCGCTGTTGTTGCCAGAATATGTAAAATGGGAGTTGTTGGGGGAAAGGGACAAACTAAGAATTTGAAAATTGCTTTCAGATTCCTTGGGAGCAGACAAGGTCATGATTATAAGCACCTGGTAAACTATCCATGGGCAGGAGAGTCAACACTGACCAAGTCTCTTTCCTGTTGACTAGCATGAGCCGTTCAGTCAGCCGGTCTAATAGTCCGTGTTACGAAAGGCAATGTGGGTATATTTATGTTAAAAAAAAATAACAGTAGTAAAAATCAGAGCAAAGTTAGCTCCAGTGTCTTCCTTGGAAGAAAATGACATCATTCTCTTGGTGACAGCTTCCAAACATTGCCATTTAGGGCTGAAGGTCTTTGGATTGGCTGTTGGGACATTCAGATTGTCACATTAAATCTCTGGTGATTCTTTAGTGACTACCTGGCTCTTCTTGTATGCCTCTCTGGGTCTAGGATGAGGTGTTCACAATGCTGGGCCATCTTACTCTGCTGGCAGCCATGCCTTGACAGGGACCGGAGACTCACACCACAGCTGGGATGGTACCTTCTCGTCCTTTCTCTTCCCCTATTTCTCTATGTATTCCTGCCCTCTCTCATTCTCCATTTCTCTTCTCTCTCTGCTCCCTCTCACACATTGTGCATCTGAACGTTCCACTCTCCTCCCTTTGCCTCTAAGAACAGCCTTTATTATAAAGGGGCAGGCCCAACCTCCCAGTAAAAACCTGTTGGGGTCTCCTAGATGTAGGTGGCTGGAGAGAGTTAAAACATGTAGTAGCTCTTGTCTCTTAGTGATGTCTGAGAGAGCGGAGGCTTCCAGGAAGAGCCTCACTTGTCAGCTGTCAGTCAGGAGACAGCCTAGCCCTCCCAGGTGCTGCCCCTGCCACAGGGGGGCGGGGGGGTGACCAGACTGTAAAAATGAAATAGACGTCGGTGGGATGCCTGAAATTCATTTTCTCCCTCGGATGCTTTCATCTCACTCATTTCTCTGTGTTTACAGGCCCACAGGTTTCCTGAGGGCAGCCATGATTTAGATTTACAGTTCCCCAGGCAGTCTGATTCGGAGGGAAAGTTATAACGCCAGTAATGTATTGCTGTCTCCTAGAGGAGCAAAGAGAGTCAGGGACTGTGGAGCTGGGCTACCCCAAGAACCGCAGCCTGTCTGCACTGCAGCATGCAGCAAGTGCAGGGAGCTGCACAAGTCCTGGGGTGGCTCCCCTGCCCATGGATGGCACACGGCACTCTGGGGCGTCTTAGAGATTGGGAGGGATGGTAGTAGCACTGTGTGCGGTTGATAGGCATCTCTGGTGACAGAAGTCCAGCAGCTGTGACCCGTAGCACAGCCAAGGCAGAGTTCAGGAGAGGCCCAGAAACTCTGGGGATGGAAACTGTAGACAACCTTGCTGGGTGGAGGTGAAGCTGCTGCCGCATGTACATCGCTCTCTCCTCTTGCTCACCTCTTTTCATGATCACTTTCTCTTCAATTCTGGTGCATCTTTGCCATGAAGGGCAGAATCAGCACTAAGCTGAGTCCGAAATGGACTACTCAGGATGGGAAGATAGCACTGGGCCCCTGCCTGCAAGGTACCGATTCTGATCATCTTCCTGAAAAAAAAAAAATCAGTCTCCCCAAGAGTCTCGTACTGCCACTCAGCCCAGAATCCACCTAGAGGGGCAAAAACCACAACAAAAATCGCCTTCCGAAATGGAAGCTGAAGAGCATTTGAAATATTGAGCCGGGTTCATACAGCTTGCCTCCAGCATGGGCTCTTGATGTTGTGGATCCAAAGCTTCATTGTTCTTCCCCACAGTGCCCTGCCCTTGTTCTCCAAATTCAAGTCTGAGTTCAGTTCACTATTCCTGACATGTCTACGCCGTTCTTGCTTCCCCAAGGGTGGTCAAAACACTGAGCTGCTGATTTGCTTCCGTGCCCTCATCCCCCATTGCTTGCTGTCTAGAGGGCTGCAGGAGCAATATTGGTTCGCATCAGTAGCTGCTCGGGGCAGTCAGAGTGGGGGCGGAGGGTGGGGAGTAAAAGGTATGCTCACGTTGCTGGACAGAAACACGTGGACTCATACAATTAAGAGTGCTTGGTTAACAATGAACATTTCACCTTGGGTGGCAGCGGCCTTAAAGCCCAGTGATAATGGAAAAAGCCTGAGATAACGCGATGGTCTGTACTATTGATAGTCATCCTGCTTTAGCAAGCCGGGAGTAATTTTAGAGTCTGGTAAGTTCTGATAATATCTTAAGGATGATGTTAAATTTGTTTAAAATAAAAAATATTAATAATTCACTTGACACCAACTCAATGTCAATGTTTTAGGGCTGCTCACAGTTACAGACTTGGGAACTAGGCCTTCTAAGTTGTACCGGACTTCTCATAATATGCGATCCAGCACGAGGAAGGCAGTGTAGTCAATGGCGTTTTAAATTTTAGCGTAATTTATCTTAAGTAGAGCTCTTGATAGAGCAATGAAAGGCTTGGGGAACTTCAAAGGAAAATTTTACCTTAAGGAGTTCCAAAGACCAGACATCATGGTAAGCCACAGAAAAGCTGTAGCAGCCAGTGCCCTACCCAAGCCCCATGTTTCCTGTGCCTCGTAGAACCAGCTTCCCCAGCAGTGACTGGTTATCAACTTCTGGCTAGCATCTGGGTCTAGTCTCATGAAATCCTGGTAAATACTCACCCTCCTCTCCCGCTAATGGTTGCATGAGAAACAGACACTGAAGGATACAGGCCGTAGAATGAAAGGAGCCTGGTCCCTGAATGGCAGGACATGGAACCACCTCTGTGCCCTTCTCTGCCCATAACATGGGCCTTCCAGCATGCATTGGAACCAACATGAATAGGAAACAGGGCTCAGGGCTTAGAGTTTTTAGCATTTGGTATTGCTTACCCTCATTAGCGCATCTCTGTTTGGCCTCTGGATTTTAGAACATCAAGATTACATAGCATATTTTTAATTTGTAGGAAATTAGTTGCATGTTATAGCCTTCCAGGGCATAGTTTTGAATGCTGTATTAAAAAAATATATACTTAAATACAAAATGTTCAATTCCCTTCTACTTGTAAAATGCATTAGGTCATAAAACAAATCCCCCAAGGTTAGTTGGGTTAGTGGGTAAATACATATTCATTCAGTTGAAAATATTCATTGTCTGCCTACAATGTATTTTTGGCTCCCGATTCTGGGGATAGGGATGGTGGCAGGTGGCAAATAAGATGAAAAGGTCCCTGCTTTGTGTTTTTATTCTAATAAAGAAAGACAAGAGTCTGGAAAGCAAGGAGATAAACAAGACATTTTTTATGAATGGTGGTGTGAATACCATAAAGGATCTTTGTAAATAATAATACGGCCTTGGGCTGTAGTGTGGAAAGCAGGACAAGACTCTTCATACTTCTTCCAAGGGGCCAGACGTGTGTTAGGGGTTGAGCTGAGCATCTCAGAATATTAATTGTATTTTTTTTTTTACATATTCTTTCTTTGAAATGCTCTTGAGATCTAGAATAAGCAGCAATTGTATCTGGAGTCCCACTGGGGTCCTTGCAGCATAGGTGACTCTTACCTGGTCATTTGTTTCTTTGAAAGGGACCTAGATTTGGATTTATTTTCAGAGGGGACCCAGAGTACTGAGCAGTATGAAACCTGGTCTTCTGAAGTCCATACCAGCTTTTCTCAGATTTCCAAACCCAGCTATTGAACGTGGGTTGGTCCAGGTTCAGAGAGGGAATGTGTTGGGGTGTGGGGTGTGCATGCAAGCTCACATGTTCATGTGTGTTGAACTGACGTTTGGAAATATTTAGAGACGAGACCTCTGGGATGTAGAGTCTCTAGTTTCTTCAGTTTTTAAGTTTTAGCAGAGTGGAGCAGATGACAAAAAGCTAAACTTTATTCACATCGTTGATATGTGGTTAACTAAAACAGAATTTTCAATGTTCAACTTAACATTAGCAGAGATGTCTGCTTAATATCTTAACCAAAATAGGAAAAGAATCTTAACAAAATATTTCTTATAGCATGTCTCTCATATGGAGGGGAAGAGCAGGCAAGGATGGGGGTCATTTAAAATCTAAGGTAAATCATCAGCTTTACTTGTGTGTAAGACAGATCAAGACCCTTGCCTTTTAATAAACATTGGCATATTTTCTCTTCCATAGATACCATCCCCATGTTTTGTTGCTAGTCAACTCTTTATTCCTTGTCACCAAAGATTTATTTTGTTGAAGAAGAACCATGCCAGAGAAGGCAGACAGGCTCCCTGATTTGGAGAAAGACCCAAGAAGGACATGCCAGTTGGCAAACACTACAGAAAGCATGCACTCCGTAAAAGTAAATACGATTTACATCACCATGTAAAGTACCCTCAAAGTATGATTACGTGTGCTTTTGTCGCCACTCAATTCTGTTCAGGGCATTACTAATATTGAGAAGAATAGCTCCTCTTTTCATAAATGCCATAAATAAATACTTATAATGGTCTAAAGTATTGCAAATTCTTAAGGCAAAATCGCAGCAGCGAATAATAAGGACTTCCATTTACAGTGGGATTATTACAGCCCAAACATTGTGCTCAGCACTTGCATGATTTTTTTTCTTCTTCTTTCTGAGAGAAAACATTTGGGACTGAGAGGGCATGGGACTTGTTTAAGTTTCCATAGCGAGGAAGAGGCAGATCCAGGAGTCCAGTCATCTAAGGCAGTCTGGCTTCAAGTCCAGACCATTACTACCACATTTCCCAGTGACAAGTCAACAAATGCCAGGCAAACCTTGTGATGAATGGTGCATCCTGACTAGGCAGAGAGGGCAATCTCTAGCTCCAGGGCAAAGAATCCACTTTGTTTTTCATGGCAGAGACCTTTGAAATGGCAATACACAATAGCCGCTGTATATAGAATATCTGAAACAGTATGTAGTCAGCCAGGACTCTACATTCATTCTCTTCCACGATGTGAACTATTTGGGAACTGTGACTGAGTCTCCTCTTACTTAATCCTGCCCTCCAAAGTACCCCCAAGCCTGCATCTCACTACCAGAACAAACCAAGACGGGGTGGGACACTCAGAAAGAGATCCTGAGCAAGTTCTCTGAGGACCCCGCTTTGATTTTGTTCTTTAATATGATCCACTGCTATGACAGAGCTCTGGCATGGCTTAGGACAGTGACTGCAGAATGTCTTGCTGTTCCTATATTAAGAATGTGTTCTCAGAAACAGCTGGTGTGTTACAAATGTAGCCGAGTGCCTGAGAAGTGGGATGATTGGAATCCCACTCCTAAGCACACAGGCTGTCTGTGTTTGAGAGTTAGGAAATGAGGTGGCAGGAAGGAGCAGAATGGGGCCTGAGGAGGACGAGTGTAAGGGTGGGAGCAGAGCTCATGTGTCTGCTGACTTCAGGAGCCTGCATCTTTCGCCTGACCATGTCCACACAGGAACGCTATGGGAAGTAGAGTGCACTGTTGGGCAATTCTCAGATCCTTGCTCATAAGGATGCTTTCTGACTCTCTACATGCATGCTTGCAGGTGGCATATTGCTCCATATGAGAAGGTATTCTTTATTTGTGTTGAAATGAAATAGTTAAACTAGTGTGGTGAGAGTTTTTGTTCAAGTAGGTTATTTAGAAAATATCTTAACTCTAAGGTACAAAGTGGTTAGAGAGGCTAAATGATCTGGTTTTTAGTTAAAAGTATTTTTGAGAATGTCATCTGTGAATACTGTATTTACATAATTTCAACCCTTTCCTCTATTCAATTCAACTCATTCCATGCCCCTAACTCCAAGACTTTTCCCCCTATAATCGCTACATTTATGTGTTGTGCACACACACACACCCTAATAAGTTCATTTCATGTTTCTCATATGTACATATGTTTTGAGCTGTCCCTTTAGTATTAGATAACTTATTGGGGGCTTATACCTGGGAGAAAAAAATACCTGATTCTTCCCTCTCTCATTCGTCATTGATTTTTTTTGTAGCTTTTCACATAGGGGTAGGACCTTGGGAAGTTTCCCCATCCACATTAAAATGTCATCTGGTGTTGTCATTCTGCAGATCTTGTTTAGCCATAGTGTTGAGATTACATGTGTACAGCATCCCCATTGCATCTAGAAGACCCCATCAAACAGCAGCTATGTTGATCTTCTCGCCCTTACAATCTTTCCACTCCCTCTTATGAGATACTCTATGAGCCCAAGTTATAGGTGTTACATTGTAGATGCATTGGTTAAGGCATAGCAGCCCATAGTTAATTATTCTCTGTTTTGAATAATTGTGAATCTCTCTCATAGCTTCTATCTGCTCTAAAAAGCGTTTTGATGAAGGTGAGAGCTACACTTGTCTCTGAGTATAAAGTTAAATATTTAGAAAGCAGAAATTACATTAGTTTAGAAAAATGACATTAGCAGGTTCTTTTCTAGGGAATATAACCTCTCTATAGTGGAACTATATTACCAGTCATGAATTCCCTCCCATTGAGCAGGCCTTATTTCTAATTAGACTGCTGTTGGCTGCCCCTAAAATAAAGGTGCTACTAATACACTGCTGTGAATATTTTGCCAAACTCTGGTTGTTGTTGCAATGCATAGGCCTTCCAGCTGTGTAGGACTCTTTAGATTTGAAAATATAACCTGAAGTAACCACAGAAACCAGGAAAGTAGAAAGGGAATGTGGGGGTAGAAAGGGAGAAGGAGGCCCTACAGCGGGCAAAAATAGGACACAGATGTTAGAACATGGGAAAAGGAAAAAACATGGGAGTTTTAACTTGGGAGGAGGAGGTGAGAAGGAGAGAGAGCACTAAGTGTTTGATAAGACTTTGAGAGATATTTTAAATGCTTATTTAAAAACACATCTATAAAAACCATAGAAAAGATTATTTTATGTGCTCACTTAAAAATACATCTATAAAACATATATGTGTACACAAGCCAGATATAAATATATACACATATTCTTTACACAAACTTACACACATATGTATACTTATACACACACAACATTTATATATACATATATATATACACACACACAAATATATATACATATATACTTTAAATGATGTTATGCCACATAGGTGGTAATGTTTCCACCCTCAAGCTACAGACTATGTAACAAAATCCCCAGTGCCAGGCATGGCAAACCTCCCTTTAAGTTGCTGGTCAGGATAGCCCAAGAGACTTCCCAAAGAAATACAGATTGTCATTGTTCTTGGTTTCCTCCCGTAAGTTAGAGGTATGTCCCTACACTGAAGACACCATACACTTTAGAGACAGGACTTAGAGAAATTGAGCTGGAGCTGATGTGTTGGCCTCCTCTCTGTGTAGACTAGTTCTCATGGTATCTGAAAGTGCCCTGTAAGCTACCAGGAAAGAAGATCAATTAAGAATTTATTTTCAAAATAATCACAGCTAACAGAAGTTTGAAATGGAATGCTTTTATATGAATTGTCTTGATTGATTTCCCAGGAAGTAGGTGTAATAACAGGTATTACTATAGAATCCCTAGATGCATAGAAGGGACTTTTCCAATCCACCTAACTAGGAAGTGGTACACATTAATTATTTTTCTACCTTACAACTTTGTTATTTTACTTTTGGCTTTCAGGATTGAGTCCATGTTCATAATTTGTCATCTTAGCTATTTTTTCTGTCTCGTTTTTAAATTTAATTTTTCTGTATTTTCTGATATATTAGCATCAGATCTTTACTTGCCTTTTCATTATTTTTTTCATATTATCATTACTTATCCCTGTAAAAACAACAAAAATTTGTCTACTCAAAATTTACTTCAACATCTTTGTATTGCATCCTTTTGTACAGACACTGTAAAGTGATAAATTATTCTCCGACTCCCTTGCAGCTAGAATTTGGGGGAAAGAGTAAGTTTCACCAATTGATATATAACTTACATACCAAAACATTTACCCACTTACCATAATGTATAAATCAGTGACTTCTCATATATTCACAGTTTTATAACCACCATCACAGTCAGGAAAATACAGCTATATAAGATTTTAAAAGCTGAAGTGATGCCAACACCATCTGCTTGCTATAGCTGATGGTTGCTGCTGGCAAGAACAATCATGGGAATACCAGGGTCTTCACAGCAGATTTATTGTATCTGATTATTAGCTTCCTATGGGTAAAGGCATGTGATGGCTAGTTTTGATTGTGGAATGACTCATCTAGGATGGGAATCTCAGTGAGGAATTGTCTCGATTATGTTGGCCAGTGAACATTCCTGTGGGTTTTTTTTTAATTGGGTATTTAATTGTGAAGACCCACCCTGAATGTAGATGGCACCATTTCATGGACTGGGCCCTGGGAAGAATAAAATGGAAAAGGCAACTAAGGACTAGAATGTTCTAACTCATTGCTTCCTGCTCTTGACTATGGATGAATATGAGTAGCCTTTTCAAGTTTCTGCTTCCTTGATTTCCCCATGATAGTGGCCTATAACCCAAAGAAACCATTTCTTTCTTGTCAGAGTACTTTTTATCATAACAATAGTGATGAAATTAAATTAAGGTATATATGTGGTGGTGAACATGGTCTTCACTTTACTCAACTGAGCCTCCTGATTATGATGGAGAGTTTGGCTTTTGCCACATTGTTCTTATAACTTTCGTATGTTATAGATACTATTTCTACAAATTCACTTAGGTCCTAATTCTTCAACTTTTTTTTAATGATTTTGACAATATTAAATTCACTGTATAAATACTTATTTTGTCACATAAAATGACTAGAGTGGCTGATTTCTCATAAAGTCAGCCAAGTTTGAGCCCAAAATTTGTGTCTTTAACTTTCAATTCTTGCTAAATTTCTCTTAGAGAGGGACATTGTAGTCCATATGTTCAAATATTTTATCATTCTCATTCCTCGACCCTTCTTCCTCCCTAATTGTCTCACCCGAGGAATAGATCTAGTGATGATCTACTTTACTAGCCAATAACATTGGAGTCACCCCCATTACTTCCTCTACCAGCTTCCTCTCCTCTTCCACAATTGGGAACCCAGTCACCAAATCCTGGCCATTTCTTCCACACTCCTTTGCTCTTCATTCTTTGTGGCTCTGATTGTTGCTGAGACTAATAGCCCTGATGCCCAACTAGCCATTGTTCCTGGTCAGAGCACCCCACATGCAGCCCAGAGGGATCTGTGTAGAGCACCGAGGTCATCATGTTGTGTTCCTGCTGCAGATCCTACAGTAGTTCCCTTTGCCTCAAGAGCAAAGTATAAAACTCAAGGTCTTTAGCATAGATGTAAAACCCTTCATCGCTTGCCTTAGTTTTTCCCGACTTGTTTTTTGATTCTTGCTCACCATTTATACTCAA
Source organism: Microtus oregoni (assembly GCF_018167655.1). NCBI lineage: Eukaryota > Metazoa > Chordata > Mammalia > Rodentia > Cricetidae > Microtus > Microtus oregoni. The sequence goes on along the minus strand of NW_024543071.1, from coordinate 33,666,305 downwards.
GGTAGATTAAACTATACACCATAGCTTTTCCCCTCCTCTTATGTTGGAATACGAGTTTCTCAACACATTTTGCTGATGATTTATTTCCTGCCTAAATGGCATTTCTGTGACTGTGAAGAGTTCAACGATGAACTTCCATCAATACCCCCATTAAACTGGCCATCATTAGTCATTCCCTCCTCTCTTCCTATGAGTGTATCATACTGTTAAGTGTATCTCATCTCGTGTGTTGAGTTAGGTCACCAGAATTTTCTCCTCCTGCCCTGGTACTGCATCCTATGCAGGTGTGAACCAAACATCCAGCTAATATGGAACACAGAAAAGAGGATTCACCTGGATGTAGATTCAGTAATCTTCACATGTTTAATGTTTAAAATGCAAGGAGTTAAATACTGAGATTGTCATGGCCTCCATCCAGCCTGCCTAAGACTTGAAACATAATCAAGAAAATACTTTTCTCCAATATCAATCTATGGTTATATAAAAAAATAACTAAACGTGGGTACTCAAATAGATATTTTGCACTCGTGTTCATCACAATATTTTACAATAGCCAAAATGTAAAAATGTCCCAAGTGGCCATTAGCTTGTAATAGACAGTCAATATTGGCTATATACATATAGTTAAATGTTTTTTAGCTTCAAGAAGAAACAGATTTAGACTCAAGTCAGCATATGAATCAACCTTGAAGACATTATGTTAAGTAGAATAATCCAAATTCAAAAGGACAGATACTGTATAGTTGCGCTCTGTGAGATTCTTAGAAGAGCAGAAATTCATAGAAACAAAGTGAGGTTGGTGATTACCAGAGGCGTGGAGGAAAAGGGAGAGGAGGGTTGTTGGTTAATGGACACAGGCTTATTGGAAGACTGTTCTGGAAAAGAATAGTCTGTCAGCCGTGTGCTTGCTAGCTTTATGTCAAACTGATACAAGTTGCAGTCATTTTGGAAGAAGGAACCACAAGTAAGAAAAATTTCCCACCAGATTAGCCTGTGGTGTATTTCCTTGATTGATGACTCATGTTGGAGAGCCCATCTCTGCATGGTGCCATCCTATGAAAGCAGAATGACCAAGCCAAGGAGAGCAAATCAGAAAAACAGTACCAGTCCATGGTCTCTGCAGCCTCTCCTTCCTCTGGGTTCCTGCCCCGACTGAGTTCTTGCCCTGATTTTCTTTGGTGATGGAGTATGCTGTGAAAATGTAAGCTGAAAAAAGGTCATTTTTTTATGTGTTTGAGTGTTACTGATTGTCTTAGGGTTCTTATTGCTTTTGATCATGCAATAAAATCCTAATTAAGACACACACGTATACATGCACTTGCACATGTACTTACATGCACACAACATGTCATAATTGCTGTGGCTTGTATGTTTAATTATACTCCAACTCATATATTGAAACTTGATCCCCCATATGAAAATATTAGGAGGGGATTATATGAAACTACTGGCTATCTCCTTCTAGCACAGAAGAATACAATCAGAAGTTTCTGCCTATGAAACAATAGGCAAGCGTTTGTCAAACTTCAAACCACTTATACTTTTATCTTGGACTTCCCAATGATCATAATTGTGAGATCTAAATCCTGTTTCTTAGCCATTACTTTGTATTTACCATAGCAACCCATAAAGGCTACAGTGATGACCTCAATAGAAAAGGCCCTGTTCTAGTCTGGTTATATGAGCTCTAGTCTCAGATCTGCCATCACTTGCTTACATAGCATCAATATTGCACTCCACTTTCATAGGACTTAATTCTTTATCCATTTAGTGTCCTAGCTATAAAATTATCTTTCCTATAGGAAGATCTAGCTCTGTTTGTTTAGAGGTCCATGTCAGTGTATGCACTGTAGAAAAGAAAACCAACCCTATCATAGACCCAAGAAGGCTTTATAACTTCTCCCATGGGCTCAGGAGAGTCAACCCAATGACTTGGTCCTCATAATAACTGATCAGAATCTGCTATTTCTTTAGAGCCCACAGTAGAGTACAAACAGAGCATAACATATGGCCAATACTTAACTAATCTTTCTTTCATCCATCCCTTCTCCTAACACTCATTAAGCACCTGCCGTACATCTAAGTGCCGAAAGTATATACATCAAAAAGACTTGTGTAGTCTGGAACATCTATAATATGGGAGACATTGGCATGCTAAGAAATGCTCTAGAAGACCCTTCATTAAAAAAAAAATAAAAGCAAAATATAGATAAACACAAAGAACTGTGGGGTTCCTAGAGTAACATAGAACCTATGAAGAATAAAACAACACAAGAACAGCTGGTTTTGAGCTAATCTTGGATGATGAGGAGTACATGAAGATGGGGCTGAGTCAGAGACTTCTGGGTCTCCTCCCTGGATTCTGTGTGCTGAGACAGTCTCTCCCTCTTTAGTCCAGCTTGGCCAGTGCCTTACTAAGTAGCCCAGACTGACCTTGAACTCATGGTAATCTTCCTGCCTTCCGCTCACCAGTCCTGGAAGTACGGGAGTGAGCCATCATTCCCAGCTTTCCGACTTTCTCCTCTTGTCATCTGCCCACCGTGTTGATGCAATCCATCATGGCAGCATGGATAGCTAAGCTGTGAGAAGAATTCAGAAAGAATTTCACACCCATGGTGTGTGGCTGGTGGGATAATTAGCGTTTTCTTTAAGCCCAGTGTCTGCTGGTACAGTCTCCTAAGTACGCCCTCTCTTAACATCTTTTAAAGACCCCCTTAGGCAAAGATAAAATATTACCCACAGTCTGCCATTCTTTTAATAGCTTTGCCAATGTTTGCTATTCTGATGTCAACAGTCACTGTATAGCATGGTTTTCAATGTGGGATTAGACTGCCTTTATTCTTGGGGTAATCAGAAAAGCAATTGGGTAGTTAGTATGTTCTTTGGAATTCTGTTGAAAAAGAATGAGGTTCTGCCAGATCCTGTCAGAGAAGAAGAAAACAGACTTGAAAGGAGGAGATAAAGCTCTGGAAAGGAAAGTGCTGACAGGTTACACCAGTCACAATACACGCATCCAGCACCCAAGGGGAACCGACTTGGAACACATGCCAAAGATATCCAGCGGGTCCCAGCATGCAGGAGATGGAAAGGAACTAATTAATTAAAGAATGTCACACACATTGTCAGAGTACAGACACAGAGAGTGATATGGACTCTGCGTGCTTTAATGGGGGTAGGGGGTAATAAGCTCACACTGAACCCATAAGAACTTTTTTCAGATGAAGATCAGTTCAAACATATCTTTATTTTATCATAGAGAGAAGACAAATTGTTGCTTCACAGTCTGCATTAAATACAGAAACTAAAGGCTTTCTAAAGATAAAGTATAAAAACTAGCATTTACTGAGCACATATTATGTGCCAATGACTGACAGGAATCTCCTAGGCAAAGCCTTGACCTTTCCAGGGGTACCACCTACATTAGTCTGTGTGAAGCTGTGTGGAGCTGTAGCCTTGACTCCCTGTTGTCTGCATATGTCACCTTACTTCATGTCATAAAGGAGCAGTCAAGAAAATCATTTGTCCAAATGAGGACACCGACCTGACTCTTCACTCTGACTCCACACTGAACCGCTACCTTTGAATGTTCCTTGATCTTGTTGGACTTGAACGTCCTCCGTTATCACACTGCTCAACACTAAATGCCAGATAGTTGCCACTGCAGTGTGAATATTGGAAACAACAGCCAAGGAAAAGGCTAAGGGAATGCTTATTGTGAGATATTGTGAAAAGACATGTCACCATGTCACTGTGATTGGCGTAATAAAAAGCTAAGTGGCCAAAGGCTAGGCAGGAGGTACAGCAGGGACTTCTGAATGTCTTGGAAGAAGAAAGGTGAAGTTGCCAGCTGGACAAAGAGGGAGCAATATAGGCAGGAGGAGATGAAGGTAGGCACGAGGAGGAGCCAGACTATTAGAGGCAGCAATATGAGCAGTGTCGAGTAAAGAGAATCACGCCACATAAAAGAATGTATATTAAAAGATATGCATTAAGTTATAAGAACTAGTTAAGCACAAGCCCGAGTTTTCCTAATTAATAATAAGTCTCACTGCCATTGTTCACGAACCGGTGGCCCAAATAAAAGCCCAACTACACATGCTTTCACGATTTGCTCATCTACATGTGAGCAGACTCTACTTCAAACCCTTCTATTTTGTTCCTGAGAGGTTTTTTTCCCTGAAGGCATGGACCTTCATTCTCAAGCTCTCTCCACTCTCATTTTGAACCTTTGTTCTCAAGCCTTAGTCTCCTGCTGGGCAATCAATTTCTCACCCCCAAACCACTTCGGTGTTAACTCTCTCAGGAACACCTGTCTTTCAACAGGGATGAAAGCAATGAACTAGGGTGTCTAAACAGCCATTGGCATCTGTCTGGAAGCCATGGCATCTTGCCTGAGAGAGAGAGCTGCCTGGCTGCTTTAAGGGTGCATCCAGGGCTCTGTGTCTCCACCTGTAACCGCTTCTTGGGTAGGGATCGTAGACACACATCCTTCTCAGGAAAGGATGTTTTAGTGTGTTTTACCCATGGTGGGTTGCTGCTTCTATCTGCAGATTGTCCTCTTTAGAACCTTTGGAACTGATGCTCTCTGTGGGGCTAGACATAAGGGCAAGTACTGCAAGTGATTGAAAAATAAATGAGAAGAGGAAGGGCAGCCACATACTTGCTCACCTCTTTGGGGCTGTGTTCCCAATCTGCTACTCTGCTTTGTCACCCTATGCTTGTTAGGGTCTAGCCATGGGGAGCAGAAGCTGTAATTCAGTTAGGCTCCCTTTCCTACTCCAGTCACACTCGGTCATTCCTCTTATTCTCAACCTTGTGACAGTTGATCTTTTAGGTGCCAAAGTAAAAGTAATATGGCTGCCCCTTATAAGAATATTAGATATCACTGTTTTCAGAAAAATAATAGAAACATGGAAGATGCCAGTTTCAGCTTTGGTGATTACAGAAGTAGGGAAAAAGCAAATGTCAGTGGAACAGCTTCATATTTTCAAACATACCATCAAGTAGCCAACTACTCCACTTGGTTGAAGCTGTTCTTGTTTGGATCTCAACAATATATTCCCTACCCACCAGGTATCACTGTTGCTGGTTTACCTAATCCCTACAGAGAAGATGTCCACTTGCCTTCAGGGTGTTGTGTGTTATAGTCTCCTTTTGGAAGCTGGGATATAGATGTTTTCATTTGATTTTACTCACCTGAAAGTTTTGAACGTGCTAGATATAGAGGGCAGCGGTAGTAGCCACAGAACACTAATTATTAACTTTAATACCTTTGTATGAATGACTTAATTAAAGCCCTCACTGCAAATAATGTGACATGGTTTAATTATTGTCATGATACCACTGGCTCTCTCAGTCCTTTCTGGGAACTGAACTTGCACTAGTCACCCTCGGTGAACTGCAGTCACCTTATGTCACCTCCTCTTCCATCGCTTCTGACATGTACAGTCACATCCTGGACTTCCTCTCTAGTCTGTATATTGTCAGAAATCCAAAACAGCTCAGGCCAGAGACAAGAACCAGTCATGAAAGTCTGAGCACTGTGAGGGACCGGTGACCATTTGTTCTCTTTACAATTCAAGGAAAGACACCTGTAAGACCAGAGAGACATTGGCACACAGAGTCAAGCTAAGTTCATTGAGATTTCAGACCTGCTACTTTAGAACACATCTTTGCCTGCTCCCATTGTTCCTTTTCCCACACAGCTCCACAGTCTTCCATCTCTCTCTTCCAGGATGAAGTATGGATATAGTCTTTCTAACAATCTGCTGAGAAGGAAATTCTTTACACCATATACTTCAAGGAAATCAAACCATCCAGTTAAGGATCTTGGACATTCACAGGGAAATCACCATCAACAATGGATACACCCAGCCATGAGATCAGTAAGTTTTCTGTGTCTTTTCTAAAACCAAACCTCTTGCTATGTTTTTATTTATGCCTTATCTACAAGATGACCCTGAGGTTGGGCACTACCTCTAAATCACCAGGTTTTTCATTGTAAGTGACAATCTTTGCATTTTATTATCATGGTCTACTTTTTAATAAGCCTTTATAGGAACAAAATATCATAAAAACATCATTCAAACATCCCCCCCACTTGCTGGTTATATACTGTCTTGGTGGTACTGTGATATCATCTCCCAGAGTGCTTTGAGAGATGAGTCTTAAAATTTGGGCATGTTGTACAGAAGAAGGATGAAATTTCAGCCTAGGCTGGCTCCCTCTGCACAGATATGGCACATGGTAAATAAGAAAAGGAGACATGTTAGGCATGTTGTCTGTGGGCCTGTCAATGGTGAGTCTCACTGTTACATGTTGGAAACCCCACTTAACTTCTCTGGACCCCATTTCTTTCTAAAAAATAAAATCTACCTTGCCTAGCTACTAGGATTATTACAAAGGGAAAACAAAACATCGTACATGAAATTATTTTGAAGCAAAAAATTTTGTTTTCTAGAAGACAGAATCTTAGGTGGACCTTTAACATGTAGGATGCTTACTGTAGTGCGCCATTGGGATATACACCTGAAAGAAAATAGTATAAGGAGAAATTCAGTAGTTGTACAACTCAGTGAAAACTTCAGCCAGCCCCACAAGACAATCTGGGACTACCATGGTCTGTCCACATTGTCTCAACTTCTCTTGAATCAGCAAGTTATATAAAGTCACCAAATGTTTGGATATCAGTCATCTGAGGAAAGGCATGCACTTGGTGGCTCTCTGCAGCCAAGGAGACCTTGAAGGCTTTCCTCAAACAACTTTCAGGCATCTAGGGTAAAATTCCTCTCTTGGAAAAGAGAACTGATACGTCACAATCTCTAACATAGCCTGCCCTTGTATTGCCTAAATGGACATTCAAGGAAAAAAATCCTTCAGGATTCCTTGAAGTCAGTTTTATTTGCCATGGAGGGGGTGATGCCCCCTGATGTGGAGCTGGGCTCAGAACCTCAGCACTTTCTTTCCCTCCCTCTTTCCCCATTACTCAGTCAGATGCTCTAGCAACACCCCTGCACACCTTGGTTGGTGACCTAGATCCTCAGACAGAGTGTGTTGTGATATTTAGTCCCAGTGTTACTTCAGACCAGGCCACTTTAGTGGGTATTTGCCTCCAACATTAGTGAAGAGAGTATCAAATGGCACCCAGATGGATCTCTGGATGTTAAATGTAGTTTATCTGCTCCTATTGTGTAGAAGCAACCTTTGAAGGAGGGTCAGTTACCCCTGGGAATATAATGTCCCTACTTTTCTACTGGTTTTTAGACACAAGAATTATGAAATTAACATAAAGAAGCTGTATCTTTTGATTAAAATATCCCAACCTGTGTGACCAGGACTTCTAAACTCCCAGACCCCAATGTGAGGAAGGAAGCATTCATTTGATCAGTGACCCAGCAAGGAGTGATGGTAACTGGACTATTCCTTCTTCTATATTTTCATTCCTAGTTTCATGTGTTCTGACCACTGGGGACAGAGCTCTATATAGACATCTGTGATTCTGAGTATCTACTGTGTCCCAGGCATTGATGCGTCATCCATGTAAACTGTTACTTATAAACTTGTGCTTTTAGCATTACTTCGGAAAGCTACCCACAGTTTGCTGTGTCTGGATGGTAATGTGTATTTTGTGACCAGTGTATGATTGTATGATATATACACTCCAAGTCTTTGCTGTTTGGGGTCCTGGTTATCAATACTGTATTTATACTCTCTATGCTGACAGAGAAAACTTTAAGCCCATGGATATGTTTGAGTCTTCATAGGCAAGAAAACAGGCCTGTATAGGTATACCTGAGTCATAATTCTGTTTTATTGATGACTATTAGTCATTTCCAAGGTGAATTGGTTCATTATCGTCAGTTTGCTACTAAACAATATCATAATAGCACCATATCACCAACTGAAGATTGGTTTGAGCATTTTTGGTAAAGTTGGATACTCAATGGCAATATTTAAAAATCATACTCTACACGAGAGTCCATAATTTTTATTGATTGATTGATTTATTGGTTGGTTGGTTGGTTTTTCAAGACAGAGTTTCTTTGTTTAAGAGCCCTGGCTATCCTGGAACTAACTCTTGTAGACCAGGCTAGCCTTAGCCTCACAGAGATTCACCTGTCTCTGCCTTCTGAGTGCTGGGATTAAAATCCTGTGGCACCACCACCCAGCAAGAGTCCGTGATTTTAAGACAGAAAGTATTTCCATCCCTGTTTTTATTGCAAAGTCACCCCACTGCTCATGCCACCAAAACCAGTTATGCTAAAAACCTGTGACAGGGCCTAGCTGCCATGAACACACATCATCTTGTATGTGTGTTTGTTGATGGTCCCTAATATTGTAGAAACTTCTGAGTAGGTATTAACATGTGTTGGAAAAATTTCACTCAGTATGCTCATGCTTGTACACATGACACCCCCAAACCTACCTTCCTAGCCTTCTCGTTTCTTCACCCATTCACCATTCCTCTGTATCTGGACACATTTAGACTTCAACCACATTCTTCTCATATTCTTCCTTCGGTATTCACTTCTATTCTTCTTAGCAGTCAGCTCTTCTCGTAAGGGAACCCATAGATACTCAAGTGTGAGGGCTCTGAATAGCTGGTCTTAGAACCTTTATCAATTCGGAGAAGAAAGAATACATTGTCCAAACCTCTGCTCGTTAGGAATACTCTCATAGGTGATTTTAAGGCAACCGTGGGTTCCACTTTCATCATGGGAAGATAGAATGACCGACCCCAACCATGTGTGTTAAGTCGATCCTTTTCTCCTTGGTCAGTTTGTCTTAAAGAACCTTGCCTACTTACCCCATATGACTATGGCTATGAACTGAGACAATGCTAGGGCACAATGATGGATGATGGGGATGTCAGGTCTCCATGCATCTGGCTTGCATTACCACTTGCTTCACTTGGGATTTATTTGAAACATTCTACATCCTTCTCATAATGTACTGGGGCTGGACCTGCATGACCTTATAACTGTATGGACCAGATAGAACCCAGTTTATGGTAGGTTCTTCTAAATTAAAGTTGCTTGATTTCCCATGGTCAAAATGCCCAAATACTTCATATCTATCAGGATCAACAACATGCCAAAATCGTTTTCCCACAGGCACATAATTCCCAAATTCACATGATGTGGATTTGCTCCAGAAGCTCAGCATCTGTATTATTTTTGTCTTCCTTGGATTTACCATGGGTTATTTTTCTCCAACATTGGTACTTACGGTGTCATAGTGTCTACAGGATGCTTTCAGTGTGAATCTACAATGCACAGTTCTTTTCTACTTTGGTGTCTCTAAAAACTGGAAGCCTTCTGGGTATGTATTTAATATATGTTAAATATGCTGCCTGGATAACACAAAAGGCCTAAAAGGTACTGGGCATTATTCTTTATCATGATAGAAGCATGATGAAATATTTAGACTTTTAGTGTGGATAGGATGCCCAAGAATAACCTTGTGCACTGAACCTTTCTAAGTTTTACGATTGTGACAGGCCTCTTGTTCTTTGTCAGATGTATCTAGCTGCTGGATCACATTTGTGTAATTCAGTAAGATCTCCCTCTAAAGTAAAACTCCTCCTTGTTCATACAGCTCCATAATAACATTATTAAGGTAGTACACCAGTGCAGCTGTGATAGATTACTATCTTCTGAGCATATTAGATGGTACCGTTATCAGAACAGCTGCAACTACCTATAAGAAACTCGCAGACCGAGACTGTTGACTCCAGACATTCCTCCCTAGAAAATGGGTCTGGGGGGACCACTGGACCTTCACCTGAGATTCTAGGCACTCCCTCATGTACTTCCGGGCCATATGGATATAATTTTGTCCTAACTGGGTGTAGCTTCATGATCTTGGGAAGTGCTCGACTATACAGACCATAGAAAGTGAGCTACATTTAGACAGAACTCCATCTGTGAAGCTCTGAGGAAGTTATCATTCATGTTGGGATGTACCTTGTTTCTTCAAGGCCCTGACTGGTAAATTCAATGAGAATATGATAGCTAAAACCATGTCCACATTGTGTAGTTCTCATGCATAGTACTAATTTCTGCTGTTGTTTGGTATACAATATGGTATTTATCTGTCTTCTTGGGGAGTGATGGAGATAAGAATCCACTTCGGAGATTTCTGTTTAGCTTTCCATTAAGGAAGTTCTTTCCCTGGAGCTAAAGAACCTATTGTGGGAACTGAATTGACCTCATGTATGTCTCTTCCAGTGCTACATTTAGAGAATGAGAAAAATACTAACCTCAGGATTTGAGAGCACAGCTAGTCCACTATGAGCCAAAGTTTAGTCAGGACTCAGTTTATTAACCAACCCTTCTCTGCTGGCTGTTTTTTGTTAACATGACACAAGCTTGAGTTACTTTGGAATAAGAAAACCTCAACTTAGAAAATGCCCACATGAAATGTGTAAGCCTTTCATATGCATTCTTGTTTGGCGTTTGATGTGGGAGACCCCAGGTCACTGTGTGTGGTGCCACCACTCAACATTTCCTGGGTGTTGTTAGTAAGCAGACTGAGCAAGCAATGAAGAGCAAGTCAGAGATCAGCAGTCCCTCATGGCTTCAGCATCAACTCCTGCCTTAACTTCCTTTCATAAGGGACTGTGACTGGGACATAGAAGCTAATGTAAACCCTTTCCTCCCCAAGTTGCTTTTGATTAGAGTGTTTATCACAGCAATAGAAACCCTAACTAAGACATCTTCTCATTAAGGATCCATCTTGCTACCTTGGGTCTTCAGCTATCCCTACAACCATGACCTAAATGTTTAAGTCTTGCTAAGAAAACAAACAAACAAACCAAAGCAAACCCCTTCTGTGATGATATTAAGGGGTGGGAGCTTTAAAATTGCTTCCCTTATGGAAGGGAGGTGAGGGCTGGGAGTACGCTCAGTTAGCAACTTGTTTGGCATCCAAGCATGAGACTCTAAATCCCCAAAACCCATGATAAAAAAAAAAACAAAAAACAAAAAACAAGTGGGCACTAATAATCCCAGGTGGAAGTACAGAGGTATCTTGAGGAAAGCTGGGCAGCCCAGCATAGCCTACTACAGGAATATCAAGTCAGTAAGAAACATTGTCTCCAAAAAAATTATGTATGGTACCTGAGCAGCAAGATCCAAGGTTATCCTCTGGCTGCTACACGCATACACACACACACACACACACACACACACACACACACACACACACGCACACACACGCACACACCACATCCATATAAAAATGAATATGCACATACATATACATACAAAATAAAGCTAAGATAGTATAACCAAGGCCTGGGAGAACTTTCTCCCTTTTCTGCTATCTCAGAATACAACACAAAGGTGCCGTCTATAAACAGTAGACTCTCTCCAGACACTGGAATCTGCTACTGACTTGATGTGGGATTTCCCAGGCTCCAAAGCTGTGAGCAATAAAATTATATGACTTATAAAAGACTCATTTTATGTGATTTTATTCTCTCTATCTGAATAGACTGACCCACTTGCCCGATGTCCAATAGCTTCAACGGTGTTTTGGACATCCCGTTGCCTAGAGTGTGCAGTCATATGGATAAATAGCTAAGGTTCCTTTGGGGAAAGAGTGAGAGAATAGTTACTAGACATACATGTCATTGTGTAGCACAGACTTTCTTCAGGGAGACTTAGTCTCCTGTGCAATCAGTTGATGTAGATATACAGCCTGGCAGTGGGTGAGCTATAGAGCCCCAATACCCTGCGGCTAGCACCCTTGTACAGCCTGGGAAACAAAGTATTGAACAATCAAATATGCAACTCAGAGCCAATTTAACATGCAAGGTATGTGATAAAGGATGCCACACCTCTAAAAGAGAGGGAAATTAAAGAGAGTCATGTCACTCACAAATCACAATGCACTCTGAAGCCGAAGTGACTTCTCGCAGTTGTACAGAGTTTTGCTAAAATGGTAGGCCCCTTCCAATGGTGTCATTGAGTGACCCACTGTAGGTCCCTGCCTTGGGCATGAATTTAAGTGAGGTCTTTGTACCTGAAGCAATCCCAGAAGGGGATGCTGACTTGAGGGCTTCTGCTGCTAACCCTCCACTGCCTGGAGAACAATTGCTGCAGCAATAGAATCAGGGCAACTACATCAGCATCCAGCATCCAGTATGAGAAATTTATCCCCATCCGTGTTCCCACCACGTCTCTCAACTCATCACCAGAATCAGTGCCTGCTTATTCTCCCTAGCCCAAATAAGTCAATGGCATCTTGCTTGCTTTGTACTAAATGTAGCTATGGGTTGCCTTTGTCTAGTTTCAAGATTGCTGAAGGGTTGAAAGAGGAAACAGATAAATAAAGTCCTTGAAAATTGTAACATATCTTGCTAGGCAATTACTCGCTTGTATTATTGTCACTAATGCTGAAGATTCTTGAACATGGAGAAGCAGGTTTCAAGTAGCATACAAAGGCACAAAAGCTTAGTGCTTATGCCTCTTGCATACCTCCTATTACCTTATTCGGTTCATGGTCCAAATCTTTTACCCTAGGACTGTGCCTCTCACTATTGTGCCGCTCACAGGTCCCTTCTTCAAAGCTTTGAAAACATCAGAAAGCCTTTACATTTTGCTATGATTGCCTGAACTCTCAGGGACAAAGATCTGATATTTCAGATGATATGAGGACTAAAGTAAGAAACATAGAATCTCTCTTTGCCAAATTATTTTACTTTCCACACGTGTGCGGTAGTCTGTCCCCCTTTCCGCTTTTATAGCAACAACATGAAGTGTGGAAATGATTTTCTCCCCCACCGTAGGTTAAACAACGGGCTCTTTCTTTTCATTTGGGGCAGGTTTTGTGCCCTCTCAGCGAAGCCAGAATGCTGGCCACCTCCCACCCAGCATTTCTGGCATTCAGACGATGAAGCTGCTTCTTGCTTCATTGCATAGAAAAATATAGGTATGTCCATAAAGCACAAATCTGTAAAAAACACAAAATTAATACATCATCTCCATCTTCAAAGTATCCACACGGGGGAATTGGGCAACTACAGCGAGTCTTTTTCCTGTAACAAATCAGAAACTAAGCCTGACACCGAAGCCCCAGCATGCACCTGTGTTCAGCAGCTCTATCTGGGGAGTAACCCTGCGTGATCTATGGCGTTGGTTCTTTCAAAGAGAAACCTCAGAGGGGAGGAGAAGAATGTCTGAGGGTCTGTCTGGGGAAAAATAAAAGAAATAATTGTTCTAAAAAAAGGAGAAATTGGTATTTCACTGGCAGCCTCGGTTGCATGGGAACACTTTAAACTTCCATGGCTGGTATCCTTCAACTGAAAATCACCGCCTTGTTTAATAATCCCTCATGTGGGGATTTGGCCGCCTGCAGTCACACAGCCAGAAGCTGAGTTCATCTAGATAGCCATTGTGTCTCTAGTGAGGGGGTCCTGGGGCACTGTGGCAGGCTGGGGTCCAAGTTCTTCTCAACAGCAAATGTACGGGAAGCAGCTGAGCAAGAAACCAGTTTTTTCAACATATGTTGTCAGCAAGAATAAAGAGTGACCAGGATGAGGTTTTCTATCATTTCAATGGACCCCAGAGACCATGGCAAAGGGGCTTTTTCAGCCCCAGAGAGGATGCTTGACCACACTGCACAGTGCTCCTGATTCTGGCTCTCTTAATTGAGATGTAAAATGATTCTGTCAGCACACAATGCATGTGGCCATCATGCACTGAGCAGTGTGTGCTTGTGTCCCTGTGGCTCTGTAGGTGATGAATCTAAAACTGTTCCTCCAAATTGAACTTGGTTTAACATTTTCCCGTCTGCACCTGCAGCAGTTAACTTCTCTTTCCTCTTATTTAAATATGGAATTTCCCCCCCTTTCACTGGTAAGGCATTTTAGCCAGCTGCGGGATGAACAATATTGTGAAAAATAAAGCTGAGTTATGGTGTACTGACAATATTCAAGCAGTTCAGAGAGATAGAGATGCTGCAATGCTGGCGTGCTGGGGTATGGTGTCCACAAGGGCTCAGTTCATTCTTTCTCTGTGTCACTGTGGGACTCTACCCAGGTCTTTTAGCCACCTTGGGTTTCCATTCCACCATTGCTAAGACCAATGGGTTATAGGGGTCTACAAGATGCCTTTCTACTTCAACAGAATCTGCCCGATCACTTTGGAGAAATTAGGATTCATCTGCAAAACTTTTCCTACTATTATAAACCATTCCTTGTATTAGATCCTGGGGACAGAGGGACGAATCACCTATGGTTCTGACTCTGGAAATCAGTCCCATTCAAGGAAGTCAGCAGCAGAAAAAGAGATGCAAACAGACACGGAAAGGACCATAACAGAACTGCTTGCTGTTGGAGATGTGGATCACTTAATTGAGGAAGAGTTGCTCGTTCCAGGGTTGAGGAGAACAGACCATGGCTTGCAAAATGAATTGACATTTATATAGATGATAGGCAGATAGCCCAATATCTAAGAAGAGAGGCTGGGAAGGATGATTTCAGGGTATAGGAACCTCAGGACAGGAAGACTGATATACTTGCCAGACAGCAGATCTTTGAAAGTGGGCTTGCGTAGCGGATATGATAATAGCAAGGAGACTTTGCTGTGGCACCATGCAAGGCCATTAGGAAACAGATAAATGACTTTAGGTACTGTCCTGTAGGGCATGGAGTCCAGATTTAGAGGGGTAAGGTAGAAGACAACAGAGAGAGCTATAATGATGGAGGAAAAGGGGGGACCATGGTTTCTAGTTCTCTGCCTGGTGAGCAGGTGAGTCAGGGAAACTATGATCATAACTCATGGACCAGACATTCCTTCCAATAGCCACTTAAAGAAGGACTGAACTGGCTTTTATTTTTTTAGATTGATTTATTTATTATGTATATAACATTCGGCCTCCGTGTATGCCTGCACGCCAGAAGAGGGCGCCAGATCTCATTACAGATGGTTGTGAGCCACCATGTGGTTGCTAGGAATTGAACTCAGGACCTCTGGAAGAGCAGCCAGTGCTCTTAACCACTGAGCCATCTCTCCAGCCCCTGAACTGGCTTTTAACAGGAAAAGTTGAATGAGATTCTGAAAGACAGGTTTCCTTTTTGGAACCAACACTGTCACCTGGTCCATATCGGTAGCTAGGCTTTGAGTGTGATGCCCACTTGGTGGATTAACTCCTACACGGTGAAATGCCCCTCCCTAGCCTTGGTTGGCTTTTGTTAACAGAAAAGTCCTTAGACAAATGAAATTTAGCAGAAGTTACTTGAGCAAAGCAACACTACCATTTCTGAACATGGCCGCTGTTGTAGAATATTATTTTAACTAGGCAAAGATGTGTTACATTTGTTTATGCTGCAGAATATTTAACTGTGTAAAGGTGTGTTACTTTTGTTTATATTGCATTTGCTTAACAATGTAAGGATGTGTGTTTAATTATGAAAAGATGTGTTGCATCTGTTTCACCTTTCCTGCTTAAGGTCTAGTAAAGAGCTGAATGGCCGATAGCTAGGCAGAGAAAAGATAGGTGGAGTGGCCAGGCATAGAGAATAAATAGGAGGAGAAATCTAGGTTGGGAATGAGAGGAAGGAATGATAATAGGAGAGAATGAGGGAGCCAGGAGCCAGGGAGTCATCGGCCAGCTAAACATAGAGACAGTAAGAAAGTAAGACAAGGTAATAAACCCTGAGGCAAAAGGTAGACAAAGAGAAACAGGTTAATTTATGTTAAAGAGCCAGAAACGAGCCTAAGCTAGGTCAAACATTCAAAACTAAGAAGTCTTTGTGTCATGATTTGGGAGTTGGCTGGTGGCCCAAAAGAAAAAGGCTGGTAGAGACAGCTTCTGGAACCAGTGCAGGTTCTGAACCCTCCACTTGGCCATGTGGTCAGACAGAGTTTTTGATAGAGATTAGAAGCAAGGTGCAGAAAACAACCCAGTTTTTCACCATCTGGTTAATCTAGTCAGTGGAATACAGATTATAGCCCACTCAGATAACCAGCTAGAGGCCTTCTACAGTCAACCAAAGCTCAGATAGTAAGATTAAACTTGGCCAAAGGCAGGACTCAGTCCTCATCTCTCAAATTTTATGTCATTTATACATTATGTCAATATCTAATTCACATCTATTCTTTCCCTATAGAATAATTGCTCTGTTATTATTGTGGTTGCTATTTAACATGGTTACTTTTTCCATATACATATTATATAGAATATTTATACATTTTTAATTTTGTAAGTATTTATATTTCAAGCTTATCTTCAGTAATCAGGATGGAACTGTGTTTCATCTTATCTAGCTGGCAATATGAATATTTTATATGTCTCATTTAGTTAGTGTAAGTATGTTTAATTACAGTTATAGCCAAGATTTTAAATATTATCTCATATTTTTTGATTCATCTATTTTATATTTGTGTTCATCTTTCTTGGCTTCTTTTAGAGCAATCAAATACTTTAATGTTCACATTGTCTGTATCTAACAATTGCTTTATTTGTAGAGAATACAACATTTATCTCTGGCATATTATTGTCTAAAACAAATGATTACTGTTTCTGCCTTTCTGTTATTTAACATTTACTATTTATCCC
The DNA here is from genome assembly GCF_018167655.1 of Microtus oregoni. Lineage (NCBI taxonomy): Eukaryota > Metazoa > Chordata > Mammalia > Rodentia > Cricetidae > Microtus > Microtus oregoni. The sequence continues at coordinate 33,649,739 of NW_024543071.1, read as the reverse complement.
CTCTCTCTCCTGGGGAATTATTTTCATGTATCTTTAATAGTATGTATGTTTTATATTATACAAGATATCACACTCACCACAATTCAGTCTGGGTTTATTTATATTTGCCCACATCTGCCCTTTCTGTTGTAGTTCACTTAATCTTATTTTCATTTTCTTCTAAGATATTTTCCTTCTTTTTACATCGTAACACACTGCTTTCGGCTGTCGATTTGTTAATGGCAAATTATCTTAGCTTATGTTTGTTTAAAAAGATCGCTGCTTTAGTTTTAATGGATGGAGTTTAGTTTGCCAATCACGTGCTTTGCCGTTTGTGGTAAGATGGCTTCCTGATAAGCCGTGAGAAATTGAAACCACATTAAGTTGAAAACGCAGCTAGGTTGCACCACCCGCTAAGCGATGTAGATTAAGCCAACTTCAATGTTCCCAACACTACTTTACAAGTTTCACAAAGTCCTAAAACACAATGCCTATTTAATAATGAGGCATCAAGCACCTCCCGGAATTTACCAAATACATCAGCAACAAACAACCAAAAGCACCATTGGCACTCCACTGAGAAGCATAAGTAGGACCCATGGTGATCACATGGCTTACTGGGAGAAACAGCATGTTGTGTCTTCCAGCGCCAAGATTGTGGCACTTTATCAGCTCACCCAGAAGGGCTCAAAGTTCAAAATTCGAAGAATACTTATTTTGAATGATATCATTTTCATACCATCTTTATGAAGTCAAAGATTAAAGGTCAAATCATCACTATAGCTGGAACCACCCATACTTTGTTTCTCAACTAAGAATGTCAATGTCATTCTCTTGTTTTGGCCTCTTGGGGCCAAGTCAAATGAAAGTTGAAATTTCTAGTAAGGACTATCTTATCTGTGATCTCCTAGTCTATACTAAGGTTTTCTTTTCTTTTTTTTTTTATTAAGAATTTTTCTAATACAGTCTTTTCTCATTTTACATAGCTATCCCAGTTCTCACTCCCTTCCCTCCTCCTGCCCCATCTTTCCTCCCACTCCCTCCCCCATCCACTCCTCAGAAAGGGTCAGGCTTCCCATAGGAAGTCAAAAAAGACTGACACTTCACTTCGAGGTAAGACCAAGGTTTGCAACTAAACTGTTTCTCTATTCTTGAATATCCTTTGGGTGGACACTGAATCCCAACATCTATTTCATGAAACTATTCAACCTTTTGATCTGCTATTCAAATTTCTGATTAGCTTTCAACCTTCCTCCCTAGCCAATTCCAGAACCTGGAAAATGTCCTTAACAGAAAATAATTCACAGGCCAAAGTCACCTACCCTACTCTCGTATCTTAGTCCTAAACTCTGGAAGTTCTTCATTCCCTAGAAGTTGGCACACAGAATCCAACCTCTTGGTCCAGGACAGAATCTCTAAATGGTACCAGAGCAAAAAAGGATTCAGAGTCAGCTCATCTCTGAGTTCGTCTCTTCAGACTTTCTGTGCCTGTGGTTCTCGCGGCTTCCACAGCCACCCAATGCCCTTAGACAGGTGAGTGCTGCCAATTCCTTGACATTTTAAACTAGCAGCCATGGCATATGGATACGACACCAGCGATTCCAACTGCCCAAAACCCAAACCCTCCCAGGATCTTCAGGTAGTTCTGAATTTCCAGTCTCCAGCAAGGCCCCAGCTTTCACTTAGACCAATACCTCAGCAGAAAAGGGCGAAATAGACTTCTTTTACTTACGGAAGTCACTATGCTGGCTTTTTTTTTTTTTTTTTTTTTTTTTTTTGGTGAATCTCAAATACAAAACCTATGCCACATCTTCATTCCCATGTATGCAGGAATCTCAGAGACTGAGTAGTTTGAAAGAATAGAATTGCTGCTGTTGGCTTGCCCTGATTATGATTGGTTTGTTAGGACTGGGTGCTTTGTTACCCCATTTCAGTTCAGGATTCTCTTCTCAGGGAAGAACAGTTCTGTGGACAGCTCATTACATAAGCAGTCATACCCTACTTCCCTGTCAGTTTTTTCTTTTAAAATAGGGATATAGATGAAAAAATATAATACATAGGTCATACATTCACTGCCCCTTGAGCAAGTAAAAACTCAAAAGTGTCGAGATCTTTATTCCAGGTGGGATGAATGCAGAGTCAGTGGTAAGTACACAAAATTGGTCCAATTGGGCCTTCCATCTCTCTTTCTAAGTGGCATGTCTATTTATGTGCCCTAGAAGATTGCATAAAAGTAGAGATTGTATCACATCATTTCTGCGGCTAATGCTTTGTCACGAGAAGTCATTCAATTGTCACTTGTTGATTTGATGGGAACTTTAAGGACTGGAAACAATTTGGCTGATTCTAAAGGATCGGAGAGCGAGGAGAGCAGTGGCATGGTTAGGTGTGTGCATTTGAAGTGAGAAGTCACAAAGACCTTGAGAAAGAGCTGGCCGAGGGCTGGACAGTGTTCATGAGCCTTGCTAAGCTGAACAGTCCACGGTAGCAATAAGTTGTAGCTATCTACCAGGGCTTAGCACTCTCGGAACTGTCATGCAAATAGGATATGAATGGTAGGTGTTTCACTGGGTAGAATAAGAATTAAAAAAACAAAACAAGAAATGAACCAGCCCAAGGTCATAGCATCTAGAATCAAATTTATTACATAGTTCAGACAGCAACTCCAACCATCCAAACCTTGATTAAAATCCTTCCAACACATTTTATGGAGTTTTGAAAGACATAATTTGACCGAGACACCAGGTAAGTTATACACAGCTGAGCTCTATTTAATTGCATAATGCATTAATTAATCAACTACTTTAAATCACTCTATGAAATCCCATCCACTATCACGTTTCCTTCTTTGTCACCAATACCTGCTAAATGCAAGCCTGGTAGAGAAATAATTCATTTCATTGTATTAAAAAGTACCCAACTGGAGTCCTTAAGCGTTGCAGTTCTCAATTATCTCACCCCAAATCCACTGTGAAGTGATAATTAGGGGCTAAAAGCTAAACTGATTACTGCAGAATTTTCTCCTGACAGCCATTTAATAGCTAATCAGGTGTTAAATCCCCAAATTATGCATTCCTCAGCAGCAAGCTCATCACAATAAATTTTAAAAGTTTGAATTATCAATGTGTCTTGTATGACTTTGCCCCAACACACCAAACATAAAAAAGTAATGATTTAGATTACTTAAAATTCTTGATAATTCATTCTAATATATATATATATATATATATATATATATATGTATACATATATATATATATAATCTTTTTATTAGTAGTCACTCTTAATGCTCAGTTCTAGCCAAGCACCTACATAATATAACCGGCCTCTGCTTGGTGAAATGCCATATTCTAGGGATGAAAATAAACTATGGTCACTAATTTGCATACATATATAAAACTGCAACCAGATTGGTAGAAATCATGGAGCCAGTGTGTCCTAAATATATAGGACCAACATATATTACTTTCTTAATTGTCAACGCTCTGAGCTTTCACAGCCATATACCACATCTTCTTGCCATAGGGGTCCAAGCTGTCCCAACACTATCCTAACACTGAGAAACTGAGTCTCTGAAAGTTGCTGAGAGCAACCACAAAGACACCTACGGAAGGCGTCCATATTCATGTGAAATTGAGACACAGACCATTATAACGACTTCCTAATGTAAACATATTGCAGCTTTCTACCTCTACCCCAGTAAAGGCAGCGAAGGTGAATTAATATGAAAAGTTATTTAGAGAGGTCAGATGGTTTCCTGCAAATGGCAAGATGGGTGACTAGATAAATAGGTAGATAACTGCTATGTGGATTTCATTAGGTTGGTGCAAAGGAAATTGCAGTTTTGAGCTATGAATTTAAAAATCATCATAACTGTGCTCAAGTACACTGTATTAATCATAATAGGAACCATCACTATCAAAATATTTTGCCAACAAAAAATAAGGTTGTTCCTGAGCATAAAAAAATCCATGCTTCAGAGCCTGGAGAAGGCTCAGTGGTTAGGAACACATACTGCTCTTTCAGGAGATCTGGGTTTGGTTCCCAGCACCCACGTCAGGTGGTTCACAACCACCTGAAACTCCAGTTCCAGGGGATCAAACACCCTCTCCCTCTTCTGGTCTCTACTTACACTACACCCACACGGACACGGGGACACAGACACACACAGACACACACAGACACACACACACACACAGAGAGAGAGAGAGAGAAACAGAAGAATAAAAATAATTTTTAAAAACTCCATGTTGCAGGATTCAGCAAACTCTTGGAAAAGATTTCCTGCATCTTGTTGGTTATGAAAGTATTTTCCCTGCGGGGAGTTGTCAAGAAGTTTGAAGAGGTGGTGGAATATGGTGGGAATGAGGCAAATCTTCATAGTTCAAATTGTTCAAGTTCCAAGATGCTGCTTGTGGGAAGTGCCATTGGGCAGCAGAGACCTGGACCTTTCTTTTGACCAGTATAAGCATTGCAGTTTTCAATGCTTCTCAATTGCAGAGCACACTTCTCAAATGTAGTGATTTTGCCAGAATTCAAAATACATAACAGAGAGGACACCCAACAGTGACTATGGTACAAATTTGGTTTGGGAAGTGCTTTAGAGTTTCTTGGTCCAACCACCAAGCTGGTCATAGCTGGTCGTTACATAAGGAAGCTTTTCATCTCATGTCACAATTCAATTGAGAAGAGGTTTGCTGTAGCACAGAATAAGAGAGGATGATAATTCAAAACCATAATATTTTGATCAGCTCATGAGGTACCCACTTTTCAGAGGCTTTCATTTTTCTAGGTTGCTTCCATTACTGAATGACCATTTAATGATTGGTGTTGATTTCTTTGGCATTTGTACCTGTTGTAAGAGGCTGGGCTTTGCCAGCCAGTATGTGCTCACTTTCAAGTATTCAGTTTCCTTTGCAAATGCTTTTTGTTTGTTTGTTTGGTGCTTTTTGTTTGTTTATTCAGATTTTGGTTTTTCAAGACAGGGTTTCTCTGTGTTGCCCTGGCTGTCCTGGAACTCGCTCTGTAGACCAGGCTGGCCTTGAACTCACAGAGATTCACCTGCCTCAGCCTCCCACATGCTGGGATTAAAGGTGTGCGCCCCACTGCATGGCTTCAAATCACTTTTGAATCGCTGCTGTGCTATAGGTTTGTTAGAAGATGCTGGAACAAATTCATTATCGACACTCGGAATTGTCTCTGTAGTTTCACGACCATTTTGAGATCAAGTACAAAATTCACTTTACTTTGCTTTTTGTTTAACATTATTTCCATTGTATAAAATAAATACAAAATAAGCTGTAACAAGTCATTAGCAAAAGAAAACCCATAAAGCAAGAAATATACATTAAGATGAAGTCTAGCATAACTACATTTGTTTACAAATGTGTTCAGTATTGAACAGCAAATTTCAACCGTGCAGAAAACCCTGCTTCTTTTGCCCCAATCTAGGAGAATAATTAGTTTGGTTAGTTGTATTTAGAATAGTTATAATTTCAAATCATTGTTTGCACTTATTTTGTAATCACATTGGGCAGTTTTTGGACACTCTGATGCCTATGTGTTCTCCAGGCTGGGAAGCAGGGATGAGAGAAGGTGGGGCATAGGGACCATGTCTTACAGGGTCTTTCTCAGTCACAGCCTTTTTTTCTTCATCGTTTAAGTGAATATGTGATGCTGTCATTTAGTTCCATCACCTCTTTTCTTCCATTTTTTGAACCTCATTAATACATTACAATCCTCCTCATTTAAGTATCCACAGATTCCTTTAACAAACAATGTTCAAGGGTCTCCTGTATGCTGCGAGTGATTCTAACTCTCATGAATTCAGGTTAAGACATTAGTGCCATCAATCCCAAGGAAAGTGTGAATTGAAATTAAAGAAAAAATCTAGGGACTACAGGCACCTACCAGATCACAGATATCTATCAGCTTTGCTAGTAGCTCTTTTATCTGAGACTTTCTTTGAAGAATTAATATGGAAGACGATACCCAAGAAGTTGAAAATGACCTATTAAAAAGAAACGACCTTACCACGAAAACTGCTCAACCTACAGTGGGGTAGAAGCGAAAGCATAAGACTGCTGAGTCCCAAAGGTTTCCATCCCCTCTTCTAGTCAAAATAGTGTGCAGACATATTCGGTTTCAAATCCAAATCCTAATTACTTGGGAACAAGGGTTTGGTGCCCTGCCACCCTTCCCTGTCTTGTTACCTAGTTAGGAGTCCCGTTGCGCACACTGTTCTACACACTGGTGGTCATGTCTCACACTCGCCAGGACTGAGAGAGGCCCTTCACATCTCACTCCCTGTGTCCGAAAGTCAAAGAGCCTATCATTCCCTGGGTCATGACACATAGCAGCACAGAGAACATGCACACGTGGCAGATTTGAGTTGCGTGAACTTTTAGGAAAGAGGAACGACAAATTCATTAACTTGTCAAATATTTCCTCTCAGATTCTTGAATGTTAAAAAGAAACTCATTTCCCAGTGGTTTCCACTGTCCATTTTCAACTTACCAACTCAGTGTTTTTGTAAGTCGTTGCTCCTCAGGACAGCACACACAGTGAGCACACTCGATGACTGAGAACATTCAGCAGTATTGGACAGTTTTTGTCATCCTTCATCAAACGGAAGAAGTTTAATAGATTTTACTTTAATTGTTTACGTATTGGACAGAAAGATAGAGTGGATAATATAGAGAGCTTGCTCTCACTGTCTCTCTTGTCAGATTTCGTGTGATTAGCATTTTACCTTAGTATGTTTCATTGTTCTTAGAGAACGAACACCTGCTTGTTAGCTGAAGTTGAAAACATGTATTTGGGGCTGGAGAGATGGCTCAGTGGTTAAGAGCATTGCCTGCTCTTCCAAAGGTCTTGAGTTCAATTCCCAGCAACCACATGGTGGCTCACAACCATCTGTAAAGAGGTCTGGCACCCTCTTCTGGCCTTCAGGCATACACACAGAATATTGTATACATAATAAATAAATAAATATTTAAACAAAAAAAAAAAAAAAAGAAAACATGTATTTGTATGCACTGTAATGTACAGGTCCATGAGTTCTTAACAGATGATGCTGGCACAATACCATGCAAAATGTCCTCTAAAAAGTCCCCTGGGCATATTCATCCTTCTGTCTACTCCCAAAGCCTTGACAATTGATCGAGATTTTACTGTCTCTATTGTTGGGTCTTTCTCATAAATGTTATATACTGAAATAATCCAGGAAAGTGGTCCCAGACTGCATTTTTTTTTACTTCAAAGTACATTTGAGACTTCCCTCTGCCCCTGCCTCTTGCTAGCTCCTTTTCAAGCATCTAAATCATATTCCACAGTTTAGACATACTCTGGTGTGTTCATCCATTTGTCTGTTGGAAGCCTTGACTGTGTCTGGCTCTGGGTTTTGTGAATAAGCCTACTAGAACCATCTGAGTGCAGACAATGCTTGTAGACATTAGTTCTTTCAGTGTTTCCAGACCTCTTTATTCTGTTCCACACAGGCTTCTCCTTTCCTGTGCAATGGAGAACAGCTTACTTCTCACAGGTCACAGGTGCCTAAGGTTTGGCATTTCCCACCCCACTTCCTACTCTTTCCAATAAACAATCATGCTTAAGAATTTTTAACCTCTCTTTGTTCTTCAGATTGGGTAATTTCATTGATCTTTAAACTTACAGATTCTTTTGTTGCTACAAATTTTCAGTTAATTTTTTCACTTCTAGTATTGTTGATTTGTTAAGATTTCCTATCTTTTCACTCATGAATGACACATTTTCTTTGAATTCGCTGGAAGTATTTTCCTCAAATCTTTTGGACATCCTTATACCTGGTTCAAAGTCTGATACAGACAGTGTCTAGGGGGGCTACTTGATGTTCTATGGATAGCTTTTTCTGTGGTCAAGGGGTGGGGGCACTGATTGCGGTTCCTTTGGATGGCAAAGGATTTTTAATTGAAGGTAGAATGTTTTACATACTATACTATAATGACCCTGGATTCTATGCTAGTGTCTGAAAATTCTAGTAATCTACCATCATCTCTGGACTAAAATTAGAAAGTCTGAAATACCATGTGCTGCAGTTTTCATGGTTCTGTTTATTTTGTTTCTCCTTTTTTCCCATCTTTTTTTTTCTAGATAAGGTTTTATTGTATCTATCCCACACTAGCCTAGCCAGTTTGAGGATGACCTTGAACTTTCTGATCCTTTTGCCTCCACCTCCGGAGTGCTGGTTTATAAAGTGCTGGAAATGGGACCCAGAGCTTTGGGTATGCTACGTGAACGTTAACCAGTGAGCCACATTGCTGGTCCTTGAGGTGTGCTGTTTTAGCATGGTTGCCTGGTTATCTTTCTTATGCCATCACTATTTTTCAGTGGACTGAGAATATGAGAATATTTATACTGTGATTTGGGGAGAGCTCCTCTTTCTGTAGTATCTTTGTTTTTGTGGCTCCCTCTAAAATCCTTAGTCCAGTGGTCTTCCCTCTGGAAGGAAATTGTACATGTGCAGGCCGGATTAGAGGGGTAGCCAGATTATAACTTGAAGAAGCTTGAGGAAGTTGGTTCTCTTGACTCACCATGTGGGTCCTGGGGACAACTTAGGTTGTCAGGCTTTATTGCAAGTGCTTTTCCCTGTGGGTAAAAAGCTAGCTATGATGGGCCTTAACTTTTTAACATTCAAACTGTCCATGCCTTAGGAATGGATTCATTGAAAGCACAGTCATGGACCTAATCAGGGACAGAGATGCCTATCAAGGGCAGACAGGCCTTTATCCCAACTTCCCGTTGAGCTCTGTGCAGACTTCTATGTGTATGGAGTTTATCAGTCAGCCAGACATGTTATGTTATGTTATCCGGACCAATGTTATGCTCAGTTCTTCCATCCTAGCTTCCCTAAAACATCCCAGAGCTGTCAGAATCCCAGCTTGTTCTCTGACCAAGATCTGTCACCAGATCTGGGATGAGGGTTTGAGAAGATATCTAATCAGCAAAACCACAAACTCACAATTCTCGCCACACACAACAGCAGTCTGCCATGGCTCTGTTCTCCAGCTACTGCCATTTTCCAGTGTCCTCTGGAGGTCGGCTGCTCTGTGGCGATGTCACTGGACATCATGTCTGAATCATAGTGGAATCTTTATCTTTGCTGGAATTTATAACGAAAAAATCATAAAAATGTAAATATTTGTGGGACCACGTGGCTCAGATGTATAAGTGACATCAATGACCAAGAAGGAATAGACCTGCAAAGGAATACTGTTTTATGTGGGATTGCCTTTGTTAGTTTACAACTGATTGTTGTAACTGGAGGACTTGGTAGGTAATCCCCATGGTAACAGCAGAATAAATATGTACGGAATCTATAAGCGATAAGAGAATCACAGCACATTGTGAGGAATGATCAACTACACACAAAGGAAGGAGAAAAGGAGGGACAGAAAATAGGTGTAAGGCACACAGAAGTCAATAAATCAACTAGCAAAATGGCAATAGGAGGGGATGACTTTAAAGGTAAGCAGAGTAAACATTTTAATCAGAGTAGATATATACAAGTATACTATAGGGAAATGGAGAGATGACCTAGTGGTCAAGAGCATTTCCTGCTCTTGGAGATAAACCAAATTTGATTTAAGGTACCCACATGGCAGCTCATGAATGCCTGTAACTCTGGCTCCAGGGGATCTGATGTTCCTCCCTTCTGGCTTCTGTGGACATCAGACATGTACATGGTACACAGACAAACATGCAGGTAAAACACCCACAACAGTCCCAATACTCCCCACAAAAGGATGTTGTATATATAAGTGCATGTAACTTCAAATTATATATATAAACATATATATATATATAAAATAACTTCAAATTTATCAAAGAGCTAAAAAGAAGTACTGAGACTATAAAATCCTCAGAAAACAACGAAGGGACACTTCATAACATTAGATCTGCCATTGTGTTCTTGGATATAATGCTCTAAAACACAGGCAACAATAGGAAAGTTACAAACATGAGTCTGATTCAAAAATCAAAGCTTGTGCAACTGAAGGACATAATCGAGAGACTAAAAAGACAACCCCCAAAAGAGGAGAAAAGATTTCAAGCCACACATATGCTAAGAAGTCATATCCAGGATGTAAACAAAGCTTCTGTTGCTCAACAACAATAAACAAAAAACCCAATTTAAAAACAGGCTGAAGACTTAAATATTTTTTAAAAATTAGTTTTAGAGTGGCAAACTGGCATCGAAAAGACACTAAGGTCACTAAATTTCAAAGCCATGCAAATTAAACCACACGGGATATCACCTCAGCTGACTATCTGAAAATCACGAAGTAAATATTGCGGTAGAAATGGAGAAATTAATGCAATGCAGAATGTCATAGCTCCTACGGCATACTCTATAGCTGCCCTTCAAAATACTTAATAAAATTAACAACTGACCTACTTATGTTTTCATACTCAGTCCTATTGAATCCAGCTCCTTTTCTGACTCTATATCCAAATGATTGAAAAGAGAATCTCAAAGGAAAATTCTCAGAACCTTGCTTATAGCAGCACTTTTCACAATAGCTAAAATATTGGGGCAAACAAGTGATCTTGAGACAAGATCTCTCTTTGGACCTGGATCTAACCTAGCAGTCAGAAAGCCCCAGTAATCCTTCTTTTGAAAACCCCTTACTTCTCCTCTCCCACCCCCTCAGTAGTAGTGACAGGTACATGCCTAGTCACACCCAACATTTTACAAGTGTGCTAGGAATTTGAACTCCTACCCTGATGCTTGCTCAGCAGCAAGGGTTCCTACCTGCTGAACCATCTACCCAACTCCACGTGTGTTTGTAAGGCATTCTGCCAACAACTCTTCTCTTTCTGCTCCTATGAAGACTGGGGTGTCTTTAAAGCCTTCTCTACAGCTGTGCTCAGGTTCTCCTGTGGAAATTCTGAGCCTCCATTCCAGTGGAGTCTTTTGTTGGTTCTGCTACTCAGAGCTTCTGAGTTTTTTGTTTGTTTGTTGTTTTAGCTTTACAGCATCATTCAGTACAGTAACTTGCCCAATAGCTCCCTGAGAATGGCAATTCACACACACACACACACACACACACACACACACACACACACACAGAGAGAGAGAGAGAGAGAGAGAGAGAGAGAGAGAGAGAGAGAGAGAGAGAGAACAGGCACTTCTACATTCTTGCCTGGCTATTTGGCTATGGTGAGATTCTATGATCTATGATGAAAACTGGAATCTTGGCATGATGACTTTGAACTTTTCTTTCTTCAGTGTCTGACTGGAGAGTAAACTGCATTGAGATTGCTCAATTCTTGTCTACAGTTTAAAGTGTTATTTCTGGAATCTTGGAAGACCTTTCCCTCGATTTGAGTTCTGCTGGCTCAAAGTGTGGAAATCTGAGTGATCCTCCTTCCCACATGGCCACTGTAGAGCTCGCTCTGCCATCTTGATGCCCAAGTTTCATGCTCTTCAAATTTATGAAAATTCTCCATTTGGCTTCTTCCCTTAGTCTCCTGAATTTTCCCTTCTCGGTCTCATCAGTGACTCATGACACCAGGACTCTAGATTCCTTAGATTTTCTTCTTCTGCTTCCCATCTCTGTGTTGTTCCCCTTGATTTTGGGAGAATTCCCTTGTTTATTTTTTAAATGTTGTGTGGAAATTTCATGTTTTTTCTGTTAACTGTGCCTTAAAAATAAAACAACTCTTTGGATCTTGATGCACTTCTCATTTTGGGCTATCTTTACCATCTCCTCTTCCAGCAATCTGAGATAATCATATTTGCTCTTTCTTCCTGTCCATCACACTGCCTGTTTCCTTCAGGCTACTTCTGTTCCTTTTCACTGTGGTTTGTTGGCTTTGTCTTTTCAGACAGAGTAGATGCTTCTCATGAATACCTTGTGATCCTCAACTGCTCATTTATATTTAAGAAAGGGTACTGGGCAGGTGCTGACTGACTCTATACATATGCAAGAATCCATGTGAACCTAGCCATTTTGTGTGGTAACTTCTCAGTGTGTCAGTCCCCTGGACCAGCCCAGGTCTCTGCAAAAGTACTCTGTCATCTCTTCATGGTTTATCAGTCTTTTAAGGAGCCAAGCAGTTACATCCCTGAATGGGAAGACAGTCAATGGGCCCAAGTTTCCCTTAATGCTGCTTTATTTTATGCCTTATAATGGGAGAGGGTCCCCAAGGTTTGCCTTTTACAAGCCTTTGACAAAGTACGGAGTGTTTTCAACCTGGGACATCTATTCCAGGAGGGGAGGCAGTTCCTTGACTGTGAGGGATGAGAAGAGACTCTGAAAATGGAACTCTTCAAGGACTTGACATTTCTACGCTGGCTTCCTTGTATTTTCAGTTCTTTAGATTTTTCTGGGTTCCACATTTTTAACTGCTTCTAGGCTGCTGGTTTTCCACTTTCTGGGTCCAACAGTCCAGCTCAATAGTTCAGTTCATTGGGGCCAACAGTTAGCTGCAGTTTTACCTCTGAATGTTACAGCAATCTCTCTCTCAAACATTGGGCTGTTGTGTCTTCCTGATACAGGTAAAACAATTTTAGCACATGCCTCTGCCATATTTCCCAGCTTCAAATTCTTGAATGTCTTTTTTGCCCATCTTGGGGAAGGGTTGTCTATGTTTTGTGGAGATGTTTGCTTTCTCTTTGTCGTTGTTTGCTCTAGTTTTTAGCACTGTGTAACAGGTGTAGCATACCGAATGAAACACTAGGTACCCATAAAAAAAAAATTCTGCTTTCAAGACACTGAGTTCTACCATTAATATAAATGTTGTTGTATTCTGGGCGGTAGTGGTTCACACCTTTAATCCAGCACTTGGGAGATATAGGCAAGTGGATCTCTGTGAGTTCGAGGCCAGCTTGGTCTACAGAGAGAGTGCCAGGACAGGCTTCAAAGCTACACAGAGAAACCCTGCCTTGGAAGAAGAAAAACGCTGTTGGAAAATATTTTCTCCATAAGCCCCTATTTAAATTATTTTGCCTCTAATACTGGGGAAAATCTTAGCTTCTCTTAATGAATGAATACTTTTCTCCCACTGCCCTGATCAATGAAAACAATTTTGATTCTTCACTTTGCCCTGAAGCAGCCAGGAATCTCACAGTTAATGAGAGGCTGATTTTAACTATATTTTTATCAATGACAGGCTATCTCTTTCTCCACCATTTTAATTTCTTTTATTCCATTTTCAATTTTCTTGGCTTTAAAATATTGCCTAGGTGTTTGTTTCAGGGTACCTATGTCTTAGATATTGGGATGGTACGCATGTTTCCATCTGCACACAAGGAAAATCTAAAACAGTTGAGTACACCATTGCTACCTTAGGACCCACTGGTGAGGAAGCTAAACAGAATGTGCTCGAGAAACTCTTCCAAAGGAAATTGTAAGCTTTTATTTGCTGTTATTAATTGGTCATGGTCAAAGAAGGTAACAGTTCTTTGTATCGGTAACAGTCATAGAGTACATATTTAAAATATTTCATAGTGACTGAATATGTGAAACATGTTCTTAGCAGTGAGGCTAATTACTGGAAGACATTGCATCGCAAAATGAAAGAACTTAAAGGATCCTGTTAATTGGCAGAAATCAACTAACATCACATAGCTGTTTAGCTGGACATCATCTTCGATTTAAGACACCTTCTTTGTTGTTTGAAAAGAGAATAAACCTAATGATCTCTCTGTTTTCTGCCCACTGTGAGGTTTGATGGCTTCTGGACTTACAGGTGTTGCTAGATGTTGGATTTATATTTTAGAACCAAGTCCCTAAGCATATAAGCAACAAGTCAAGTCATTTAGACCTTCACCCTGACCCATGCTCTGAGCTCTTCCAGATTGCATTTTCACTGTCTTCCCGTGCTTCAGAATCATATAAAACAAACACAAAATCATTACTGATTGAGTGATGGATGTTCTTAAAAGGGCTACCGAGCTTCTGGGAGTTGAGAGATACACTGTCTCTCTAGGAATCAAACACATCAGCCCTCACAGTTCTCCAGGACCAATCCCCTTGCTTCCTAAAAATGGTACAATATTGATGGGTGGAATGTCTAAGATGGGAGACATTTTATAATTAGTGAAAACCTATAAGAGACATGGTCTTGAAGAATACTTTTAAGTATTCCCATGATGGATTCTGTTACTCTTATTTTTAACACACGTCTGCCCTTTTGCTCAACCCTGTCAACGTTAGCTAGTAGTTCATGGCACACGCAGTGTGTTTACACAAGGCAGGGATTTCTAATTTAGTTCAGTGGCTTGCTTTCCTCCATGAGGGAATGGTGAAGAAACACAATTGGCCAAGTAAATGTTCCTATTCCAAATGTGATTTAGAGGGCAGAGCTCAGATTGGCTTCCCCATCGCACTGAAGGATCACAGAGATGCAGGGAAACCTTGTCTGCTTTGTCATTACGAATACACATGTGCCAGGATTTAGAGGCTGGCAGGAGTGAAGAGCAACTGCCCTCGCTCTGAATGCCAGTGAGTTTACAGACTTAAATCACAGACACTTGACATCAAGCAAATGGAGTTTCTGAGGCAGAACAATAATTTGGAACCAGAGGTGTTTGAGAATGCCAGTGATTAAGAAAAATTATCTTTTCAAGTTCACCATAGCAAAGGAACTCCCACGAGTGCTGTTAGGCCTGCTCTCAGCGACCTGTGTCTTTTTTGTTCGGATAAGGCTTCTGATTAGCAAGGTTTGGTGTTCCTGCCCAGCCTGTGAGAAAACAGAAAAAGTCTCTGATAGACAGTCTTGAGAATAATATGAGAAGTCTGTTCAAAGATGAGTCAGATTCGACTCTGAACAGTTTGGTATCCTGTCTACTCAAGAACTAAGGCTTCTGCATTTCATAGCGGAGAGAGGATCTACTTGTTTTTCTTCTCAACTCTCTTGGCTTTGAGATGAGGAAACCAGGAAATTAAATTGGTCTTATAATAGTTGATGAAACCTGATAGGCTGTCAATAAAGAGAAGGCCTCTTCTTGACAGTGATGTGGTCATAGAATGTCACAGGAACTGCTTCAGTCCTGGTAGTCAACCACAAACTTGCCAGAGTGGAACTTGAGGCCACACATTCCATACTTCCGGGAACCTGCTATCTGGAGCCTCCAGCATAGATTCCTATCATCTTCATAGCTATTTCAACTGAAATATAAGTCCTCGATAAAGTCACGGGCCAGTCACTTGCTTCTTCGCTTGTCCCAAGGAAAGAAGCACAAGGACCTATACTGTTAGAGGAAATCCTTCAGAAGGAAGAAGTGGGGAGCTATTACTTATCAATATCCCTCCTCATTGCCTAGGTGCATCTTATTTTGAGAGTATATTTACATATTCATTTAATAAATGATGTTCAGAGCCCATCCGCCCATTGTGGTTCCAACGTCACACATCAACATTAAAATTTCAAGGTAAATACCAGGAAAATTAGGTTAAAAACTAAAACTAAGAAAAAGATACACCTATCAGGTCCTACTTATGTGAAAGTTCTGACAGAAAGTGTTTCTGCTGTACGAGCACTTCGGTGGGAATGCACAGGGAAAACCAGTTATGCCAAAGAATAACAATGGGCAAAAGAGTCATGTAAAAGGAAGAGTTTCAGAATAGAGACTACTTGACCTACAGACAGGAAAGTAATATATGACATCATAAAATAATAAAAGCATAATTATTTTTCTTTTATATAACCTCTCTATTAATCAACGTGAACCATGAACGTGCTTCAGAAAGTGTCCCAGTTATCTTTGTCAACTTGACTCAGCCTAAATTGAGGAATTGCCTAGGTCCGATTGATCTGTGAGCAGGCCTGTATCTTGATAATTGATTGTTTTGATTATTGCATTGATTGATGCAGGAGGGCTCGGACTATTGTGTACGTCATTCCATAGACCCATAGTTCTGGGCTATATATGCAAGCTAAATTAGCCTAAGCCCATAGGAAAGCCAGAAAACGGCGTTCCTCCATGGCTTTGGGTTCAGGTGGCTGTCTTGAATTCCTGGCCTAACTTCCTTCAGTGTTGAATTATGAACTGGAAGTATAAGTGAAGTAAATGCTTTCCTCCCTCAGGTGCTTTTGGTTAGAGTATTTTAGCCCCACAACCGAATGAAACTAGAAGAGAAAGGCAAGCAGCAGTTAGTAAAAGACAGGCATTGACTCTGCCCTCCACATGTTTCCAGTTGTGCCCTGTTCACAACCAGTGGGAAAAGGAATCAGCCTAGATGTCCATCATCTCCTCAGCAGATAATGAAAATGTCCTATTTACAGAGTGGAATTATGCTTGAAACTAAATAAAATTTAAATTTGCAGAAGAATGGATGGAGCTGGAAAATATTATACTACGTGAAAAAGTCTAACCCAATTCCAGAAAGACAAATATCATATGTTTTGCCATCAGATGTGGATCTTAGACTCGACTTCTAAAATAGATTTGTTTAAGTTAGAGTGGGTATCAATAGAGGACAGGGAGCAAGAGTGAAATTGAGAAAGCTGTGGGAGAGACAAGAGGAGGATATTAGTACTCACTACTCACATAATATGAAAATAGATGGAGGAAACACTAAGGGAGGAGAGGTTTAAAGAGAAATGGCAGGAGGCTCATGGGGAAAGAGGTGGTCAACCAAGACTACAGATATATAAAAGAGCCAAAGAGAAACCCATGACTTTATAAGCTAGCTAAAAATATATGGTTTTAAAAAAAATTCTAGGACATAAGCGCTCTGTATGAATGGTTAATACTGTTCTCAGAAGTCCTAAGTTTTCAAACCAAAATCCCAGTGCCAGGAACAAGATATTTCCCTGTGAATTGTTGCTTAGGTAGCTCCCAGAAATGACCAAAACAAGGCAAACTAGTACCATTGCTTTTGGGTGTCCACCAGAACACGACAGTTAAGACCCTATTGAAAAGTCATCACACATTCTACGTATAGGACAGAAAAATGCAAAGCTAAGGTAGAAGCTTCCCCATTGCTGGTTAGTTCTTAGAGTGTTGTAAGTCACTATGCAGGATACTGGGGGAGAACAGTCACTGTTGATCACACCCAGTTACAGATCCTTCATGCTAAAATAGTGAACTGCCTGGCTGGCAAGATATGCATGCCCACTGGTGCGATAATGGCATGAGCGTTACAAAGGTAACCAACCACTTCCTGATTGATTTGAGACCCAATAAGAGGGAATACAATGCCTGGCACTATTGAGCTTGTCAAGAGCCTATGACTAGGGAGATGACAGGCCTTTGGGAGAGTTTATTCATGGTTTTGCAAATGTAAAAAAAAATGCTTTTTTAACACTTATATCTATTGACTGAGGAAGGTCTGAGCTGTGGTCAGAGATGCCTCTTTTGACAGTGGGCAGTGGTCAAAAAGAGAATTTGTAACTGATCAACATTCTGAGAATAAGTGACAACTGGGTGCCTAGCTCCACAGAGGATGAGTATGTTACCCCTCCAAAGCTCAAAGAACAGAGTAGAGAAGGTAGAGTAGAAGGGCTGTGGGAACGGAAGGGTGAGATTATAAAGATCATTCTCTTTATATGATAAGGCCATTTCAATCCTGAATAAACAAAAGCTTTGACTTGGGACTGCCTGCATGCGGCAGGGCCTGCCTTAGTTAGAGTTTCTATTGCTGTGGAGAGACACTGTGACCATGGCAACTCTTACAAGAAAAATTTTTACTTGGGGTGGCTTGCTTACAGTTTCAGAGGTTCAGTCTGTTGTCATCATGGCAGGGAGCATGGCATCATGCAGGCAGACACGGTGCTGGGAAAGTAGCTGAGAGTCCTACATCTTGCAGGAAACAGGAAGTAGACTGAGAAACTGAGCAGTATCCTGGACATAGGGAACCTCAAAGTCTACCCCCACAGTGACACACATCACCAACAAAGCCACACCTTCTAACAGTGCCACTTCCTACGAGCTTATGGGGCTGATACATTCAAACTACCACAGGGCCTGACCTGACATTTTTTTTTTAAAAAGAAAGGAGAGACATGAGAGTAGGAGGGGACTGCAGGAAGAAGATCAGTGAGAGGTGTGTAAGATAGGGTTTTGAGGGGTGGATTTAACATAATGAATTGTATACAAATATAGCTTTGCTAAAGAACATTTAAAATCATTTTTTATAAAATGTACTTTGGTTTATGTGCATGCATATATGTCTGGCATGTGTGTCACATGTTTTATAACTTGTCACAGAGCCAGGAAAAGGGTGTCAGATCCTCTAGGATTCGGAGCTACAGGGGGTTTTGAGCCACTCAACACAGGTATTAGGAACTGAATTTAGGTCTCCTGAAGAGGAGTAGATATGCTTAACAGTTCCCCCTTTTAAATATATTTAAAGCCGGGCGGTGGTGGCGCACGCCTTTAATCCCAGCACTCGGGAGGCAGAGGCAGGCGGATCTCTGTGAGTTCGAGACCAGCCTGGTCTACAAGAGCTAGTTCCAGGACAGGCTCCAAAGCCACAGAGAAACCCTGTCTTGAAAAACCAAAAAAAAAAAAAAAAAAAATTAAATATTTTTAAAAACTACTAATTTAAGCCCCTCCCCCACATGTTGATGTTTGGTTACCAAAGCATATGCTTTTACTTACTGTATTTATTTTTTAAATATTTAAGATGGATTTAAAATTGTCATTTCTATGAATTTTTAGTTTGTAAAGTTTGCTCTGAACCACACTGTAAACTCAATGCATCAACCATTGCTCTGTTAACTCTTGTTATCAGAGGTTCTGCAGAGACACCACATGGCAGTGACTAGCTACGGCCTCTTTAGCACTCTCAGGGATGGAGGGATGTCTGTCTAGAAGGTGGGCTATGTGATATAATATACAGGGAAATCTTGAAACTGATCAAAGTCATACTCTGAGTCTCAGAGTGCCACATAACTTTGGGCAAGTCATCTAGACATCCCTGGCTTCAGTTCCCATCTCTAAACCAGGATTCTTAATCTGCTTAGAACTAATGTAATGATTCAGCAGTGCTTGTCCCCTAGTGGGGGAATGTTCTAATATTTAAGCTACCTCCTATCATAGACACCAGCTACATGCAGATATCACACATTTCAAATGTCTCTGGAGTGACAAAGAACTGAACTTTTAACTTGTAATTTATTCCCTTTTAATTAATTTTGGCCTCAATTTCAGCATCCAATTAAGACAGTATAAGTCTAGCCTGACCTCCTGCTTTACAGATTATGAACCACAGTCTAAGAGATGACAGTGTTCTGTCAGGGCTTCATGGTTGCTCTCCAGAAACTGAGGAACCAAACTTCCAACCATAATTTTTTATATGTTATAAATTTATAGTTCTGTTGAATGATGGTCCCATGTACTATGAATTATGTTTCACAGTGATCAGGGAGTCGTCTGTGTCAATTAGAATGGAGGAATCAGGGAGTCAGCAAATTCCTTTGTACGAAGACTAAATGGGGCCTAGTGACTAAAAACATTGTAAATGGGGGACAGATTAAAAAAACTTAAGGACATGAAAATTGAATTACAATTTTGGTGAGAAATTGGGGGGTGGTTCTGGGACTCTGATACTAAATTAAAATATAAAGTGTCCTAGAGGCCACTTGATTATATTTCTCCATCTGACCCTGAGGGAAATTAAGACTAATTTGGCCACTATATTCTTTCCACTGAGCTCCTTGTTCAATGCCATGTTCATAACCTAATTCCTCTTTCAGAATGGCATTTGCTGTGCAATCTTATTATAAAAACTGTTATGGTAAATATAAAATGACACCATTCCCTGAGTGACTGTAGCAGGCCACAATGTAGCAATGGTTAAACACTGCTGTTCCTCAAGTTGCCCATGGGCCATGAGGGCCTGTGGGTCCCAGCCCGGGAACCACATAGCAGTTGAGAGACAGAGACCTATTAGGCATGCCATGCAAAGAAAGTGGGTATTTTATTTAGTGGGTAATGGAGGGGAAAGGGAAAGGGGGAAAGAGGAGAAGGGAGAAGAGTAGAGAGAGAGGCAGAAGAGAGAGACAGAAAGAGAAACAGAGAGAGAGTGAGAGAGAGGAGGAGAGAGGGGTGTTGTGGGAGGCCACTTGTTTGTTTCCCGGCAGCTCAGCCCTGAAATAACCACTCAGAAACTGTATTATTTAAATCATTGCTTGGCCCATTAACTCTAGTGTCTTATTGGCTAACTTTTACATCTTTATTTTAACCTATTTCTATTAATCTGTGTATCACCACAAGGCTGTAGCTTACCAAATAAAAGTTCTGGTGTCAATCTCTGGCAGGGCTACAAGGCTTCTCTCTAAATTCTCCATTCTCCCAGCATTCAGTTTAGTTTTCCCCACCTAGCTAAGTTCTGCCCTGCAAAAAAGTCTCTTTACTCATTAATGATAATCACAACATACAAAGGGGAATCCCATATCAGGGAGGGGAGAAGTGGGGAGAAGGGAAAGGGGCAGAAGCTGCCTCTTCAAGAAAGAGACAGAAAGGAAGGAACTCAGGCTGGAAGAAGAAGAAAGATCTGCTTTCTTAGCAGATGGGGGAGGGAGTGGGCAGGGCTTGTCTCTTAAAGTGGCAGGACAGACTAATACATTTCCATCTCTTTTTTTTTTATAATAAAAGGCAGGAAATTAGGTACAACAGGTGAAAGAAATTGGGACAGTGGATTCTCAAAACCGCTTCCTGCTTATTTGTGGGCATTGTCTTGAGGGAGAATTTGAGAAAACTGGGTGATACCCACATCCTGGCAGAGCCAGTCTCTTTGTTCCTGTCTGGTGTTTGTGGTATGAAAATGTCTGGTGTCTCTTACACTTGTTAAGGTATTGGCAGAACAGAGGACAAAGTTAGGTTTAAGAAAAAAAATGTTTAGGACAAGGGAAGTGAGAGGGTGTATCTGACCCCTTTAAGGTGGATCCTTCAATTTGGCTCCCTGGAACTCACAAGAATTCTTTGGGTTTGTGAAAACATAAGTTTTAGACATATACATTGTATAAACAGTAGCATATTTATGTCAGAGTGACTGTGACAGATGCTTTGCACAATGAAAGGTATTTTTAAGACTATGGAAGGCAGCATGAGATTTGATAATTTGTACTTGTTGAAATTTGTTTGGTGAGGCTGTCCTTTTAAAGAACAAAACCTCTCAGCTGTCAAACTGTGTCAGAGACCTTTGAGAAAGATAAAATTTTACTTGAGTTATATGATTTAAAGACTTACTTGGTTGGCACTTAGAGTTATTCCTCAGGGTCTTTCATGGTTGCTAAGGGTCATATTTTTCTTTTGCTGCTTAGTGCAGGGCCTTCCAGACTCCAGAAGATCCTGTGGGCTAAGAAATCTATAGGAAGACAAGTCTACCTTGACCTGACCAGAGATTCTATCCCACCAGTTTTGCCCAGTTTTGTTTTGGCAGCTGAAACAAATTATGGATGGACATTGTTTTGTGTCCTTCTGTCTTCTGATTTCTATGGAGGAAGTAGAGTGCTGCTGCTAGGAGCCAACCTGTCTCTTTTTGTTATGAAAAGTTTTTAATTATCAAGTATTTAAATGCCATATTTCCCAGTTCTCTGAGCAGTTGAGGGTTGTTCAATGGGTATAGATAAGTTAAAACTACAGTGTAGAATCTGCCCAGAGATCTGGGTCTGAGCTTGACTGTACTGGCTATCAGCTTAGCAGGTAAAGCAGGATTGAATTAAGAGACTTGAAAGTACATACCAGTGTAGAACATAAGACTTATTGTTTTTGTAGTCTGAAATGAGATAAAATGAACAGGCATTTGTAACGTTTAACAGTAAACATAGATGCATTTAAGTCACATGTATGCACACATACACACAGTAACAGGAATTGGGTGAAATGGATGTTATTGGTGGGCCTCATCAAAGGCTTGCCACTGCCCAAAACACACATGCAACAGAGTCAGCACCAGGGGACCAGACAGGGAATACCTCAGTAAAGATGGTGGGACTTAGTCACCTGACCTGGTCATAAGTTAAGATGGCAGTGAGGTGACTTGACCTCAGTTAAGATGACAGACCTCAGTCAAAATGGTGGTGGTCACATGTTGTATGGAAAAGCCATGTTTTTTGAGTCGCGGGAGTTTTAAACATAACAAGAGAGACCTAGAGGCATGATCCACCCTGTCCCTGAGCCACCATACCACAAGCCACTACAAAGGAGCAAAGGCTGGAATCTAAAACAGCTGCCTCATGGATCTGACTAATCTTGTTGTTTCCATGGAACCAGCGGTAGTGGTGGCAGGGATAGTTTGAGGAAAAGCAGAGCTGGTGGAACAACATAAGAGCATTTATAGGCAGGTGACTGATGGTTTGAGAGTTTATAACATAGCTGAAAACATGAAAACCTGTGAAAACAGTGAACAAACACCACAGGATCTAGAGAAGGATGTCTCCCCTCTAGAGGCAGAGTGTTAAAGCTTGACTGGCTCTGGTCCAGAAGCTAGTGGCCGCTCTGAGTGGTCTGTCATGGTGGGTACCACTGATGAGTGACCCAGAAGAAAAGCAAAAGAAAAAAGAAAAATCCGAGGGACCCTGGATTGCATGCACCATACAGCATGTGCACTGCTAGTGCAGGAGGGCCAACCCTGAGTTGTCCAATCACGTTTTTAGCTATGGAAAACCACCAGAGATGAATGTCTGTGAAGGGCTCACCCGTAGCTATGAAGGCTGTGGTTGGGGGCTGGAAAGGGAAAACTCACCACTGAAGCCACTGGTGTGCATAGAGGTCGGTGTTCAGGCAGATGCAATGCAGAGCTGTTGTAAAGAAACCTGGTTCTGGAGCCCAGAGTTCCATGCGTCCTCAGCTGGCCCATCCACGGGCCGGAGAGAGCATGGAGAGAGCCTGGCTGAGTCATGAGCACCAAATGTTATGGTAAAAATAAAATGGTGCTGAGGGCTGCAGAGGGCAGTGGGCCACAAGGGGCTGTGGTGGTAAAATGCTGACGTTCCCCAGGTGACACATAAGCCACGAGGACCAGTGTGTCTCAGGCAGGGAGCTGCATGGTAGTTGAGAGACAGAGACCTATTAAACATGCCATGCAGAGAAAGTTACTGAGGGGAAAGAAAAAAGGGGGAAGGGGAGAAGGGAAAGGAGCAGAGAGAGAGAGAAACAGAGAGAGGAAGAGGGAGGAGGGAGGAGAGAATTGAAGAGAAGGGAGGGGGCAGAAAGCTGCCTCTTTGATAGAAAGATGAAAAGGAAGGAACTCAGGCTGGAAGCAGAAGTAAGATATGCTTGCCTCAGCATATGGGAGTGGGGGGGGGGAGTGGGCAGGGCTTGTCTCTTAAAAGGACAGGACAGACCATTATAAAAACAATTATTTCAATTTCAACTGTAGAAAATCTTAAAAATAATCTTTACAAATGAGAAGACTAAAAACCACTTGTGTTCCTTCTACTTACATATAAATAAACTTCAAAACTTGGGAGATTTTCCCACTACTTTATTGATAAGTATGATTTAGATAAAGTGGAGAGCAGTGTGTTTGATAATTTGATCTATTTTTTCCCTCATCAACCACAGAAGAACATTTGGGGAAGAATTGGATATAATTTAAAACGTCCCGCTCTGCTTAAAGTGTATGATGCTGAATACATCTGAGCATCTGTCTTTGCTATCTACAGCCCCCAGTATTTGTAAAATGATACCTGTCTCACAGAGTTCTAATTGTAAGGACCGGTTCTAAGGGCATCCAATGGAGTCATCTACTTCAGAAAGAGTGAGACTGGGGAGAAAGAGCATCAGTTGCAGCAAGCAGGCATGTGGATTGGGAGACCTTTACAGAATGACATCTTGCCAGCCATCATAAACACAAACGCTTATGTGGGGCTTCTGGGGAGTCTACACATAACCCGGAGATCAACCTGAGAGGTAATTAATTTCGCAGTCATTAGTTCTCTTGGTGTGAATTGGATGTCCACTGCTCACCCCACTCGCACCCCGTTCCTTTTGGCTTATAGAAAGGTGTCTGATCAGGAGGTTGTTTGACCGGAAATTCTTTAGTGTTCCCTTTATCTCTTCAAAGCACTCTGAGTTTATTAGCCAATTCCACTAGAGTCATGCATGTTAGCAGATAAATGGGAACCCTCTTTGGAATTTGGTCTCATTAATAAAATAAGAACAGATGGAGAAGAAAATCCAAGGATAATTTTATTCAAGTTTAAAAGAAATCCCTCAGAGTAGGCAAGCTGTAAATCTTTGCACCTGCCTGGAGGAGGGAGACTCAAAAGAGGAAGGGGGAAAATGTCATTTGTAAGCAGAGGCATTGCAGAGAAGTAGCCACTTAGTGGGCAGGGCTTCCAAGAAATGGCGAAAAGCCTAAAGTAGGAGAAGCATATGTGGGCTCTGCCAGCTTCTGAAATAACAAGGCAGAGGAGAAGAGAAGGGGAAAGTTGTGCCTTCCTGACTCAGAACAGCAGACAGAACCTAGCAGTATGTCATGGCGGCTCTGTGTGGACCATACAGGGAGCAGGGTTTCCAGATAGGAAAGACCCATTATCTCATTAAAGGGATAATTATCCTTCCCATTTCTTTCGTATGGCTTTATATGACTCAGTCTTCCTGAAGGGTGGTCCTTCCCCAGGTAACAACCCAGGTGATTGGCCTATGAAGGCAATTAACTCTTCAAGGACACAATGTTGTGTCTATCCAACAGACAGATTCCATTATTTCAACCAGAAGGAAGTTACTTTCCCTCAAGGGGTCTCCAAGGCCAGTGTAACGGTATTAGTCAACTTTTTACAAAACTGTGACTAAATACTTGCCATAAACAACGTAGACAGGGAGGAACTGTTTTGCTTCACATTTTCCTGTGGATTGGTCCTAGCAATGGGAACATGTGGCAGAAGCTGGTCTTCGCCTCTTGATAGGCCGCTGGCTGTGATGGGGGAGCGCCAGGACTTAGCTGTCTTTTTCCTTTTGCTGCTTTCAGTCTCTCTAGCCCTATTCCCCCACTCATGGAGTGGTTGTGTGAGTATACTATGTCAGGAAAACAGAGGAACACTTCTGTGTATGTTACAGGATAACGACAAAAGGTTGAAGCAGGTTTGAAGATGCCTGGGAGGCCAGAACGGGGGCACTAATCACTAATCGAACTGTGAAGGAGCCTGTGGGGATGAGATAATGAACCAGTTGACAAATCAAGTAGGCCTTATCAATCGCAGGGATCTGGAACAGTGTAGAGTTCTCTGTCAGTGGACTTGTGATAGGCCAGTGAGGCCATTAACATCACAGCACTGTCTATGAGGTCTAGGCAAGGGAAGCAAAGCCTCTCTTCTCAGTCTGGCATGCCCAGTGAGTTCCTGGGCCTGGTTTTCCTGATATGCTCCTTGCTCACAGTTCACTGATAAATCGTGGGACACCACCTTGTCTGTTCCCAGGAATGTAGCATTTATCAGTCTGTGCTGTGTGGATGGCGCCAGGCGGATGGTGCCATTCATACATCCACTTAGGGCAGAGCCAGCCCTCCACCCACAAGATGTTGTCAAAGCTGCCAGTAAAATAGAGTTTTTGAGAGCATTATGAATTTACACAATATGGAACAACTTTGGTGAGGGTACAGCCTGATCTCAAAAGCAAAACCAAACCAAACAAAAAATCCAAACATTCAGAGTGAGTCTTCCCCAATTCTAGAAGCACCTTCACAGACAGACACACCCAGAGGCTTACCAGCTTAGACTCATTTATTGACATCAGAATGAGCTAGAGGTCCCAACTCCACCCTTCCAGTAGGATTTTTGGGCTGCTTTGAACATTAATATGTGGCATGTGGTGATTTTTGCCTAGCTACACTGACAGCCTTTCTGGGATTTCCTTTGTCTCTCATCAACATCACACACAGACACACAGACACACAGACACACACACACACACACACACACACACAGAGAGAGAGAGAGAGAGAGAGAGAGACCCAAATATTCTATGTTAATGCAGAAATACCAGAATAAAAGCCAACACGTGTGTGTTTAATGCTTGTTATCTGCCAGACATTAGTTTTCTCTAAAATACTTTGACCAGATAAAATTATTATTCCCATCTTACAGATGAGACATGCAATCGTTTTACCAGGGCAACATGGTTAATAATTGAGAGTTCTGCCTTTTGAATGTAGGTAGCAAGGTTCCAGAATTCACAGCCTTAATGGGACATTTATTACATGACATGACCAGAACAAAGTAAGTCACTTGGCCAAAGCACACCTGGCTTCCTGTCATGGACATTATCAGCATCAGTTTTAGGAGAAGCAAATCCTTTGCTAATGTGTTTTGTTCCCTGCTGCGGGAGTAGTCGCTTTGCATACCAGGGACTACCCACAGCACCGGGGCTGAGCAGGTGCTCCCAGCCTGATGGATGAATGAAAGACTACGTGAATGAACAAATTACAAAGGAGATAAAGGGGAATTTGCCTCTCCCTCTTCAATCAGAAGCAGAAAAGTGGGACCTTATTCTGCATGTTCTGCATGAAAATAGCAACTTCCTTGCCATTGAGTCGGTATGGAAATGCAAACAGGTGTTAGGGAGCTCATGTCACATCTCAACAAAATCCATTTAAATCAACATGCCTGGGCTTGCCACAGTTCAGCGACCATGGAGCGTAGCACAACAACAGTCAAAAAATTAGAATGATTTTTTCCTGGGAGCGCAAAGAAATGCAATTTGCATAGAGGGTCTACATTTCAGAGACTCGTCTAGCAGGGGACACCTGTCCGAGCATGAGCAGATTTTGAAATCAGACATAGTAAAGGATCAGGGAAATCGAGGGTCTGTCAACTGCCCAGAAATCTATTAGTCTCTTTCATCTACCCAAATGAAAAATAAAAAAAAAAAAATCTCAGAGACTTTTTTTTCAAAATTGTAAGTCTTAGGAGGCATATAAAGAGTAGTGAGGGAGGCGTGGCTTTTAGGTGATGATGGCACACTCTGAGGTTTCTGGTTGTAACAAATGGGTCACTTCAGTGGGCGATTCTGATAGGGGCGGAGTTGTTCTGTGTGTGTGAAATGACGGCGTGTAGGAAAGCACTATCTGAAATTGGTCTGGGACCTAAAATTGATCTGAAAGATAAATTACTCTAAAAAAGATATTGTTGGTACAGAGAGACTGTTAATACTTTTAATGTACATTTTAAAAGAGGAATTCTAAAAATATGAACATAGTCTCTATCTTAAGGAAAACATATCTGAGAAAATTGATTAGAAGGATACACATGAAGTCTTGAGACGGGACCCCAGGCCCAGGATATCTCTCATTGCCTTCCTCGTGTGTGTTGGACTTCTATCTCTTCTCAATGAGACCTCTTGGGATTGTGAGGAAAAGACATGGTGTCCAGTTGAACATATGTTCCCTGGGAACTAGTAGAGTATTTTTCATATAGCAAGAATTCCAACATGGGAGGAGTAGTATAAACGAGCTTCAAGCTTAACATGTAAATTATAAAACCCTACAGAGCCCATCAAGAAAAAAGGAAGAATGTGAGGGTTTTAAGAATCCTCTCTAAAATGTAAGTTGTGAAACCTAAAGCCAGGACCAACTGGACATTTAGCTTAGTGATAGAGTAGCCCCATCCTGCCAGACCAAACAACAATAAGTAAATAAATTAATACTTAAGACCCCTTAGGTGATATTAATAAATGGTAATTGATGTTCGGTATCTAGATAGATATTAACATGCCTGGAGAACCATGCAGCTAGACTCCTCTTTTATAGTCAATAGACTAAAAATCAAGAACTGCAATAGTGGAACTTTAATTACTGCTGAGCAAAATAGAATCAGAGTCACACACGTGACCCTGAGCATGACATCCTGAGCTGCCTAAGAGCTCATTACTGGATAAGTAGTAGGCCTGGTGACTCTGAGCCTTGTAAGAAGACTTTCGAGAAGGAAGCTTTCCAATAAAGAACAGAGGCATCTCATTGTCCCTTCTTGTAGGTGTCAATCTGAACAGGACGATCAATCGATCGCAAAGGCTCTCAGGAAAATCTGCTTGTTTCAGAATGTAGTAAAACTTTTCTCATCACTGCAACAAAGCACCTAAGCAACACCTGGCAAGAGCAACTTCAGGAAGGAAGGGTTTATTTGAACTCACAGTCTGGGGAGTGTCCATCATGGTAGGGAGGACATGATATCAGAACATGGTGTCTGCAGTCAGTAAGCGGATAGTTATAGGTGCCCATGTTCATCTCTTACTTTTCCTTTTCATTCAGTCCAGGGTCTGGACCTATAGAATGGAGGTGCCTAGAACTTAGGGTGAGTCTTCCCATTTTAATTAACCTAAAGAAGATAATTCTTCACAGACATGGCCAAGATTCATCTCTGGGATGACTCTAGATCCTATCAAGTGAACAGGCAGTATGGACCATCACACAGAGATCCCCATAAAAAGTCATAGAAAGCCTGCCTGTACCATTGGTCAGGACAGTGGTTGCTGGCCACAGTCTGCTCTCATTCCACAAGCACGCCTTCTGCTCTACCCTGTGATAAACACTGCCTTTCTTCAATACTTCACTCTGTTTTTCCTTTGACTGGAATCACAAGGACCAGGGACCCAGGGGAACTCCAAACTTAAGATCCCAGTGACACCCTGGTCACAAAACTTCCTTCCCCTGTGGATAAGAGAGTATCCATATAGGGGTCATTCTCTTCTCCTTCCCCCTGCTCTCATGTGAGGACCGAATCTTTCCTCTTAGGAAGATGTATCACTGAGACATCATCGTTGAAACAGAAGGCAGCTTCTCTCTAAGACAATAGAAACTGCTAGTGCCTTGCTTTTGGACTTCTTGCCTCTCAAGCTATGAGAATTAAAATTTTGTTCTTTATGAATTAACCATCCTTGGGTATTATTTCTAAAGCACCAAACATTTGTTAACCTGAATGAGCTCTCTAATTAGTTCAGAAGAATAAACACCAAATATGGAAGAAGGAGGGAAGGAAATGTACTAGTAATGACTAGCCTGCTTCCAACACACTTGGCCATTTTGCTCTCATGGATGTTAGAAGCAACCTCAAAGTAGTTGACTGGCATGTATTACTTAGTTGAGACTGAAAGGCCATGCTACTTAGCAAAACTGACTTAAATTTAATGATCACATATGTGATAGTAAACTCAATAGTTGTTTTGTTTGGTTGTGTGCTGGTCTCCATCTTCTGGCTTCTACCTGTAAGTTTGCCTCTTAGGAAACTATAATTAATAGAAAAGGCAGTATTTTATCTATATGTATTAATTCCTTACCCTGTTGTTGTTAACAAAATTCCTGGCATCAGTAGCCTCAGCAAAGAGGGGTCTCTTTTGGCTCACAGTTTTGAGGGTACAGTCCATCATGGTGAGGAGGTCATTGTGGCAGGAGCTAATGGCAGGTAGTCACAGTTCATCTGTAGTCAAGAAGAGAGCAATAGATGCTAGCACTGGGCCCAATTTCTCTTTTCTCTTCAGCCCACTCTCCCAGTCAGTGGAATGGTACTAGTTAATGTGTGCCTTTCCACTTGAGTTAGCCTAATCTAGATAATCCCTCACAGGCATGCTCAGTGCCTTGCTTCCAAGATAACTCTAGATACTGTGAAGTTAATAATCACACTGTGTCAATGAAACTCAGGACAATTTCTTGACCTTGGTATAAGCAAGATCACTTTTCTAATAACAGGTTATAATAGCCTTGGCTCTCCATCACAATACCCATTTTTCTCAGCTATGGTGGTCTATGTCAAAGCCCTCTACTACAAATCTCCTTTTTTCCTCATGTGTTCCTCTGGACATTATTTAATTAGTAAATGTTCTTGGATCCTTACTAATTATATCCCAAAGCTGTGATTAAAGGAAAGGTGGGGGAAATGGGTCTTAAAGGCTTGGGATATATAGGTTAGAAAGTTAAGCCAGGAGTGCTTATCTCATAGGCCTCTGCTGAGACTTCTACAAGCTCTGCTTTCTCAGGCACCGTGGTGTCAGACCAAGTACTTAATTGCTAGCACTAAAGTTCTTTCAATATGAGCAGAGGAAAATGTTTTCTTGGCATTACAACTCCCTCAATACTTTTTATCAAATTCCAAATTTACGTTATTTGGTCACCTATTCTCAGCCATTCAGTTCCAATCTCAGAGAACAATCCCATATGCCATTTCCAAAACTAATTTCTTCCCTTTAAAATCTCCTTACTCTGAGCCTATGTTAAAACCCATCTCCTCAATTTTCTCCTTCAAGTCTGAAGTATCATTTCCCTATTTGCAGTAAACATAGAAACTAACCACATTTTCTTCTTTCTTCTTCTTCTTCTTCTTCTTCTTCTTCTTCTTCTTCTTCTTCTTCTTCTTCTTTTTGATTTCCTTTTTATGTTTTTTGAGACAGTAGACCAGGCTGACCTGTCAAACTCACAGAGATCCTCCTGTCTCTGCCTCTCAAGTGCTGGGATTAAAGGTGTGCACCACCACCACCTGGCACTAACCTCATCTTTTATTTCTAAAAATACATTCCTAAAACCTATAGACCTTTTCCTAATGACAATTTTGACATTTGTCTACTGTCTGTCTATCTATCTATCTATCTATCTATCTATCTATCTATCTATCCCCTGTGCTGGCAATAGAAGATAAGGCCTTTTGACTTTGATTTATATAAAGTCAGTGGTCCACATTTTGTGGTCTCTTATTGTGCTTACTTGGTGTGTCCTTAGTCAATGGTACTGAAATGAGGAGGTTCAAGCTCACAGAAGTGTCTGATTCTATACTTCCATTGAAACATTGAACTTTCATGTAGATTCTAATTATTTTCTTTTCCTATGCTGGGGTTTTGAACAGTCAAAAGACAGACAAGGAGAGCATGGTCCTTCCCTCTCTCCCTTTCTCCCCACTGGATATTGATTGATACCAGCACTTCAGTCTTGTCCCATGTGATGATTCTAATAACCGCATAGTATAGCCACAGGGGAGAAGACAGAGAGAACAGAATATGCCTGATCATCAGCTAAGATTCCTGATGCTCTTTGTCCTAAGAAGAGTTTATAAGTCTCTCTTTCTTTTCATAGAATCCCAAATCCTAATTGTAGAATTTGCACATCCTAGCTCCACTTAGGCTTTCCCACACATTGTTGTTTTAGGCACCATTACAGATCATCATCTCCCTTGGGGCTCCCATAATCTTTTCAGATGTTTCATTTTGGTGGGTCAGTTTTGTTTCTTCCACGTGACTCCTTTGTACTCCATGAGAAATCCTCTCTCATCCTTTGGGGTGTGCTGTCTGGTATATGAGTTAATTTGGAAGCAGTAGCAATTCTTCATTGTCAAAGAGGTACAGGCCTTCTCCCTCTGTTGCCCTTTGAATTATTAAAATGAATACCAGACAATAGCAATGTCTCACAGGGTGCATATCCAGCTGTCTGTATAACCTGTTGACCTAACACGACATGCGAGGGCCACCATCATAATCATCACTTATCCCTCAGAAGCACAGCATGCTTTATATCTACTTCAAAATTTCAGTGAGATAGTCAAGGTATCTTACACCTAAGCTTTTCTTTTACTCTAGCATCCTGTTTATATCGTTGTTCTGAGATGAAAGTATTTGGAAAAAGAGGGAAGACAGAAGGACATATCTTGACCTTAGTAATCTTGCTTCCTAAAGAGATCATGGACCTGGAGATACTCTCAGAGAAGAATGAAGGCTAATAAAATTTATGTCTTCCTACCACCTCAACCACTTGGGAGCTGTTTTACTCCAGTAATCCCCAGATAGCATAATCTTAACCACATTTGATTCCCTCTCCTACTTAAAGTTAGTACATTTGAATTATGCCCTATCAGAAGGCTTCATTTGATTTAAAAAAAGTTCAGATTTTTTTTTTTTTTTATGATTCAGACTGAGGAAAATAATGTACTTTGATGATGGTGGTGGTGGTAGTGGTAGTAGTGTTGGTGGTGATGCTGGTCATAGTGGTCGTGGTGGTGGTGTAGGTGGTGATGGTAGTGGTGGTGGCAAGCAATAGTGGGACAGCTGTGGGAAAACATTTCCATTAATCACAGTGCTAAATCCCCATCACTAAAGTAAGATAAACACATCTGTCTTATACTTAGTCTGAAAAGTCTTTATTGTCAACATCAGACTCACAGCTGTGCTAATGCAAAGCCCTCCCCTAAAGCCACCTGCTGTGTTTTCCCCACAAGTGCATAGGTGTTTGCTTCACTGACTGGTATGAAAGACAGAACTTCCAGGATGGGGTTGAATCTGGGCTGAATTAGGAGTGCAGAGAGTTATACAATGGTTTCTTTTTTAAAGGAGGCTCTGGAAAGATGACTTATTGGTTAAGAGCATGTCCTGCTCATCCAGAGAAACTGATTTGGGTTACTATCAACTGTAACTCCAGATTCAGAATATCTGATGCCCTCTTCTGGCCTCATTGGGCATTTCACGCATGCACACACACACACACACACACACACACACACACACACACACAGTCACATATATACACACAAAATTAATAATTGTTAGCTTAAATAAATTAAAAAGAAATTGAACACGTAAAAGATTAGTTTAGAAGGAAAGAATAGTATGTCAAAATCTGAACTTGAAATTTTGGACTAGGGAAAATATCCTGGGTTCCAAGAAGTTGGAATGAATATAGGAACTGGGCTGAGCTGACTAGAGATGGACAATGTTGTGCTGAGGAAGAAAGAGATGGGGGTGGATTTCCTAATCTACCTCCTCATTAGCTGACACAGAATACTTGTAATTTGCCTGGGCTCACCCAAGCTGTTTACTTTTCCCAGAGCACATGGCATTAGTCAGAATTTCTGGGGGCAAAACTAATGTCTAAGACTGACTGCAAAGGGAAGAGGGTTGCCAGTCGGTTTCACCCAAGGATCCAGTTCCTGTCAAGTCTGCTGCCATACAGGAGAAACAGGCAGCCGGAAGCAGGAAGATAGGAGGACGCAAACAGAAGTATCAATTTTATGCCCTGCTTAGATAAAGAGCATACAACTGCAACATCCTCCTACTTTCCAATGTCCCCAAATCTAATGTAAGCATAAATGCCATAGTCCGGAAGACAGATGCCCTTCACTACGGCCATGGCCTCATGGCCCCTCTAAACTTGAGCTTTACGTGAGCCCTGTACTCAAAACACAAGTGCTCCCCAAATACGACCATAATCACATCCCAAAGGTTATTTTATGTCAGCTCAGCTGCCTTTACTGCCCCTCTTGATTTAGTCAGTGTCCACACTCCCTTTAGGCTAGTCTTTCTTCTCTCCCTCATGCACCATGATATCTTACTTGGCTTCTACAGCTCTCTCCTCTGAGCAGCCAGGGCTTTCTTCATCAATTCTTGGGAGTGTGCTCTGAGGTTTGCTATACCATGAAGTTTAGAAAATTCAACGAAATCAGGTGACCTGATTTCAACTGTGGACGTGCCACCTACTCACCTGTGACCTTGAACCATTTACATAACCTCCTGAAACCCATTTTCTCATTTTATTATCGGAAACAAATGAAAACAATAATGTATACAAATGTTACCTCGCATTAAATGAAACAGTGCACACAGAGCATTTAAAATAGTGCTTGAAACACATACACTTCCCCTGATAGCTGACGTTAATCACTGCATTTATAGGGTCTCGCATGCACCGGGCTCAATAAAGAGGAAGGAAATACACACAGCTCAAAGAATTCCATCGGATTTTGTAGTATTAAAAGCATTAAATCTTTTGAGGCAGAGCTGAGAAGTCCTACTAGCTCAGCGGACACTAGGACACAGTCCTTTCCCGAAGCCCAGGGCTTGCTTCCTGCCAGCCTTGGCACCTTTCTTCAGCTCTACCCTGAGCCGCATGCCAGCCAGCCGTGAGCAGCCTAGGACCAGGGATACAGGGCTGCAGGCAACCTGTTTGCGGGCCCAGAACTTTCTCCTTTTAGAAGAGAAAATGGCAAATAAATAAATAAAATCTGTATAAATTTAAATAATTGGAAGGCAGCTCGACTGAAAAAGACACTTTTCTTTTTCACCACAAATGTCACCATCTGGACTTTTCCTTTTTTAATTTCTTTGGGACCTGACAAGTCACTGGGCTGATAGAATCACACCCAGTCAAAAAATGACAGACACATCTCAGCAAGTTAGGGTGGGCAGAGTTCCAGCGTGGCCAGTGAGGACCCAGAAACCAGTGGGAGGGCGTTTTCAACAGCTCCCTAGAACACAGGAGCCTCTGAAGTGTGAGCCTCTGAAATATACCCCCCCACACACACACCACAAACACATACATACACCCCTACACCACACACACACACACACACACACACACACACACACAGCATGCTCCCCAGATACATTCAATTAACCTGATTGCTAACTCATTTTAAAGAAAATTGAAGGCTAGGAAAGGTCAATCAGTAGACTGTGCTGCTATTAAAAACCCACACATGGCCATTCTGCTTCTCTATTTATCTTGGCTTCTCCTAAACAGTCCTTCCTGGAAGACGCCAAGAAGAAGCAAAGAGTGTTGTTGCACTGTGCCCGCCTTCCTGTATTGGTTAACTGAGGACATCCATGAGGTCACAAGGCATCAGATGGGTTTGGGTACCACCCCTAAACATTTCTGCTGACAAATTTCAATACATTTCTCTTGTCCTTTCTATCTAACTTGAGTGATGATTGTCCGGAAAGTATTTCTCCTGCAGATCTAAGAGACAGCACTTATACAGAACAGGAGAAATGGCTGTTTTTCAAATTGTCTTCTAATGGGAATTTAGGAAGCTGTAGTCTTTCTTATTAGTCTATTTCCATGAATCTTAAGGTGAGAGTGTGTTACATGCGCACATACGAATACATAGAGTCATAAATACATGTATATATTGATTTGCCAACTTTGACAGTGTGATATTAGGAGATTGAGTCTACTGGGACTATGCTTTTCAAACTCGGATGGGCCCAGGAGTCCTCTGAAGAACTTTTCCATCTGCAGATTCTCCATAAGTGACTCCATTTCTAACTAGCCAGAAGAAGTGATATTAGTCCACAGTTCACGCCGTTAGTGTCAGACTGCAGGGAAATAGATCGTGGCTTTCATTAAAGATGACTGAGTCTTTCAGGGCATACCCAGCCACTGAATAGAATAATGCCGTCCTAATCCCCGACTTTACTGTCAGTCTGCACCGTCAGACCCACAGCCTGCTCCATCTCTGTCAGTCATTTGTAGCGGGTTCCAAAGACCTTTGCTCTCTCTGGTTATCTTTTCCAACCATCAATAAGAATGTGCCAGATTGCAACTCAGGCTGTGGGCCTTTCTTAAAATCTTTTTATGGCTCCCCTTCCTTTTTAGGATGTTACAAAAGGGTCTTTAAATGCTCCCCAGAGCCCCCTTTCTGCTTCATCTTCCACCACATTCCTTTCCCATCACGACTGTGTCTACTGTGCCTTTTGTTTGGCCTCTTAGGTATGAAAAACTTCTCAGCTGAGAGTTTCAGCCCTGATGCATCTACTACTTGCCTAGCACTTTTTCTGGTCTTTCTCCAGTACATGGCATGCAGAAGGCTGTTAGTAAATGCTGGAGAAAGATGAAGGAATGGGAAAAAAAGAAAAAAAGAAACAAGGCTTCACTGACTTTAAAGTAAGAGACAAAGCTGAGGGTTTCTTTGGGCCTGGGGGTTTCTTTGGGCTGAGAAGGAAACAGTAGGGTCAGATATTGTGAATCACCTTGGACAAGGGGGGATTTAGGGGCTTGTATATTTGGAAAGTGTTAGAGAAAGAGTGGGTACTGAATAGGCAGTCATAGGAAGAACATTCCAGACAGAAGAGGAGAGACAAGCAATATCCGAACACTGAGTCCTTTTTCCTGCTCTTTCTTTTTTATTAATTTATTCTCTGTGTTTTTCACATCATATGCCTTGATCTCATTCATTCCCCATCCATTTGCATCCAACCCCTGCACTCCCCCAACAATAACACAAAATTCAAGAAGAAAAAAAATGAAGAAAATAAAATGAAGGAAAAAGGAATAAGGATTTTAAAATCTTGTCATGGAAGCTGCTTACTCTAATAGTGGTCTTCTGGCTGATGTTGCAAGGTATTGGGTGGGTCCCTGTTTTCTCAATGGACCTGGGGGTGGGCAGCCCCAGGCCTGCCTGTGAGTCTCCTTATCTCACTCAGGTTACCTTGACGCTGGGCTTGGCCATGCTTCCTCATCACAAGGAGATCATTACAGGGCCTATGGTGCTGGCTGGCTCCTGTTTTATGTGTTTGGCTGCTTCCTGTCCACCCCAGCCTCATGGCATGGGGTGGGACCTTGGCTGGAGTTCCGCTTTGGACCAGAATTAGAAACCCATGTCCTGCTCAGCTATGTTGTGACTATTACAGGTTGAAGCCTGTGTTGGGCCAATGACTCCTGCCTGAAGGGAGACCCCACAGACCCAAGAATCTAAGGGGACACCCTCTATATGCATCATCTATTCAGGCCCAGGTTGAGCCAGAGGATTCTGCTTGAATTTCCCCCTTGCAGACCCCCACAGAGTTTTTGTGCTGTGGGAAGTAACTTGATGTATAAACCACAGGTGGGGGTTAGATAGAGCAGGCGAAGAGGTTTTGGATTTGGATATCATAATTAAGTTTGTACTTCAGAGACAGCTCTTTGGACGCAATATAAAGGGTGGGATGAGCAAGATTTGAGACAGAATGGGTAAACCAAACAACCACACAGATGTTGGATTGATAATTAGAGAAACAACAGATGCAAAGAACATTTCATTCATTCATTAATTCATTCATTCCTTCATAAGAAAATGTTGGTTGAATGCTTACTTCATACCAGGTACTTTTTAACAGTCCTAGATATGTTATAGAGAACAAAACTCTTAAAATACCCCCCCCCCATTTGGCTCAGATTCCACAGCAGACAGGAAATGAAGAAAAGAACAATGGCTCATTCAGACAAAAGTAGAAGCAAACATGGCAGACTAGAAGATAGGGGCAGACCATGTGAAACATAATTTTAGATAGTGTGGTATGGTCACTAAAAGTCTCCTTGAAAAGATGACATTTGATTCAAGATGAAAAGCAGTGGCAAACATGTGACCCCTCATCTCTATAGCTGTGTCCTAGAATCCAGTCCACAGGCTGTTTGGAGGCCAGTGGGTGACCACATTTTCATGGCAACAGTCCCACTTGAGACACAGAGTGGTGGTGTCAGTGAGGGTGACAGAGAGCCTTTGTTGACAAGAGCTCTGTGATGTGTTCTAGGTGTTGATGGCCTTTCTTTCATCAACCCAATTCATAAAGTCCCAGCTCCCTGACTCAAAAAATAAAAAAGTAAAGACCCTACATGCCTGTCTAAGTATGAGCAGACAGAATCTCAGATAGATTAAGGTAAGAATACAAACAAAGGGTTTCCTTTGAAAATGACACTTTTCATGTCAGAAGAAGAGTATGAGCGACTCGCTCACTTAAAACACAGTATAAAGGATCATAGTCCCTGAGTCCGGATAGGGAAAAGAAACAAACCGTTTCCTTTGGGCAAGCAAATGGCAGATGCTGGGGACTAGACATCTGTGCCCACTAGCAAATACCTGTGTTGTTTTTTTTCCATTCTGGGTTGTGTTATATTTTTTCCCAATTAATAGCACTATATACCTATACCTCCAATTATGCATGTAGTGTCTCTTCCCTCCACCTTCCAAAATCTGTTGCTAAATTTGTGGTACACTTTACAGCAAATGGCGTCAGAGGGACAGCAGGATGAGAACAGCTGGAGATTAGATTGGGCAGGTTCTTTAGCTGAAATCCCTTCCCAAGCTAAGAAACATACCGCTTAGTCCTCAGAATTTAGTGTATGGATGGGGAAGTGCCAGCAATGAGTGTGTAGCTGGCCCATTTGTCACAAGGGCACTCTTTAGGCCCACAGGGTGACTGGCATGGAGACTGGATGGTAAAGCCTCTAGCCGGGTGGCACAGAGACAAATGTGCAGAAACACCTCTTGGACACATGTTGCTTCTCTGATGAAGAGCTCACATTGGTTGAAGTGTAGAGACAGTCAGCTGAGGATAAGAACGGTGGCCTGGAGAGCAAGGCTGCTACTCTGTTGGAGCAAACACCGACAGTGGTAGTAGACAGTTTCAAAGGTCATGCCACAAGCTCCCAGTGACATTAGGTGACTAGGCCCACCACAGCTCTGAGCACATTACAGAAAGCAGAGATACAGGTTACTCTTATTTTAATAAGTTTCTGACACTGAAGCAAATTATTTGAAATCCAAACAGATCCTTAATCTTGGCTCAATTAAAACCATCTCAAAAATACTGCAATAATGCCCCCTTGCACTTCATTTTACTGACTCCAAACACAAGACATCCAAAGGCAATTGACTACAATAAAACCTAATGGTCAACACTAGAATCATAGTATTCTCTTTAAATCTGATGACTTAGAGTCACTGATGGAATGCCCGGGAGATAATCCCATAAACCTCCTTAAAGGCTTGGCCCCAGTTCTCCTCTTCTGGACTCCTGTTGGTTTCCGTTCAGTACCCCTAACCTCTCTGGGACACATGAGAAATTAATTTTTTCAGCCTTATTTTAATTTTTCCTCTTCCTAGTGTCTCACTTGACATCCAGACTCGCAGGCTTTCCTTTGTATCAGGTCTGTCTCGAAAGTAGCTATCTTGGTTTATGGAGGGAGAGACTTTAAAACTAAATGAAAAGAGAATTCCAATGGCCTCACTCAGTCTGTAGTTCAGCCTGAACAACAGACTTGGTTTTCTCCACTTGTCATCTCTGATGCAAACACTAGCCTTTTCCAGGTTTGTCCTAAAGCCTGGGAACCAGCGATGTAGCTATAAATGTGCCCCCGTGTGTCTTTGAACCACGGGCATCACTGCTGGGTTCCTCATCTATAAGATGCAATAATTGCCCAATGCTATTCCAGACCTATGCTGCTATGATCTGAACCTTTGTCACTGGTCACTGTTATTTGGAATGGGAAAAACTAAGCACCTTCCTGTAGGCAGGGAAATGTTCAGGGTAGTTTGTTTCCTGTCTTTCTCTGTCTTGATATCTATTGTGACATGGGATAATGGCTTGTTTGCTTTTTCAGCATCTGCAGTCCTTTACTGTATGCCAGACAACCATGATACCTCATAGGTACATTAAAAAAAAAAAAGCCTTCATTCAATATATCTGGGGTTGCTATGTGCCCATTGATATAGCTTGGGCACTGGAGCAACTCAACCCATGTAAATCTGCCCCTTGTGTCTTCTCTCCTCTTTCTGAACTGAAGACTCACTTGGGTGTGTCTTTTGGCAGGTACAATTGGGCAAGCATTTTTTTTTAAGCCTTCAACTTCTTCCTACCCTCACAATAGCGTGCGTCTATTTAGCGCCTATGTTAGTTTGGTGCATTGTAAAAAGCCACAAAGCTTCAGAGACACAGCACAATCCAGGAGTCAACGTAGGAGTATGAGGTAAACTTGGGAACTAAACCAAGCCACGTGTGAACGTGCTTGGCCTCAGGTTTTTCAGCAAAGCTGCGAAATTAATAACACCTCTCTTGCCTGAGATGGTGTGACAATCAGCTGAGCTTTCTCAAGATGCTGAATGCTGAGCCCGGCACACCGTTCATCAACAGTTGTGTCTTCAGCCACATGTAAAACACTGCATCAAGCTTTCCAGGGCGAAAGGAATAACACAGCAACTTGACTCCTGATGTTTCACGGAGTCTTAATTTGAGAAACACAATTATATATGTACGAGTGAATGGCAACCACATAATGAATGCTTGATTTGTGTGTGGGGGTTCGGAAGGCAAGAGCAGGCTCGGGAGAAGTGGGACTGAGATAATAAGTTCCGATTTGTGATTTGACCTGTTCTCCACCTGCCTAGCTACATATTCATGTCAATTTTCTTCCTGTTACCCAGAGCAAGAGATGAAGAGGGAAGATCTTTAATCATTTTTTTATTCTAATTGAAACATTTTCCTTGCAAGTGGAGAGAGAACAGGTGCCTAACGAGTCCACATGATGATTCACAAGGTAGTAGATAGCACCCCAGATATAATTAAACTGGAAGATCAATGGAAAATTCCTTTTTGGACTACAGCCAGGTCTCCATAGCCTGGGCTCCAGCGAGCTGCATTTATGCACAGCCGTATCCGAAGTATGTTCTCACACAGGTGTGCCCAGCAATAGCATCTCATGATAAATTAAACAGCCACAGACTTGCACATCCACTCTGACTGATTTAGGAAAACACCTCGATTCCTGTATACAGTTAACAACCCAGAACTGCAAACATAACCCCTTAGAAGGGCAGGTGATGGCTGTGTCTTATTTATTCTTGGTTTCCTTTCTCCTTTATTGGGCTTTCTTTCTCTTCTCATACTAAACAAAAACTTACAAAGAAATACTGATTCTAAGAACCACGATATTAAGGACATGAAAGAAGGGAGGGGAGAGGGGAGAGTTGGAGATGAAACAAAGTCCTGCCGTATGTGTGTTCTCCTTGGTGGCTCCCGAAAACTGTGATGGACTTTTCCCCAAGAGACCTAACCTCTCCAGGTCTTAGGGTCCCCATGCTCTCTCACTTACAAGCAAGCCCATTCCAATTGTGAGCGTGCGTGGCTCCTCAGGAAAAGCAAGCAAGGGGAACGTTAAGAAGTCTGAGTATTGGTTATTTAAGAATGGCTACATATATAGTTTACAATGGCCCATTAGGATTAACACAAATTTGTACTCATCGAGATTTCTTTGCACAAGTGAGGAAACAAAGATGCCCCCACCCCTATGGCACTGTGATAGTTGCCTTTGGTCATTTTGTAGTGAGAATGTAATCGAAGAATATTCACTGTTAGGGTCAGAGAGCAAGCCCTTTTTTGACCAGATCCACAAACCCAAGTGAATTCAGCTATCTCTGATATCTAGAATTTATAAGAAAATCAGTGTGTTGAGCATATTTAGGTCAAAACAAAACTTATCCTAATATTACTCATCTTAACTTGCAAAGAAATGAGCCTGGGAGGATTACCAAAGAATATGAATTTTCCTGTTAGGTCATGAATTTCTTAGTGATAACTCTAGATTAGCATATCTGTTATTTTCCAGGATGCCTTTTCTTAATCATTTCAAAGTCTCAGTTGCTTCGTGGAGTAAAGATTTGTTATTACGAATATTAGCTCTGGTTCAGATTTTTCTATTGGAGAAAATTTCTGTTTATGTACCAAACTCAGTGACCCAGGCTCTTGCCAATGTGAGGCTTCAGCAATTCAGAGACCTTCAGAGTCCCAGGAAAAGGATGGAAGATCATGTGGGGCATTTTATAACCAAGACTGAAAGTGGTCCACATTCCCTGGACCAGAGCGTAGGTGTCTGATTCTGTTTATTTTATGCCTCCTTGTTCTATGAACTCTTTGTAGATGTAGATAGCAAAGCCAAAGGTTTCTTGGGAGACAAAGAGGCTTCATAGACTACAGCTTAACGGATGAAATTCCTCGAGAAAAGTATGGAAATGATTTAATTAAGTTTTTTTCCCCAAAACAATTTTTTCTGATGATTCCCCTGATTTCTGACAAGATCACACATTGGTCACAATGAGGGCAGCATATTCCTCTTTTTAATTCTTTATAATGACTATTAACGTAGTGCATACAATTATTGCTTAATATCTCTAGTTGGGAAGGATAAGACTGAGATTCGAAGAGACATTCAAGGAAAACAGAGCAGGTAAATGCCTGATGAGAAGGCCAGTGAAGCGCAGCATCTATGTGTCAGAGTTCTAAAGGCTCTGGGGAAAGTGTGAAGAAGAATAGACACACTGTTGGGATTTCAGCTGATCCCTGGGACTCAAACCCAATGATTTCTAACACCTTCTCTGCTCATGCGTAGACACATTTGGTAGTCCAACTTCGCTTCTCTTTTTAGTTACTTGTAAAAAGATAAATAAACAAATGATTTCAGCAATAATCTAATACCACTCTGGACTGTTAGACCCATGGTTCTAGAGTAAATAGAAAGAAAGACGGACAGACTGTTAACGGAGTGTATTTAGCAGAGACCTTTGGGGAAAATAGAACCCATGAGATGCCTACATAATGTAAATGGGAATATATTAGGTTGGCTTACACAGTGGAGATCAGTCAGTTCAACAGTGGTTGTCTGCATGCTAGAGGGATAAAGAACTAGCTCAGTCCATGGATCAGGATGCTCAATAGTTCCACTCTGCTTCTAGAAGCAGGAGATGACAGCATCCTTGATAGACGCCCTGCTCAGGAAGAAGAAGGGGAAGCAGGTGTATAATGCCTTTTCTCACACCTCTTCACATCTCCGTCTACCATTGGAAGGGGCCCACAATGGGGGCTGATCTTCCATGCCTTCATCAGTCCTGTCTGGAAACTTCCTCATAGACACATCTAGAGGTGTGTCTCCTCAGTGATCCCAAGCCCCCATCAAGTTGGGAACCAAGGCCTACCTCACAGGGAGGCAAGTTAATGGGCCATGCATGTGGAAAGCAACCTGACTGGCTTTGCTGCTCATAGTTTAGCCTTTCTTCAGCGGGGCTTATCATGATTGCTGCTTCGGGAAATGTGGTGACAGTGATATTAAATGAGGAGCAGCAAGAAGAAAGAGGGTAGGGCAGTCACGTTTATGTGAAACGAGCTCATCGAGATTTCTGTCACTACTGCAAGCTGCTGAAGAAATTGATGAGGATGAGCTCATTCCGAGGGATCCCGAAGAATGCAGTTAGCTGTTAGCTGGCCACTCTGACGTCATCTTTCACAGCTCTCTCAAGGCAAATATGTATACCTTTAGGCACAACTACATCATTTTCTCCTTTGTAAAAATGGTGTGTGTGTGTGTGTGTGTGTGTGTGTGTGGTCTCAAGATTCTTACAACTTTATCATTCAAAGAATTGTAATATTCAGATTACTACTTCTTAAAAAAAAAATCACATCTATGGTACACCGTGATGAACCATCAAGGTGGCTCCTAACTTGAGAATAATTGTGTCAAAGTCTCACCCCACAAGGGTTGTAAACCAGTTTTACCATAAGCATCTCATCCTCTCTAGAATCTCTGCCAGCTCTGGGATTGTTGGGGCCTT
Source organism: Microtus oregoni (assembly GCF_018167655.1). Taxonomy (NCBI): domain Eukaryota; kingdom Metazoa; phylum Chordata; class Mammalia; order Rodentia; family Cricetidae; genus Microtus; species Microtus oregoni. The sequence continues at coordinate 33,606,722 of NW_024543071.1, read as the reverse complement.
CTTTTGCATTTTTGCTGTGTGATCTATCTCCTAAGGGACTGTGTGTTACTCACCTGCATCTGTATCTGGCATGCCTTCCTAAGAATTAGGTACACCATCCAGTTTTGAAGAGGGGAATGACACCTCTCAGGTGTAGGCAGTTTTCTGTGACCTGCCACCTTTGAAAAACTGAGGGTCATGCCTCTGATCAATATGTAGACTTTTTATAATGCACTGCAGAATAAACATGGCAAAGTTCATGGACCACTTAGTCACTCACCACAGTTCTTCTGCTGTAGCCTGGATACAGCCAGGGGGTGATGCAAAAACAAGTGTGTGGGCTGTGTGCCAGGAAAAAATTTCTTTAAGGACATCAAACTCGAGTTTCACATAATTTTTAGACAGTACTCTTCTTACCCTATATTCTTTCAACCATTTAAAGTATAAATAGCATCCTTGGCTTTCACAACATATAAAAACAGGTGGTGGGACATTTGGCCTGTGAGCCACAGTTCGCTGACTCCTGGACTCGATTTCAGGGCTGCTGGCACTGGTTGTGATTGTGAGATTTCCTAATTATATGAAGCTGCTTTCTGGAATCTTCAATTCCATTCCCTTAGCCAATTCACAAGTGTTTTAGTTGATCCACTTCCTAACAGAGGAAATACTGTTGAGTGTGACTTCTGTCTTCAAGGGCATTCTAGCAAATTAAGGTTATGGAATTTTAGAGCAAGTTATACCTCCTTAGGACTAAAGAGTTATGATTAAAATACTAAAATGGAAGACTGGCACATAACTCATAGTTTAGAGCAAATCACCTCAGATATTTTCAGGAATCAATAACCCATGTCATCACTCCCATCCATCCCAGTGACATCCATTCATCTCACAAAACGAGAATTCCTGCTACTCTGAAATGATCCCAGAGCACGAACAGGGGTCAAGCTAAATATGCTCCAAGAAGCGTGGTACGATTATGAGATAGGATGAAACACAAATACATCTGCTCATATGCTTTTAAAAGGCACATTTACATTTTAATACGTTGCTGATATCTTTAATAAACTATGACTAGAAACTTTGTTATACAAATATACACAAAAATAGAGGCAATAGTCTGATGTAAAAAAAGCATAACAGTGTTTTAATAATTTTTGAAATGGTATCATTTTCCCCTTCTCTTTCCTCACACCCTTCCCATGGAGCCTGCCCCCTCCAACACTCTTTCAAATTCCTGCTCTCTTTTTGCGTGTACACACACACACACATATGTGTATATATACAACTTCAGAGATGTCCACTTGGCGTTGGATGACCACTTCCTTGAGTGTCTCTTCTTGGGAAAGTCTGTTTCTCTTTCTCTCGGCATTCCTTGTCATCCTTTTTTGTGTAGGTTTGGGGCATGAGATTTCTCCTCCTGTAAAAGCAAGCATGTCTATTGGTGGTGTCATTCTTCAGGTCTTGTTCAGGCTGCCTCCTTGATAAGGCTTCATGGGTGCAGTGTCTCTGACGTTTCTAAGAGATCCACACTGACAGCGAGCTTCCTGCTCCTCTGGATCTCACAATCTTTCTGCCCCCTCCTTCAATGTGGTCCCTGAGCCTTCAGGGTAGGAATTGTATTGGACATGTATCAATCGGGGCTAAGTGCTACACAATCATTTAATTCTGTGAATTTTCATTGGTTGTGGTTTTCTATAATGGTCTCTGTCTACAGCAAAGAGATGTTTGTTTGATGAGGGTTGAGACCTATACATATATATGGGCATAATGATAAATATATAAAATGTAATTAGGAATTATGCTGGGTTAGGAAAGTGGCAGTTATAGGTGCTCCTCCAAGAGCCGATGTGCATCAGTGCCAGCAAAAGCCAGGAGAGTTTGAGACATCCTGAAGCTGGAGTTGTAGGGGGCTTGAACTGTCAGATATGGGTGCTAGGAACTGAGCTTGGTCCCCCTAGAAGAGCAGTAAGTACTCCTAACCACTGTGCCATCTCTCCAGCTTCATATAACAATAATTTAACTCCAGTTAGGATATAGCACCTTTAAGGAGTGCAGCCCCAAGTTTTTGGACAGGTCGGTCTGTTGAATACAAGAGGAAGCTACAGCCACCTTTAATTGGTACCATTTCTGAGAAGAAGCCTGTACAAGACAGTTATTTATAAGTAAAATGTCTAGTAGGCCCTGTGTAGAAATACTGCTCTCTAAGGCGTCAGTAGTTAAGTCTAGGATATCAAACCAGACAGCCCTAGGTTCAAACCCTCGCTCTGTCACCTATTAAGTGTGTGACTTGAAGCACATTCTCTAACTTATATTTGATTTCTTCACCTAAAAAAATGTGGCAACATTGGTAATGATTGTGAACACATGTGACAGGATACAAAGGTAGTCTCTGCACATGGCATTCACTAAACGGCAGTTGTTACTAGTTTATCTTTAGAAAAGTACAGGCCATTGTGCACTGAAGGAGTTGGCTTCCAGAGACACAGTGGAATTTGGAATGTTGACAGTGTTGAAGCAATTGGGATGTTTCCCTTGCCGAGTGGCGCAGATGCTAATGACATATGTCCCTGTGCTAGCCCTGATTAATCACAACCATCATGGCGTCATGGCTTCCTTTGTCACTCTTTTTGGGTTACAGTGGAGGCTCTGGTGATGTTCTTTTTGAATTTTCAAGGCATTTTTCCAACTTCCCTTCACTTGATACTTTGGCATCCCATCTTGATGCTGTTTTCCTCATTCTTATCCCTTCTGATTTTCCTTTTGCTTGCATTATGACCTCATTAGAATTTATCAAATTCTTCCTCATTCAGAAACTTCTGATTGCAGATTCTGTTTAATCAAGGTGCTGATTGTCTACATCAAGTCAGTGTGCTGAGCAAAACAGTGGGTGGACAGTTCCAAGTCTCTGTCCATGGACCTTGGTTCAGTGTGCAAACCCGAGACTAGGTTAAGGTTGCTTTGGGGGAGACGAGTGTTCCTTTATAGTCTGGCGTGTACTCAAGACCTCTAGTATGGCAGGAAAGAACCATGCTTTGTGCCCCACTACTGGGACTCAGAAGTCTTCTCAGACAGGACCAAATACAGATTCTTAGCAAATCATTTAATCTCACTAAAGTCAGAACATTAGTCAGCAAAATGGAAATGAGTAACACATACTGCGTGTACTTTAATGTAAGAGACAGTAGACCTAATAACTATTTTGTAAACTAGAAGTTACTGCATGTGCCCCTCCAGCGATATTGGCATGGTTTTCACCATTCACCATATGTGTGCATGAAATTGTAAGGATACCATTTAGGCAACAATTTTATGGTAGTAAGCATCTAGTCTCATATTTGACACTAACCTACTAACGGTAGGTGTCCATTTGTTCATTTAAAACAGAATTTAAGGTTTAACTTTTTATTTTGTTCTTAATTATGTGTCTATGTGTGGGTTTCTGCACACTGTGTGCAGAATCCATAGATGTCAGAAGATGGTTTTGATAACCTGGAACTAGAGTTACAGGCAGTTGTGAGCGTGTGTGTGTGTGTGTGTGTGTGTGTGCTGGGAACCAAGCTCAGGTCCTTTGCATGAGCAGAGTGTGCTCTCATTGTTGAGTCATCTCTCTAGCTCCTAAGTTACATATCCGTCAGGGCGGTGGTAGTTTTAGGACTATCAGGAAACACTCAAGAAGAGGCAGCTGGTAGAGGAAAAGCAGCAGGAGAGGAATTGAACTTCATCAGCACTCTATGCATAGCGCAAAGAAGTGGTTCCACGGGAGGATCCTGAGTAAACATTGTCCACGGTGGACTCAACAAAATGCTGCTTAACCCAGCAGCCAAAGGGACAGAAGAGGGCTGTACGCAGTGATGGATGGAAACAGGAAGCCACTGCCGAATAGCACCTTGGCACAGTGCGATGAAAGATCAGTCCTATCTTGAATGTGGGAAAAAAAGAAAAGATTCAGACATGAAAACCTGCAGGCACTTCATGCATCCTCCCTTGCCTCTTCAACCCACCCCTCTGCCATTACCACCAGGGGAATCCCTAAACTCAGATATGGTTAAATTTCTGACTGCTTTCAACTTTCTGTTCAATCAAATCTAGAACACGATAAAATCTAGAACACATTAAAATCTAGATTCTCAGAGTTCGCCACCATAAGGCATGTTCTATTTTTGATCCCTTAGTCTCAGGTACACCTTCTCTTTCCCTGGACCAGAATACTCTGAGCATCTATTGACCTTCTTTGTAGGTCCATGCCGGTGCACTGTAATATCCTCATGAAACTTTCTCCTCGGCCAATGTTTTCTTTATTCCATGCTCAGTTCAATGATAAATCTCCATGTATACAAATAAAAAACTATATCTTTATTTATATATGACTGTGTGTCTACATGTGTGCATGTACATCTATCACTACACATGGTAGTTAGCAGAGGACATCAGATCCCCTGGAACAGGGGTTACAGACAATCATAAGCCATCATGTGCATGTTGGGAACCAAACTTGGGTCCTCTGCAATAGTGACAGACATTCCTAACCACAGAGTCATCTTTGCAGCCATTCATAGGCTTTTAGTGAAGCTATTTACATGTATGATTTTCAGCTTCTAGGGATGAGAGCTTTAGCAGTACATGTGTTATGAATATTTTGTGGAAGTTTATTAGAGGATAACTAAAGTGACCACAAACATGGAGCTTTGGGCCCAATCTAAAAAATAAAGGCAAGTGAAAAGGAAAGGAAAGAGAGAGGCTGTTAGAGTCTTTAGAATTTAAATAGACAAACCTAATAAGGAACAAATTTAAATTCAACAAAATCTTGAACATTGGATAAGACAAATATGAATGTCTTCACTAATGAAATGATTTATGCATGAATAGTGAATGTCTCTTTTATATGTCAGGTACTATGGATACAAGGCAAACAAAAGCGACTTAATATCTCCCATCAATAAAATGCCAGCATTGCTGGAGTGTGTTGAGCAAAGGGGAAAGGTGGAATAGAAGGATGTCTTCCAAGTTAAGAGAATTTTGTTTATATTCTAAATGCAATAGAAAGCCTTTTAAACTTTAAGCAAAGCAATGAAATGGTCTGGCTTCAGTCCTGAGGTGGCCACTCTGGTTCTTCAATGGTGAAGAGACAAGAATATGGGCTAGGAAGCCATGCACTAGATCCAGTGATGTATGGAAGTGATCTGGAAATCAGAATCACTGCTCGGGCTGTGACACAGAAAAATGGACCAAGCCAACGCACCAGATCAAATGATGAATAGAAGTGATCTGGAAATCAGAACCACTGCTCAGGCTGTGACACAGAAATATGGACCAGACCCCTAAGAGTCTGGTTCTATAGATCTGGGTGTGATATGAACTTGAGGGTGGAATTTACACGTCGAATGGGTTCCCAGGTGGTACTGATGCTGCTCACCTTCAAACCACACTATGCGCATCACTGACTTCTCTTGAAGTGATGCCACCAAAGCCGAGGCATAGAGCAGCCACTGGGGATGCAACCAGGAGTGCAGATTAAGCAGTGTAATGTGTCAGTACCAGAAAGTATTAGGACAAACTCTGCCCTATAACATTGAAATGAGATTCAACAGTAGAGCATTCTCAGAAAGGGTTTTCCCAGCCCATGAGATCTAGATGACGCTAAAAAGGAGAAGAACAAAAAAGGGGGGGGGGACCTTTCACGCAGGGGACTACCTGGCACCTCCCTCCTGAAACAGAAGACTAGAAGAGATCCTGAATTCTAAAGCCAGCAGTAGCCTTGAGTGGCTGAAGATGAGAAAGCCCTGGGATTGCAGATGAAGAGGGGAGTTTGGATAAACAGCCATGGGGTGTAATCTAGCAAAATCCCTGCCAAGCATCTCAAGAAAGCACCACAAAATGTGCTGTTCTCACTCAGAATGGATTGCCTCCCTTAGCCTTCACTGGAATGCTTAGCATGCAGTGCCCAGGGACTCTGTCCAGACTTTACCCGCATCCTGGGATATCACGGTTCTTCTTCCTATTGCCAACTTTCTTTCTGTCTCTTTGCCCTGCTCTACTCTCAGTTGAATATTGGCTCTCAAAAGTTCCTATTTCTAAGTCATAACTCATAATACCTTAGCACATGACCTTTAAAAATATGTTTTCATTGATTTTTAGTGCACAAGAAAGTGCGTTTCACTATGACATTTTCATGTATGTGTATTATTGAACTTTGGTTATATTTGTCCCCTGCCTATCCCCACTTGTGTGTTTGTGTGTGTGTGTGTATGTGCACATGTACATGTGTGCTTATAAACATCTATGTATTGTGTGAGTGCTTGTGTGTGTGCATGTGTGTATGCTCTTGTATGTGCACGTTTCTGCATATGAAGGACCTCAGTATATCCTGCAGATAAAGATAAAGATGAGGTCATTATGACAGTGTACCTAGTGCCTTCTTTGCAGGAGCATTAAGACACAGAAGCAGGCTCACAGGGAGAAATTGTGGAAGGAAAGCAGAAACCAGGATGGTGTTTCTGTAGTTTCTGTAAGACTTGGAGCACTAAGGATTGTCCACAAAGCCCCAGAAGCCAGGGGCAGCATGGAATTTGTTACAGCAAGCCTGTCCAAACCCCTCCTGAGAGCTCTGTAGTTGTGCTGTAGACTTAGCTCTATACTCAGCCTTCTTTGTTTGCCATGATCTACCTTCTCCTTTGGTCTGGATCCAGTGGACCAATGCCAAACCTTCCATGATACAAACCAGAGCTTATGAGATTCAAATCAGGACACAGCCCTCACATCTCCAGTTTTCCAAATATAGAGTTCTGACCCTAGGCAGAAAGTAGGTCATCACCCGCTTTAGAGTCTCTGTCATATTGTCTTATCTTCGTGTCCTATCAGTTATCACATGCCTGAATCATAGCCACTATGTTTGTGGAGTGAATAGCAAAATTGATGGGTCATTCTTTATTTTCCCTTGTGATAAATGGGATACTTCAAGGACCTTTGACCTTCCTGCTTGTGTCTTTTTGTCAATACAGCGAGTAGTTGCTTTGGGAAGCATCTGTTTTTGAATGGCATTACCCTGTAAATGTATATTGTTAACGAAAGTGATCAGAGCAGATCAAGCTGACATTAACACTAAAGATATGGGGGATTGCTTTGGTGTGCAAGTGGAAATGGTTTGGTGCCTGGGGATAATGAAAACATGAGAATTAGGACGGCATTATTAAATGGAGGGGATGAGACTTGTCATTAGTTCCCACTGCTTCTTGAAGTTATTGTTAATAGCTGTTTGAGTGAGTAGACGGGAACATGCGGAGAAGAGGATGTGCAGAAACCCATGTGCAGATAGCGTCTGCCAGCTGAGAGATGCGGCTTTCGGAATTGATCGCCCTGCGGCTCTTGCTGAGAGGCCAGTGATTTTGAACTGATCTGTTTCTCCAGACTCCCTCGGAGGCACAGGCAGCTGAAAACTCTGCAGATTCCGCTGAGTGCCTTCGCGAGGCTTTGATTTCCAATGCCAAGCCAAGTTCACGTGCCACACTTGGGTGCCAGCCCCTAAAGAATGATGATGTGTTTTTATTCACGGAGGAGTGGTTGACAGAAAGAATGGAGACAGAACTTGGTCTATTTGGGTTGCTCTAACACAACACTATAAACTCTCTGGCTTATAAACACCCCATAAAATTTTATCCACACAGTTTTGGGGATGTCTGGGGAGCCCCTCACCCTTGTGGTCAGCTGTCAACTTGCTGTGTCCTCACACAGACAAGGGGGCTGATCCTCTCAAGGGGCTTTTTGTAAACAGCCTAACCATGCTCCAAAGCCCTCATCTACTACACCACCACAGCCTGCACATTAGAATGGCAGCCTGTGAATTTTAGATGGACCTAAACGTTGGGATGAGAGCACACAATGAGTTTTAGAAAGAGGTACTATGTGTATATACTCAGGCACAAGAGAATAGTCCAGGTTGACACTGGCCAAATCAGAGAACATAACGACCCTACTGATGAGCCACCTGAATTCTGAATAACACTCAACCATGCTGAGTCTGAAATTCAACCATTCTCAACCTAATGCTTCAACTAAAACTCGACTGGAGCACACTTAATCTAAAACTCAAGCAATAATCTAAAGTTCCGCCCACATGAAATCTAAAACACAACTATACTCAACACCTGATCATACCTAACCTAAAATAATAAGCCAAACCTCAATATGCTCACTCCCATGTTGCATTAATCAGCTTGAGCCATGTGCTGCTCTACCGGTGACTGTCCATATCCTTCTAATTTTATATGTAACACAAAAGTTTCTTCATATAAAACTTAACATAATTTTTATGATCTCAGATTTATGAGATTTATGACATGACATAAAATCCTAAAATTACCTTCAATTTTCTTAAGTTAAAAAAAAAATTGGATGGTATTTTTACAGATTTCCTAGCCTGACTAAATTGTGAATCCTATGTCATCATGCCTCCAGGACCCATGGGTAATTAAGAAAAGAAACAATTATAAAACTTCTTGCTACTAAATAGAAAAGGTCAGAATTACCTGGGGTGTGGGTAGGTTACAGGGCACTTGAACAAAATGTAACTTTAGATTCTGTCCCCATCATCACAAAACAAGCGAAAGCAAGCAAACAATACAGAAGTTATTACTTGGGAAAGAAAAAGTTTACTGCAGTGGAGAAGGAAGCATATGGCATTTGGCAATAATTGCCTAAGCTCAAATGCCAGCTTCGCTTTCCCCATGTAGAAGTAACTCTAGGAAAGCCAATTCTGAAGATGTTCTCATCCAAAGATGGACCAAAATAACCAGGATTTGTGAGGACCTAAAAAAAACAGTACATAAAAAGTTCTATAGATGCGACGTATCTCATACAAGTTCAGTTAGCATGAGCTGCTATTGCTAAATCAATAAACTCTGATTTAACTATGATCATTTACTTGTGATCATTTTGAGAGACTATTCCTAGGTAATACCTCTCATGGATATTTAGACATTTATATGTATCCTACCTACTGCAAATGATTGGATTTTTTTGCTTGTTTTCTACTATATTAAATGACAGTATCTAAAAAACTTAAAGATTTGTATAACATTGGAATATAAATAACCAAAAACATTCATCAACAAATATGTCCTTCCTCTAAGGACATGTGCAACTGCCTGTCGTGTTGCTTACTGACACACTTGTGTTCTTCCAAAGGGTAGTGGCTCCCCTCATCCTTCTGGACCATTTGGTCCAACCATAGAAATGCACCACTGTCAACTGGGAGCATCAGCTTCGGATATTTGTATTAGAAGCAGCAGACTCCCACTGAGTTTGAGATACTTGCATATCCTTATGTGCACTTTACTGTCGCTCATTCAGCAGTGTGCCTGGCCCAACTACTACAAACTTCCTTATGCTGCTCTATGATCTAGTTCTGTTCTGTATGGGAAATGCTTCTAGGAGAAAAGGTGGAGATACTGATAATCCATTTATATTCCATGAAGCTAACACTCCACCATACACACACAGACACATACACTCTCCAGCTGTGTGGAAAGTAGTTCCAGGTCAACTCCCAAGGCATAATACACACAATGCTGATTACATAATGGGAAACATGGAGTCAGAATTGGATACTCACAACAGAGGGAGTGTTCAGATCTTGGACATCTCTCCAGATTATAGGAAGAATGGACAGCTAGCACTGTGCAGATCTCCTTAGCAACCCATGAACACAGTCAAGCCTTCTAGGGCGTATCTAATGAAAGATTATGAGGTTTCTGAAAATAGAAATAAATATGGATTTTGGCAAAGAGGGAAACCTATCCTTTTGACATGTTGTGAGATGAAATATGAACTATATTTCATTAGTTGATACACACTGGAACTAGAGTCCTGGCTAGAACAGGGCACACTTTTGCACAAAATACTTGAGCAAAAATACTTTTGTCCTATTCTTAATAAGAAGAAACTGAAAGCTAGATTAGAACTCCATTATATATTTAGGATTTATGTGTGTGTATGTGCACATCTATATCTATCTATATATAATATATATTATATATTATATAAATATATATCCATATATATTTATATAAATGTTTTATGCCCCATCAATTATAGTACTTCCATAGTTAATGGTGAGTCAGTTAATATACATATTTCTAGCATTCCTATGAGCCCCTAAGTTTTTTAATCTATGCAGATCTCATTGAATGTGAGTTTTGATTCTAAGATGACGCCCCCTGACCATTTTAGTGAAGACCAAAGAGCCCCAGCTCTGCAGAGCTGTGCATACTTCTCTTGCATCAACAAAATCTGTTTTTTTCTGTCTTAATCATTTTCCACATTGAAGTGCAGATCTTTAATACTTCACATTTTGGAAGAAGGCTGGGGAGATGAGTCAGTTTGTAAAATCTTTACCACCCAAGCATGAGGACCAGAGTTCAAATCCATAGCACCTACATAAAAAGCTAGGACAGGCTTCAAAGCTACAGAGAAACTCTGTCTCAAAAAAACAGAAAGAAAAAAGAAAAAGAAAAAGCTGGGTGCAGAAGCATGAGTCCATAAACCCCAGCACTGAGAATGGGAAGGTTAGAGAGTGGGGACAGGTAGAGCCGTGGAGCTTGCTGGTGGACAGTCTGGTCAAATTGATAAGGTCCAGGTTCAGTGACAGAACCTGTCTGAAAAAGTAAGGTGGCCACACTCCAATAAATAACTTCTGACCCATGCTTATGCAAGCAACTGTAATTGTGCTCAGTTGATCCCACAGAAAAGGAAGGCACTGACGTTAGAGGGAGGCTTGTTGGAAAGGGGAAGGCGTTGAGTAATAGACGGAGGGCTTGACAGAAGTAGGTAGGGGAGAAATGACTGAAGTCAGTTATACCCAAGTATGAAACTTTCAAAGAATAAAAAAAGAAATAGAAAAAAATCAAGCGGAACATGACTGAGGAAGAGTGCCTCCACCCACAGGTACACACTCGTGTGTGTACACCCAAACATATACGTGCACACACGTGTACCACACATTCAAACACACAGACTTTATTGGACAAGACACAGGAAACTTTCGGTGTAGGTCAAGATAAGAATTTGGCCCCAAGCAATCATTTCTTTCAACAATAATCAAGGTAAATTTAGCATCCATGGCATGCCTCTCTGCTGTAGTGAAGTTGTTTTATTTGAAAAGAGCTCTGAATGGCAGAACTGATGTAAGGAAAAGGCACTTTCGTTTCCCCTGCTGTGCTGTTCACTGAAGTTCCTGAGCCCGTCTGTATTCCAGTACACTATAGAAATGCAGTAATTGTTGGCTGAATTAGTGATTGTCAGAAAGAATCCAGCCAGTGACGAGAAAGGTACAGATTAGAAAGGAGTGCATGTCTTAATTGTAGCAATCACATTGAATTCTGTCCCACAAACAACAGTGACAGAGTGCCCAGTGTCTCCAGAAGTTAAATTCAGGACTTAACATGTCATTACAATGGACCTCATATAACCTCTGTCCAGCCTGCGGCTGCTCCAACAGCCTGGAGCTGTCAGTGAATTTTAAAATACATTGTTTTCTAATTAAGCAACTAGGTTAATTCCCAGGTTAATAATATTAATGACATTCTAAGTCTTGATTTTTCCCATTTTTAATCAGAAGTGGAGGCATATCTTTTTAATAGTTTTAATGATTTCCAAATTTAGGAATGTTTATGAAATCAGATAGTCTGCATTTTAGATGGAGTTTCTGGCATCTGCTTCAATAGTTTTTCTGTTTAAGAACCATACTAGTTTTCAGTAGAATAACAAATGCATGCAAGATTTACACACCCTCGTAGAATTTCTGTTCATCTCCTCTCAGGAAAATGAGATAGCTTGAATGTCTTATTCTATTAACCTTTGAAAAGGAGCCTTCAGCTTGCAGTGGAATCTAGACTATTGTTAACTCACAAATCAACGGTGTGATTATAAAACTTCTTGAAGCCAATCAGCAGAATGCATTGAGTGACTGGCAAGACTACATAGTGTTTCCAGCCTAATGTAGCACGATTTTGATCGCAATAATTGGTGCCCAGTGAAGAAAAGTATGTGCCAAATCAATAAACCTACTCTTCTACATTGATAATAGAACCTGGCTGTTAAAAGTCATTGATTACCTTGAGAAGAGCCATTAAAAGAAAGAGGCCCATGGGCTGACTAGAATATTTTACTCTAATAAAAAGCAGTTTTGTTAAAGTAATAAGTTGTTTTTAAGGATGGGGTCAATGTGACTAAGAGTACATTAGTCATTGTGGGAAGCAGGCCTTCTTAGCCTTAGGAATGTGATCAGCCACTTCTCTGGGTTTTGCATCAGAAAACAGAACTGGAGAGGAAGTATTTGACATTCTGGAATAATATGCTATAAATTAGGATTTCCACAGTCTTGGCAATAATGTCTAACCCTTTCCATTTTCCCTACTGTTTAAGAACCCCCTCTGTGGCCTTCTGCACGCTGATAGATCATACTCCATAAGGCAAGGACTTAAAGTGAAGCTGGCACTTGACTCTAGTTTATATAAACACAGACCAAAGAAATGACTCCCAGATAATTTCATAGATATACAGGGAACTCCTGGAGCTTGACCAACATTATGCACCTAAACTGGTTTCTCTGTGACCAGTCAAATAGGGAATCAGGTGTAGTGAGCCGGACAGGATCACCATTACAAGATGGCGCCGACATCCTGTCTTGTTGGAAATAAACAACTCCATATTTGGCTATGCCTTTGAGAGCTGCGTGTCACCCGCTTCCTGCATGCGCGGTGGATGAGGATCCTTGAGCCTATCCCGATGCGGTCTGGTGTCAGCTGTTGGTGGCAGCCAATCACAGGGCGACCCGTGTGCCATTTCCCTATTTAAGCAGCTGCCTAAGAGCCCTTCATCCCTTCACTTCCTGCTGCCTCTCCCCCCTTCGCTTCATGCTCTTCCTGCCCTTCCCTTCTTGCCCCTTGTTTTCCTGCCCCCCTTGTTTCATGCTCCCCATCAATCAAGGGTACTCCAGTAAAGCGTGATCTGAGTGGAATCCTGATGTGGTGGTCATTCTTCGTCGCCGGTCGAGAAGTCCGCCACAATCAGGATAATATTTTATTTGGGATACTAGAATCTATTTGTATTCTGTATCCAACAGACTTAAGGATGATGATGAATTCCCTTTTCCTGAAGTCACAGCTACTCAGTAAACAGCCATCACTTTGCTTGTAGAAGAACTGACAGACCTTTGCCATTCACGTCTGCTGGTAGTTACAGGGTCTAGACTGCAGGGGGTTTCCTTTCACTGTGGGATCTCTAATGAGAGAATCAACACTTAAATAAGAAAAGTGGATCAGGGCGTACTTATTACAGGAGCAATTGCTCTCCCCTACTTGATCATTCACACATGGTTTATATTGACGCTACAAATTGACTCTGATCAAATTCTCTTGTGCTTTTGGTAAGATTTCTAGAAAACAGATCCTTCAACGAAGTTCAGTGTATGGGGAGTTTCTCAAGGTAAAGAGGAGGGAGAAGATGGAGTGAGAGGGAAGTACTGCTTCTTGAGGGACACTGCAAGCCCTTAAGATCTAACTCTGTGAGGTCTTCAGATTGGCTGGGATAGCCAGCCATTAGAATCTCCCAGACCCACTAGACATGGCTTACTCCTGGGATGGAGTGTGACTTTACATCAGGCATGTCTCTGCAGCTGGGGTGATCCCTGAAGGGGCAGAGAACATTCTAAGTAGCTGGGTCAGCAAGTCCTGCATTGAGACCGAAACCTAGCTATACTTTCACTGACATCCTCCTGCTAGAACCTTGTAAAGAGCCCCCTTTCCTGCCTCAGATTAGAAGTATTCCTACGCTTGACACTTGAGAATAGATGTGGGAAGACCTGGTAATGACAGCACACACCTTTAATCCCAGCACTCAGGAGAGAGAGGCAGGTGGATCTCTGTGAGTTCAAGGCCAGCCTGGTCTACAAGAGCTAGTTCCAGGACAGCTAGGGGGCTGTTATACAGAGAAACCCTGTCTCAAAAACAAAACAAAACAAAAAAATAAAAACGGGTTATGTACATAGACTTGGGTTTGATCCCTCTATATTATATAGTTGAAGGAATAATGGAAAATAAAGACTTAAATCCATAACCTTCTACTTGATCTTCTTTCCCATGAGGAGAGACAGATTTGAGAAAATTAAGAAATTAGGGATCATTCGTTTTGCTTCTATGACTGCCAGACTCAGCAGGTGACATGGACTAAGAACAAATAGAGGGTTTTAGGACACAAATGTTATAACCTGGATTTTAATTTGCTTTTTTTTATGTGTGTGAGGTGATCAGAGGAAGCAATAATCTCTAAATTGTAAGGAGGTTTCCCTTAAAGAATAGAGTAGCTTTAGTTTTATTTATGTAGGACCTGACATTCACAAATAAGAATGTATTCAATCTTCACAGCAAGAACTTAAAAATAGATGAGAATAGATATTAATAATATCAACACTTGAGAAGGAAAGATAATGGGCTTTACATGAAGTGCACCATGTTGGCCCATAGTGAAATTTTAGAACATTTTTGTCTGTTTGTTTTTCATGATTTGTGAAAATTGTTACTCTGAAATGAAATGATGGAGATTGAGGGAATGAAGCTACCTAAAAGTTGGTACATGGCTACTGGATTTTCAATCATTGCTTTACTGTATCTAAGAAAGTGCCTATTGCTTAGTAGGTATTCAATAGTTATTTACTGGATTTAAAGAGAAGATAGAGCTGTGTATTCTAATGACATGTTACAGAGACTCCTGTCCATGGCAACAACAAAACTCATATTAAACAGAGAATAAATAGAATTCTTTGTTGTTTTTTGTTTGTTTGTTTGTTTGTTTGAAACAGGGTTTCTCTGTGAAACAGTCCGAATGTCCTGGAACTTGTTCTTTAAACCAGGCTAACCTCAGACTCACAGAGATCCTCCTGCCTCTGCCTTCCAAGTAAGGCCAGAGTATACAGAGAGCTGAGTGAATAAGAAGATCCTGGGCTGTACTTACAGAGTACACCAACACAGAATCAAGGAATTGCTAGATATTGCTAATTCAGGAAGCACAACAGGACTCTACCTGCATTGAATCTATTAATTTTAGCAACCTAAATTTTGTTGGCTTCAGGATAAGAGGAACCCATGGTTCTAGGTCAGTATTTTTCAACCTTCCTAATGCCGTGACTTTTTTTTTTTAATACAGTTCCTCATGTAGTGGTGACCCCAACCATAAAATTATTCTGTTACTACTTCATAACTCTCATTTTGCTACTGTCATGAATTATAATTATCAAGATATCTGATATGTGACCTCCCCCAAAGGGATTGCAAGCCACAGGTTGAGAACTCCTGCTCTAGGTTGCCAGATTAATAAGAATAAAAAGCCATTGGTAAGAAAATATCCCAAAGCATTTATTTCCCCCACAGTGTTTTGTTTGGCACAGTTGGAGGTTATGTTAAGTGGTGAGGGTTGTTATTACTTCAAGTCAAACAAATAGACATAGGTGGGCAGGAAATGGTCACTAAGATGAATAGAAGCATACATTTCCAAATGTTGTAAACTACTGATTGTTAAATTTCAGACTTTAAATCATGCAGTACCTGTTTTGGTATATGTGGCAATACACAGAATAATACAGATTGGTTAATTTAAGATGTAAGAGTTAGTTAATAAGAATCCTAAGCTAATAGGTCAAGCAGTGTTCTAATTACTATAGTTTCTGTATGATTATTTCGGGTGTGGGCAGCCAGGAAATGAAGGAGTAGCCTCCATCAACAAAGTGGTGTTTTATGTGTACATCCACATAAAGCCTAAGAAAGCTTATAAAGAGAGCTTCTAGACCCATAAAAATGAGAGCCAAGCACAGCTTCTTGGAAGCCACATTTTTTTTTTCAGATAGACTCTGTTGGCTGGTGGCAAGTAGAGGCATGACTCCTTTAAGAGAAGTCTTCCTGACTAAGCATTAGCAGCAAAAAATTGCATGGCTTCTTTAAGATCCAGCTTCCTGGTTCATGCTGGCAGCAAGAACTGGTCTGGCTCTTTAAGAAGGTCCTGCACTTAAATGTGAGCAGCTAGTTATAAATTGCTTAATGGAGACATAGACCTGCTGTACCCTGGAGCTGGGGTGGGGGATGGCTTGCAGAGCTGGCAGTAAACATACGTCCACCATGTTGGACTGGGTGGAGGCAAAAAGACAAAGCAGCCTTAGTCCTAGCCAGGTTGCTTAGCATTAAAAAAAAAAAGGTGCTCCTGGTCTAAAGATAATTACAGATAAACAATAAAGACAGATTCAGACAAAAATAAACCTCTGAATAGGTCACAATGTGTTTAAAAATGCACAAAGGCTTGGGAGAGAGAAGAAAAATAGTATAGACAGTTACAAAAAGAAGTAAAGTCTTTAAAGAGACAGTAAAAGTAATATAAAATAATACAGTCATAGATTAAAAGAGTAAAGAAAAGTAAACCACATAAAAATCGAATATACACAGAGAGTCTGGATTATGTATATTATTGTGTTTTCTTTGAATTTTTTGACTGTGAATGAGTTAAGTACAGAGAGACATTTCATTGTATGGGCTGCTAAACTAAACCAACATACATATCTTAAAGGTATCTTGACTTCAAAATTTGGGTCTAAGGATATGTTGCTTTGAAAAAGAGGTTCTGTTTTTGTTTACACAGAGGATAGGAAGCTGTAGATTCCTTGCAGGCTAATATGGATTGATCAAACAAGACTCCCTGAAACAATGGCCCAGATAATTCAACATCCATGACAGCTTCGGCCTCCTGGCTGAGATGTACCTACCACATAGGATATCCCATGAAAGACAGGATTAACAGCTCCCAATCAGCAGGAAGTAGTCAAAAGAACAACACCCAAATTCCCTAAATGACTGTTTATAAATGTTTCTTTATATTCAAAGGCGGATATGCTTAAGAGATGAATACTTAGCATTCGTATGGATCTTGATTGATTGATACAAATTTAAGGTCAGTTTTGTTATGTGTATATTTCTGCTCTTGTTTAAGATATTATGTTTGTGTAGCTCATTTGAAAATGTAATTTATAGTAAAGAAATGCAGATTAATAGATAGTCATTTATAATAGTCAAACTTGTAACATGTTAGATAGGTTTACTACATGTACAGAGATATATTTCAGATGGATAGGGATTCTTGAAAGACTTTAAAAGATTCTTTTAAAGACTACAGAATATGGCAATTTAAAATGTTTCAAGACTTAGAATTTTTCATGACAATGAGACACATCTGCTCCTGGCAGCACCAATCTACTTCAAGAGGAAGATGTGCATCAAAGAGGCTCATTATGGCATTTGTTAGCCATTTGGCCAAGAAACTGTTCTTGCCTGGACTGCTTGATGTTATTCTGTATATGAATTGGACATGCAGGACTCACAGAAAAATGACTGCTGAACTTGCCTAATGGTGAGACCATCCTTCAGGGTTCGAGCTTTATGAAAGAGTCTGCCAGACATTCTGCAGGATACAGAAGAAAATGACTAAAAAACTGCCAATGGAGGTGAAACAGTCTTTCAAATTTCCTCTTTCATGGAAAAGTCTGATGGATACTATAGACTGAAGATGGATGCCTCAATGTTACCCAAGAACTTTGGGTGACTGTCCAGGCAGCAAGATGTTTCTGTCAATTCCAGAGTTTTGGAAGTTGCTTGCAATGCACTTTCTGTTTACTTAGGAAATATTATATCCTTCTGGAGTTTTTGAAAAGTTTAAGAAAGATATTTATAGTTTTCCATAGTAATGATAAAGGATAAATTAGATATAAAACCTTAGACTCAAAAAGATAGGATAGATGATAGAGTATTTTCCTTAATTTGTCAAATGTAAATGGATTAAATATTGTAACTATAATTCTTACTTGATACCTGTTTTGTTATATGTAATTTTACTATATTAAAGTTAAAATCCTTAACTTTAGAAGCAGGGAGGTAATATGAGATTCCCCTCTGTATTCTGTGAATATGTTTTATTTTCATTGGTTAATAAAGAAGCTGCTCTGGGCCTATGACATGGAAGAATAAAGCCAGTCAGGACATTTAATAGAAATATAGAGAGAAAGTAGGTTGAGTCAAAGAGATGTCATGTAGCTATCAAAGGAGACAGACCCCAGAAAACCTTGCCAGTAAACCACGACCCTCATGGCAATACACAGAGTAATTGAAATGGGTTAATTCAAGATATAAGAACCAGCCAATAAGAAGCCTGAGCTAATAGACAAACCATTGCCGTAGTTAATACAGTTTTGTGTGATTATTTGGGTCTGGGAGGTTAGGAACAAAAGAACAGCCTTTTTCTATAGGTAGGCACATGGACTCTTATTATTTTTATACCTTTTTATAATAATTCATAATTTCTTATTTTAACATGCTTAACGATCAGGTGCATGGCCATCTTCCACACTATAATTATTCCCCTGGATCCCAGAACACCAGTGGTGTAGCATTTACTTACCTAGGAACCCTCTTCCTGGATCCTTTAACATTATAAGCATAAAATTTGAAACATATCAAAGACTTGGCTGAATTTTCATGTAAATAACAGCATTCTGATTAGCTCCTGTTGTTCTAATTGCTCACCTGGAGAAATTGTTTCCTTGTGGCCTAACCTGTTTCACCACAGTCCTCTACTGTGCCCAGTTCAACCCTGGCTGAGCAAACCATCTGTAGGCAGCATGATAATGATAGTGCCAATGAGTGCATGGCTCCTCGCAAAGGTTTGTACACATGTCTGCAGGTATACCCACTGCTACGAAAGGAATGAAATAAGATGTGTAATTGACATGTGAGGTATTACCATGACCTCTCCATTATCCACAAAGGGATTTATCCATGCTGAATTTTAAGACTAAGTCATAATCCTCCAATATATTTTTCCATCTTTCCCTGCCTGATATGAGGGTGCATGAAAAGGGAACAAAAGCAAATTCTTAAGGGCCTAAGAAGCCCAAAACTGGATGAAGACTAATTACAACAACACATCCCAAATTCCAACACATTTTCATTGAGTAAGCCGATATTTTAGATTATCTTGTTTCAATAAATAATTGAGTTTTCTGTCCCCACTAAGAGTTCCCTCATCTCTGTAGAGTTAAGATCTTTATATTTGTATTCAGCCTAAATGAGACCAACAATAACCAAGGAATGCCAAAAGTCAGGTATTTCTGTTGCTACCTTTTCAGATCTTTAGGTTCCCCCATTCTGCCACATGTGACAATCTGTCCCAGAAAATTGGAAAACTGTTCACTTTAATTGGTTCGAAAAAGGAGGATTCAATGCCTATGCTGAGTTTGGGGATGAAACTAGCATTTTACAAAGCCCAGCCCAGCAACAGCCGTCCTCTGGGATTTGAGAGGGAGAACAGCAGCAGCCACTCTGGAATTTAGGGCTTTATTACAAAGAAGTGCTAACTCTTCTGGTTCTGCTTCTAATGGAATAAAGGGGGGAATGTGGATCACCCATGAGCGCTTTAACCTTGTGCGTGCTCAATATCCTTATGAAATGCAATATCTTATGATCCTTTAAATAACAAATGACCTTATTCCCTTTTATGGGGTCATTAAGGCCTCTCACAGCCCAGGTATAAATCCCGGCCACTACTGTGCATCTTAATTTACTATTCATATGTGAGTCTCTCTTTGGTTCCCAATTACTATACAACAGGAACTGTCTCATCAAATTATCCCCATTGGAACGTGTCTGTTAAAGACGCTGCAGTTTACATCTTAGGGCTCTAATTAAAGTCACAATACTTGATAAACCTTGAACAACTAGTAATTGGAAACTAACAATTAGCAGCAACACCCTTAGTTGAGATCAGCTCTGCTGTTGGCTCTACGACTAGGCAGAGGGAAATTAGTATACCAGAGATGGCCCAGTTGCCAAATACATGCTTTAGCCTCTCCCGGGTTTCAGCCAAAGTAATGAGAAGAACTTGGCATTAAAATATTTTTTAACTGAAAGTCTTTATATAGACATCTGGGCAATGGAATTGATCCGATGTTCCTGTGACTTTTCAGCCTTTAGCATGCGTACTACTGGTCTCATCGTCCTGCTTCTGGGCATCTGTGGAGATGGGGCTGTAAGACCACCTCTTTGAGCTACTTTTCCTCTCGAAAGCTGGCAGCTTGCTTTCTTAACAAAGCACGGGTCACACTGTCCTGCTATACTCTACCCCTATATTTTATCTGTGTCTCTTTTTGTCTACATCTTCAGAATGCCAGAGGCTTAGACATGGTAGGAAGCCAACATACTGACTGGAGAGAGCAAGAGAATGAAGCAGAAGCCAGAAGGACCACAGTTGCTTAGCTTATATCTCCCAATTAACTAGTGTATCATCCTGAGAACATGCAGTTTGTCTAGTACCTGGAAAGAGAATATCCAAGTTCTCTGTCTGGAGACTTGCTTAGCGGGATAAAAAAAAAAAAAAAAAAAAAAAAGGAAGGGAAGAGAAGAGAGAAGAAACTAGAAATGCGTTAACTGTAGCACTTTACAATGGGCACTGGGAGAAGAAGCCTCCCTAGACTGACCTTCTATTTCATTGGTCAGCATCCCATCCCGCTCTCTGGTTCCCATTCCATTGAAGAGCTAATGGAATGGGATATTACTCAACGGAGCCTCTGCAGACTTGATGGAGCATGCCAAACGCCTGCTCTCTAATCCGCTTACCTCGTGATTTTCCAGGAGTTCTTGGCAGTGCGAGAAGTGTGATGTTAAGCAGTCTTTCCTGAAAGTGTGGCTTCAGTTTCTGTGGCACACACAGCTTAGGGTGGTCCCGTAATCTTAATCCTTCTCTTGTTCAGTCTTTGCAGGGAAGGTCCAGATGGCCATTCCAAAGTATTCCAGCAAGCTGGTCATACAAATGAACAATGGGAGGCTTTAAACTGGCACCTGATGCTGTTTTGTTAAAGAGAGCATGTGTCTCTTAAATAGTTTTAGAATTTTGTCTCAAAATAAATAGACATTCCCAACACTTTTACTCTTCTAGAAACTTAACCAAATTTGTTTTTATACCAGCATTAAAGTTTGATCCATTCTGTGGCAGCTTCTGGGATCCCCTCCAAGCCAGTGTTTCTGCACCTGGTTATACACCAAATATGTTTCTCTCTCCTACTATGTAGCAAACTTGGAAGAAAGTTGAGTTGGTTTCCCAATGTCATCTCCAACCAGAAAAGGTGTTGTCTTTGTAGAGCATACCCATAGTCCCTGTTTGAAAATGAACAATTACCATTATCAGTATACACTCAAAAGGTAATTTTCAACCGGTCTGGCAGACTTTATCCACATTGTAAATCTAATCAGCGTTCACTTGAACTATTTCAAATGATTCCAAATTAATAATCAGACTATACTGTAATTTGCTGCCAATCAAAGTATAACACTATGAGGGGAGAAAGTAATGACTACCCAATGATGAATCAATTAGAACAAGTCCTAGCAAAACCAAGACTATAGAAGACTTTTTCTCCTCTAATCCACCGCTCTCTGTACTCTTCTTACTTCTGCCTTCCTTGCGGCATCTTCTGTGTCCATTGATGAAGAGAAGCTCTCAACAACAACAACAAAAAAAAAACAACAGTCTCACCTTAAGAATGCCTGTAGTAACCATAACACCATTCTTAAAAACCCAGAAACGACCCGCAGGGAAGACATAATCACGTAACATAAGTTAAGGAGGACAGTGTAGAAATCTCACAAACAGGTATTTCAGAAGATATTGTGGAAACCATTCTTCATTGCAAAAGACAGCTTTATCTTAGCAAATGGAACTCACAGAAAGGATTATGAGCCAATAAACCCATTGAATCTTCAAGCCCTAGGCTTATAGAACTCAAAGTTCATTTTTACCATGCTACCTCTTTGTGGATTGCCATTTAGCCTCTTGGATATTTACTTGTAGGGACAATGGATTCACTTTTTCCAGGCATGGCCCACTGTTTTGCTAAATAGTTCAGATGATTCATAGTAAACCAATGTTGGCTTCTCAATACCAATTTCTCTTTGGTCTTGGATTTCCCGTCTGTGGGCATTCAGGAAAAAAAAAATCTGTTTCTTCTTGATAATAGGCATCTTGCTTCTTCTTACAGCTTTATTCCTAAAGTACTATTAACAAGTAGCAATTTTTCTTATTTTAGAAAGATATAAAGTAGTAAAAAACAATAATAACCACAGTTTTCATAGTTTAGTGTATATGGTCTGGTTTAATACCTGTATAAAACAAAATATTTTAAGAGAATTAGGGTAATGCCATGAATATTATTTTAAACTGGCTATTTTTAGATAATAAAGAGTAAGCATGTATTGAGAGTGCATAGATCGTGCTCTACAGCATCATTTTAAAAGTTACAGCATATTCTTTTGTATTATCAGCCCATATTATGCTTATACCATCTCTGCTGTAAGAACTTATATGTTTTACTTTTCATTTTCATTGTGTGTGTGTGTGCTTGTGCAGGTGCATGTTAGAGTATGTATGTGTAGACACATGTGGACTTGTGTGCACATGCAAGCCAGAGAATAACTTGGGTGTCATTCCACAGGTACTAAATGCTCTATTTTTTTGAGACAGAATCATTCTCTTGTTTGGACCTTTCAAGTGTCCTAGGCCTGCTGGCCAACAATCCCCAAGGTTGTGTCTACCTCTGCTTTCCCAACTAAAGATAATTTCTATGTATTAGTTTCCATGTAACTATCTGCTGACCATCACTCTGAACTACCACTTTCTGAGAGGCTGAGCAAAAGAGAAGCGGGCAAAACTGGTCTGCAGTGATCCCTGTCTTGAAGGAGCTTTATCCCTGTAGCTCAATGCCTTAGAGAACAGGTTGCTGTCACTCCTCTAGAGGGGAAGAGAAATGGGGAAGGGGAATGCACATTATACACTGCACAGCCATATTGGGTTTTCTGTGAGAAACGCTCCAGAGGTGCACACCCTGTGCGCAGGATATCCTGACCTCGCAAACTCTGAACACCATTATTTATTCTGGTTATGATTTCTGAGTTCAGTAAAGCAATTATTAAATTAATTAAATAATTAAGTTAATTATTAAGTTGTTGTTTCAGTTAGTGTTTTTTTTTTAATTTCTAGATTTTGTTTTGTTTGAGGCAAAGTAGTGTTATGTAGCTGACTGACCAGGAATTCACTTTGTAGACCAGGCTGGTCTCAAATTCAGAGAGATTCATCTACCTTTGTGTCTGCAGAGTGCTGGGATTAAAGGCATGTGCCACCACAGCTGGTCTGAATTTCTAGTTATTTATCATCGTTAAAGAAAGTTACATTTAGCATATTATATATTTACTGTAAAATACTCTTACTGGGACAGAAACAAAAGAAATGAAATGTCCTTTCTTAAGATAAAAGAATTTGAACTGGAGTTCGATGCTCTTTGGAACTCATTCCATCTTTCTGAGCTAAATCAGATTGCTTGCTTTTTCAGGCTTGTGTTTCCTCAAGTGTTACAAGGTGTTGAAAAAGCGGAGTGCTTTCTTTTACACCTGATTTCTCCCACTGAAAAGCCTTTGACCCCATGAAAACAGGTTTTCGTCGGGTTAATTTAGTTACTCCAATTGTCACGGTGACTTCCCTCCCAATTACCTTATGCTGGGATGTACTTGCCTCAACCTACACATTGTTTTTAATGTAGCTGTGTTTAATAGTATGTGAAGAGACTGGCAATGTTTAGATCTGTTTAACAGAGCAGCGTGTGAGCTATTCAAGAGCCACAAGCATGGAACACCAAGAGCTTGTCTCAAAGAATGAGAACAGAGTCTGAAACTCATGGCCTACCATTGACATAGGCAGTTTCCTCTACAACCTTCCTCCAGGTCTGCCATCAGAGATGACGCAATGGAGACAGGACTGGCTGCTGCCACATATCCCTATAGGGTGGGTCTGTGGCTTGCCAACACAGTGGTCAATCAAACTTGCCTGTGGTCCTGCCCTGCATGTGAGTAGGACACAGAATAAAGACTTTACATGATACTGAATAGATGGATACTATTTATTCTCTAAAGATCTATGAAGGTTCACCTCATGGTGCTTTCTTCCTCCTTTTTTCTGGTCCTGTCTTCTTTTGGCCACACCCATTTTGACATGGTTAGGCAGCTCCTGAAGTAAGCTAAGGCCACGTGACTTTTTAATGTTCCTTATCCACAAAGCACCTTCGGGTCTTTTGTTTGAAGCTCCAAGGTAATAAATAGTAACAATCAATAATTCTCTAGCATTTATTATGCTAGGGGCTTGTCTAAACATTTTCTTCAGTTGATTCATTTGATCCATAAAACAAGCCTACGAGATCCCTGGTTTCTGGTGGTGTCATGTTGCCTTTCAGGTTGTTGGAGGAATTCTTGTATTGGCGCCTTCCCATCTCTTCCTTCAAATGGAGCCAGGAGAGGCCTGGTCTCTTGGTCCAGTCTTTGCTGTGATTGACTCTCTGGGTATATCTCTTCAGTGTAGAAGCAGGAACCGTTCCCGTCCCGATGGGATTCCTCAGCAACCGTCCTGATGGGATTCCTCAGCAACTAAACAGGGCCGCCGGTAGCCCAATGATCCAGGGCCAACAGGATGAATGGAGCAAGGGGGGGGGGGGGGGGGGGTGGTATCCAGGAGCGCGCAGGAAGCCTGGCGCCGGAGCTGAAGGTGCCCGGCTCCCTTACAGGGGACCCTGAGGCCTGCCCGGTAGGCAGGCACTCACCGCTCTGGGTGGGTCGCCTTAGTTTAGGAGCTTAAGACTGTAGTTGAGCACTGGTCCAAGCATACAGCAGGGCAGGGTTGGGGAGGGGTGCTGGGGGTGCTGGGTCGTGCAAAAGAAAGACAGCCCTGCAGAAGGAGCTGGGGGAGGGGGTTTGTGCTCTCTTCCGGGACAGTCCGCCCCTGGATAGCACACACTCACCCGTCCTGATGGGTTTCCTCAGCAACTAAACAGGGCCTGCCCAAGGATCCACAGCTGATGGAAGAGGAGGAAGAATCTCTCTCTCTACTTAGCCTGATGCTGGAATCTACCCTGGTGGCTCTTGGACCCATTCTCTGGCAGACATGCATAACCATACACTAGCTGCTTGGGAAAACTCAATTCCAAGCCTCTCATCTCACAGTACAGAAATCACGCTCTCATCAGAGGCACAGGTGGAATTAGAACCATGTATCTTCCCCTTAATAAGATTCCCACATCTTACACCATAGTTATCTCCGTGTGTGCCAACTACTCACTGAGCCAGGTATCACACATTATTTGATAAATGGCAAGCTTTCACCTTCACTCCTTCCCTGTGTGCAGTATTATGACTACTACTACAATTATTATTATTATTGTTATTATTATTTTATTAACATAATTTTACATGTTTTAAACTCTCCCTAAGAAATGACAACACTGAAACCATAGAGTGGAAGTGTTGATCTTATTTTTCTTAGCACATGCTAAAATTCATACCTGTTATTTGTTCAAATTTACTTACATGCTTCTAGAGGTATGGGTTCTACCACCAGAAGAGTAATATCACAGTTAGGAAAGAATTGATACAGTGGGCAGACAGCCAGAAGAACATGGGCATAGGATATAGGATGGGGAAAGTCCCTGTTCTGGCACCAACAGGATTTTGGGTTTTGGGGTAATCACATTGGAATGTGTTCTTCAAGCTGAGCAAAAAAAAAAAAAAAAAAAAAAAATGAAATGTACAGTTTGAAGGGAAAGTGATGTGGGAGTGTCATATATCAATCTGTTGATTTCATTGGTTAAGCAATAAAGAAACTGCTTGGCTGGCCCTCATAGGTTAAAACATAGGTAGGCAGAGTAAACAGAACAGAAGGCTGGGAGAAAGAAGCTGAGTCAGGAGTCACCATGATTCTCCCACTCCAGACAGATGCAGGTTAAGATCATTCCTGGTAAGCCAGCTCATGGGCTACACAGGTTATAAGAAATGGGCTAGGCCGGGCGGTGGTGGCGCACACCTTTAATCCCAGCACTTGGGAGGCAGAGGCAGTCGGATCTCTGTGAGTTCGAGACCAGCCTGGTCTACAAGAGCTAGTTCCAGGACAGGCTCCAAAACCACATAGAAACCCTGCCTCGAAAAACCAAAAAAAAAAAAAAAAAAAAAAAAAAAAAAAAAAAGAAATGGGCTAGTCCAGGTGCAAGAGTTAGCCGAGAAAAGGCTAGATATAATGGGCCAAGCGGTGTTTAAAAGAATACAGTTTCCGTGTAATTATTTCGGGTAAAGCTAGCCATGAGGGTGGCTGGGTGCCGGGGACGCAGCCCCGCCGGAAAGGAATCACCAGGAAGTGTTATAGATCTAAGTCAGTGCTCAAGGAGATAAAAAGTTTAAAGAAAAAGCCTGATGTTAAATGGAATAAAAGAAAAGGAATGGTAACCCAGGGCAATATCCCACCCAGATAAGCTTCCAACTTGTGAAAAGGAGTTAAGGAAAGGCTGAAGCGGTGGAGGAAAACATCAGAATCAGAAAGCCGATGCAGATGTAATCACACAAGAGACCATGTTCTAGCCTCAACAAGCAGCAGAACTTGGCAGCTTTGGCCATCTGGCTTTAGAGTTAAGGATTCAAGAAGAAGGTAATGGAATCTGCCCCCATGACTGTGTAAAGCCCCTGAGGCTAGCTGTGTGGCAGGGGGCAGTAATCCTGCATGGAGGTCCAGAGAGGCCATTGAGTGAAGCTGTAATGGTGAAGTCTAGAATGTATTGGACACCCCAAGATACTAGAGACACCAGACTCGTGGGATACCTGCTGAGGAGCGCTGCTTACAAGGAGTGGAATCAACCCAAGAAAGGGAAGTGTGTTGCAGACAACAAAGCTGGAAGGAGTTGGAGATCTCCTTTGATATCAGACATGGAGACAGAGTTTGGAGTTTGCCCAGATATTACTCAGTCTTGCTTTGATCCAGTATTTCCTCACTATGCTCTCTTTCCTCCCTTTGAGAATAGTAATGTAGAGCATGTGCCATTGTCTGTTGGAAGTATGTGGTCTGTTTGATTGTTTTTGTTTTTGTTTTGTTTTGAGACAGGGTTTCTCTGTAGCTTTGGAGCCTGTCCTGGAATTTGCTCTGTAGACCAGGCTGGCCTCAAACTCACAGAGATCCACCTGTCTCTGCCTCCTGAGTGATGGGATTAAAGGCGTGTGCCACCACTGCCTGGCCGTGATTTGCTGTTTAATTTTGATTTTACAGAGGGTTCCAGTTAAAAGATTGATATGAGTCTTAGAAGAGACTTTGAACTTTGGACTTCTAAACGTTGTTGAGACGTTATAGATTATGGCGGTGGTTCTCAACCTTGCTAATGCTGCCATCCTTTAATTCAGTTCCTCATGTTGTGACCCACGACCATAAAATTATTTTCATTGCTACTTCTTAGCTGCAATATTGCTACTGTTATGAATCACAATGTAAATAAATATATGTGTTTCCAATAGTCTTAGGTGACACTTGTGAAAGGAATGTTTGACCCCCAAAGGGATCATAACCCACAGGTTGAGACCACTGGACTATGGGGACTTTTGAAAGCTGAACTGAACGCACTTTATCATTATGATATAGCTACTAGCCTATAGGGGTCAGGGAGTGTAATGTGGAAGTTTGAATAAGAATGGCCAAAATAGGCTCATATATTTGAAGGCTTGGTCATCGGGGAGTGGAGCTACTTGAGAGGAAGTAACAAGTATTAAGTAGGTATGACCTTGTTGACGTAGGTATGGCCTTATTGAAGTAGGTGTGGCTTTGTTGAAGTAGGTATGGCCTTGTTGGGGGCAAGTTTGTCACTGAGGGTGGGCTTTGGGGTTTCAAAAGCTCAAATCAGGCCCAGGGTCCCTCTCTTCCTGCTGCCTTCAAATCTAGATATAGAACTCTCAGCTACCATGTCTTCCTGCATGCTGTTGTAATTTCTACTTTAAAGATGATGGACTAAACCTCTGAAACTATAAGTAAGCCCAAAACTAAATGCTTTATTTTATGAGTTTCTATGGTCATTACATATCTTTGCAGCAATAGAACACTGACTAAGGGAAAGAGATACACAGATTAGTAATCCTAATTCACCAAACTTCTATGTGTTTCTTAGCTTCTATTCACTATCATTCATTCATTTTCATATGTGTGTTCCTTCTAGAACAGTCGGTCTCTTCTCTCCCTTGCTCATTTCTCACTCTGGCTCTGGTTGTTTTACCAATGCTTATCAGGTTGATGTTCTGTTTTCATCATAGCAATAATAATAATAGCACAGCCTCATCCTGCCATGTGCATTCACCCAGTATTCCAAAGCCAATCCTGTAAGACAAACAGGGCCAACTCTACTTGCTGCATCTTAACTGTAAGGAAACAGGCTGCAACACACACAGAGTCAATTATAATGCTCTTGTAGAGAGTTCAGATTTGAACCTTGGTCTCAAAGTGCTCTTTCAAGTCCAACGAGCAGTATTCGAGCCATTGCTACATAGGTAGGCCATCTGTATCAATTGGAGCAAGTGAGATCAATGAAGAAAAGAGCTCAGCTGTGTAGAAAGGTCCACAGTGGAACTCTGGTAATGGCTGACATAGAAAAATACCCTATAGGAAAGATGCTTGCAATAGATTCTGCTGTCGGGTGTCCATAAAGCAGGAAAGTAATCAAACATAAAGAGAGGGTCATAGCATAGGAGCCAAGAAGAAAGGATGGCCCTCAATAAGAAGAGTGGACAACTGGGTTTAGTTCTGAAGGTTCATTAGGAAGAAGTCAGAACTATTGGACACCCAACATGGATGCATGAGCAGTTAGTTTCCTTAGAATAACTGGTGAAGAAACATGGACAGGGGTTGAAAGATGAATGGGAGGTTTGAGAATACAACATCCCTCGCTCCATCTCTCATCTTACTACGTCTCTGTTGTCTCTTCATAGGACAGGGCATAGTCCATAAGTGTTGCGGGAGGACTTACGCCTTCACATAAGCTCCTGCCTGTCTACCCTCTTTACACTTTCACTCCTCTCACGTTTGCTCTGGCCTGACTAAACCACCTCACCTTCATCAATTTTGCTATCTCCGTTCACAGAAGATGTGTTGTAGGTGCATAGATTCAGGCCAAATCATGAGTGAGGGCTCAATTTATGCCATTTCTCCAAGGGTATTAACGTTTTTAAGGGAATAAAATGAAAACACTAATCATCCTATATTTTAGCTTTCCTATTAGGTGTTAACAAATTACCACAAATGCAGCAGCTTACAAGAACACCTGTTCACCGTCTCCTGGTTTCTGGAGGTCAGTGGTCCAGCATGGCTCAGCTGGTTTCTCTACTCAGGGTGTCAGAAGGCCAAAGCTGAGGTGCTGGCCAGCTGGGCTCTCATCTGGAAGTTCTGGGAAGGGATGTGCTCCAAACCCATTCTGTTGTTGGCAGAATTCAGTTCTTGCATTTAAAACAT
The DNA here is from genome assembly GCF_018167655.1 of Microtus oregoni. Taxonomy (NCBI): domain Eukaryota; kingdom Metazoa; phylum Chordata; class Mammalia; order Rodentia; family Cricetidae; genus Microtus; species Microtus oregoni. The sequence continues at coordinate 33,577,322 of NW_024543071.1, read as the reverse complement.
TTAAGCTCTCAGCCCCTAGAGACTGCATGTGGTCAGCACGCTCTTCAAAGCTGTGGACAGAATGTTGGATTTCCTCGTGCTCTAAACCCCTGAATTAATTTTATACTAACGGCCAGAGGAAAGGCTGTTTTGGAAAACCCTGCCTGATCTAATCAGACTCCAGCAAGTGATCCCCATGTTTTAGGATAAAGTAACTGAGTCATCAATTGCCTTTGCAGAATCCCTAGGCAGAGTAGTACCCAGGTTAATGCTTGATGAAACAGCCAGTACACAAGGATCTTGGGAGCCATCTCCAACATCCTAGAACTAACCTAAATCTTTTAAGGAATCTCTCCATGCTACCCACAGTCATCTGTGATGGATACTTTCTGTCCAGAGACCAGGCAGCCATGTTTTCATGGGATACTGGTACTTTCTCCAGCTCATATAAGTTGTTGATGTAGGTATTTACTACTGATGCAAGGTTCAGTCTCAGCTCCTTGTAAATCCCATGCCTTTGAAGAAACCCACTTTTTCTAGATGCCACTGGGTTGGGTGAAACAAATTAGTATTTTTCCCTTTAGGAGCAAGTGTTTAGAACAGGCAGCTGCAAGTTGCATGATTGAGAGAGAGGGCCCTGTTCCTCACAAGCTCACTCCCAACGTGTTTCATTTTTCTCAAGGATATTTCGCACCTCTCCCAGCCAATGGCACCACCCTGAGTGAGCACTAGCAAAGAAAAGTTACTTCCAGCCCTGAGGAAGGTCACTACCCTCAGTTTCAGGTAGCCATTGTGTTTTGGGGGAGTAGAAGAAGGGTGGAATCATGCCCTTTCTGTGTCCTTGCTCTGGAGCTCTGTTTTACTGAACCGCTACTTAGTCATTAGTCTTGACCATGTGGACTGCCTTGACCGTAGGATGCTGGCACACTTCTGTACACTGGAGCCTGATGGTGGAGCATTTTAGCTCCCAGTCATGGATTCTGGAGCTGCAGAAAGAGTAATCCTAGACAGAGGTGTGAAGAGAAGAGGTCACATGAGACAGAGCCCTGGCTACCCTGAGCCACCAGCCCCCACTATGTCCGGAAGCTCTCCAGGTTATCCATCTTGGAGGATTTTTTAAATGTACCAGTAGATATGGGATATGAAGAGAATCCCTGTAACTTTACAACCAAAGGCCAGATATTTCCTAACAAAAATTATGTTGAAGAAGGAAAATGCATTGCCTAAGACTTATAGCTTCATTCATTTGGGAGACTCCAAGGGTAAGAGGCCTTGACTGATTCCGATATAGCCAGCTTTCCCTTCATTCACATTTTAACAAATCCACAGCATTTTCTGGCATGAGCATCAGATTTTTGCATTAAAGGATAGAGAGGTAATAAAGACAGAAACGCGATTATGTGGGTTATTCCTGTGCGCCCAGGGAGGGAGAACAGCAGAGCATGTGCCAGCTGCAAACATCTGCAATAGGAAGTGTTGAGACAGAAAGCAGTTTCTGATCCTGCTCTTTCAGAAAACAGCGGTCTCCCAGGACAGTAAATCAGGGGAGAGCTGGTAGCTGTATAATGCATACTGTCCGTCTAAGCCTGAGTTCCTTCAGCTCATATCCTGCACCTGTCACCCAGTGTCCAATAAAGAACCGTTCACTGCAGGCGTGTCTGGAGGGAGCAGGAAGAAAGCTTATCCGAGTCTCCCTGGCCAGGCTGAGAGAGGCCCCAGCCAAATTGCTCATTGCAGCCTGTCCTGGAAGCAGAGTCACAGAGGGCGCCCCCCATCACTCATCTATGGCTGCTGTCTGTAGCCACACCGCCATGAATGATGCCAACATGCTTTCGTCTGACTCGCGGTAATCCCACTGAGTTTGGAGGGAGAGACATAAATCAACAGAGTTTCTGTGGCACACTTGGGTTCCTCACCTGTCCCTGAGGTAGTCCCGAAATTTGCCAGGAGAAATTTCCACAGAGGCAACGTGGGAGAATGGCATGTGACCAGGAAAGAGGAGAGCTCAGTTCATACCTTGACTCTTAGTCACTAAGTGACTCAGGATCAGATTCTTTTTTTTTTTTTATTGAGAAAAGGAGAAAAAAAAAAACAAGTTTCCACCTCCTCCCAGCCTCCCATTTCCCTCCCCCTCCTCCCACCCTTCTCCCCCTCCCCCCACTCTTTTCCCCCTCCCTCTCCAGTCCAAAGAGCAGTCAGGGTTTTCTGCCCTGTGGTAAGACCTAGGACCTCCCACCTCCGTCCATATCTAGGAAGGTGAACATCCAAACTGGCTGGGCTCCCACAAAGCCATCACATTACGTAGGATCAAACCCCCGTGCCATTGTCCTTTGCGTCTCATCAGCCCTCATAGTTCGCCATGTTCAGAGAGTCCAGTTTTATCCCACAAACCTATGAACACCTCATTTTTGATAAAGGAGCTAAAAGTATACAATGGAAGAAAGAAAGCATCTTCAACAAATGGTGCTGGCACAACTGGATGTCAACCTGTAGAAGAATGAAAATAGACCCACATCTTTCACCGTGCACAAAACTCAAGTCCAAATGGATTAAAGACCTCAATATCAGCCCGAACACACTGAAAAGGATAGAAGAGAAAGTGGGAAATACCCTACAACAGATGGGCACAGGAGATCGCTTCCTATGTATAACCCCAGAAGCACAGACATTAAGAGCAACATTGAATAAATGGGACCTACTAAAACTGAGAAGCTTCTGCAAAGCAAAGGACACTGTCACTAAGACACAAAGGCAACCTACTGATCAGGATCAGATTCTTAACTCTCCTGAGGAACCTTCTCTTCTCCCGCATACAATAGATATAATGATGAGTGCTCCGAGCTAGCAACTCAACTGCATCCCTTTTCATCCTGGATAATGTATGCGACTAGGGGCTTGAGGTGGGGAGGAACCTTCTAGGATAAGATCCTTTCATCTGAAGTAATAGGAGTGTCAGAGTCAGCTGCTCAAGGGTTGTCCCTGCTGCTCAGGGACCACATGGCTTTTGCCAGATTACTTAGCCTTCTTCATCTGGGAAGTGAATTGAGGTTTCTCATAATATCTTTCAAGGATTAGATAGTCTGTATATAAAACCATCAGAAAAGTGTATAGGACATAGGACCAGAGAGATCTGCTTGTATTCCTGCCCCTCTTTTTGTCTGGAGTGTTCCCGTTTATGCTTTAAGTGATTACTGTGCCAGCCCCTTTACCGACATTGTGACATACACCTGAGATGGGTCAACTTAAAATCTTGTGTGGGTCTATGTTCTTAGTAATTTCTTCCTGTGGTTAATTGGCCCCATGGCTCTTGTAAGCGTGGCAACACAGGACATCATGGGAAACACATGGTGGGATGGCCATCTTACCTTATAGCAGCTGGATGGCAGAGTGAGAGCAAGAGAGGAAGGCCCAGGGCCTAGATAGGCTCTTCAAGAACACATGCCCACGGCCCTAGCGCCCTCTTCCTAGACCCTACTTGTAAGAGCCCGCCACTTCCCAACAGTAACAGATCCTGAGCAAGCTCTTACCACATAGGCCTTTACTTGTCTACTGTGGCTTTTTGTCTGAAAGAGTTAACACTGATGGTTAATTTTGTACAATATTAAAAATGTCCCTACCTGATGAGACAGTACATGAGAAATAGTGATTGCTTCTTAAAATCCAATGTTCCCAAACAGAAACAGCCCAATTAGTTTAAAGGAATTCACAGGCATTTGTATGCCTTGGGCATGTCTGGGACGACAGAAAAGCCCAACAGTCGTGGATTGCTGAAGACTCTCTACCACCTTTCTCCCTGCTCCTTCCCATGTCCTCTTCTTGCATTCAGTTGCTGAGGGTACAGATAAGCAGTTAGTAAAAGCAACCTCCCTTGGCATCGTTCTTCTTCAAGATCGGTGTAAAAAGAAAAATTATAGAAGTGTAATTATATCAGTGTTGAATAAACACAGACATATTGTAGATGGACACTTCATTTTAGATTAAGGTTTCCTGATGAATTACCTCTAAAATCCTTTCAGGTCACTACAGTATAAATCTACAGATAAAGTATTTACCAAGGTTAGGCCTAATGATAAAACACATCATCGAGCCCTCATCAAGTTGATTCCTTTGATCCCAAATGCAAAATTTCCATATTGATCGATGGGATGAATGAATAGATAGATGGATAGACGGTTGAAAGGATGGATGGAGGAATGGATAGGTATATGAATATATCTATCTATCTATATATATATGGAGAGGGAGAGAGAGAGATGTATATATATGAATGTATAGACAGATGAAGGTTATGTGGATTGACTGTTTATTCATATCTGTACTACTGAAACATGATCAAAGAGAAAAACAGAAAACAAGCTTTGTGGACATTTTTCTCCCGACATACTGTTTCATTGTTTAGGACCTCTGACTCCCCAATTATCTTCCATTTTAAAACCGAAGTGCCAGGTTGATGGTCCGGTTTTCCAGTCGGACAGGACTTTACATTAAATATTTCCCCATTAGCCATCTGTGGAGCGGCCCAGTCTGCGACTGTCCATCAAAAACGTTTGCCCTTTGTGTGCCAAGGTCACGAGCATGTGTTTAATGAGGCGCTCAGCACCTAGGCTGACAACATCATCATCTTGCGCCTTTATGAAGGAGACGAGCCAGCTCACCAGCCCCGTGAAAAGACGCTTGCTAACTGCCCACTAGCAATTGTTGAGCCATAGCACATGCAGTTCCCCACATGTTTATGCAGAGTCTCAGATTTATCTGACAGTTTTACACCCTCAGGCATGATACACAGTAATTAAAATTAAAAATGTTTTGACAGCCTAAACAAATGGCTATATAAATTAGAAAGCTGTAAAAAGCCACAGTAGCCAAAAATAAAGATATATAGATAAATCATCAAATTATAAACAAGGAGAATGTTTTAATACAGGCTTGTTTATATCCAGACTTGGAGATATGGACTAACTTCTGCCTGGAGGAAGATGGTGGTGAAAAGAGATTGTGCAAATGAGCAAAATCATTCTTTCTTGCTTAGCAAGCTCCCCACCCCAACCCCTCCCCCGATCCTTTCTCTGTTACTAGAGAAAAAAAGAAAGCATTAAGGACATCAGCTCCTTCTAATCTGTAATTGGCTGTAGGGTTTCGAGATTTTACAAATCACCCAAATCAGTTGCCTTGAGTCTTTTACTATTAACCTCCCCCAAAGCATAGACTGACATAAACTATAGAAAAGTTGGCTCGATGTTAGATTTCTCGAATGCATGGCAAAGAATCTGTGTTTATGAAATGAGCCAAGAATATGATCTGCATGTGCACATAATTTTTTTTCAACTAAATGTGCACAACTTTAAACTTTTTCACTGGTATCTATCAGGCTAAGTGGCCAAAGAAATGAATATATTGGATGCCCTTGATGTTTTTCCTTTTCTATCAAAGCAGTTGGCTTGCCACTGCCCCATACATTGAAGTTTTAGGGCACTCAAAGGAGGGAATAAAGTAATTGGGACAAATCAGTGGGGTTTTCTGGACCTAGCAAGGCTGGCTGGCTAGAAGGCAGCCATAGCATGTGGATCATCTTTATCACAACTTTCCACAGCAGTCGTATTCTTGGCAGATTTCCTAAAAACTACATCATTATCCTGCATCACACCCATGGAGTAGGGATGAAGAAAACATCAGAGCTTCTATAGTAACGTGCTAGAACTTTCTTCTTGCTGACCTCCTGTCCTCAGCGTCTGTCCTCCAGGCTTATCTTCTTTGTCATCCCATCCCCCAGTCCCTGGGGCTGTTAGGTCTTCCCATGTGGATGCTCTGCTGTTGGAACCCTGTCAGAAGTCTAACACAGATATTCCCCTGAGACTTACCATGCATGGAGGTTCCAACCTCTCCTTGAATTCCTCCCAGTCTCTTTCATATAGAGCGTTGCACCATCTACAGAAAGGGAGGAAGCATTGGACCCTTCTTTTGAAATTAATAACATCATAAAATAACCCTTTTTACAAATAGTCATGATCAGAACTATCTACATTTGGCTTTCCTGGTGTTTCTGATAAGGGGACAATTTGGCAGCACAGTGCTTTCATCTAGCTATGAACAGTCAACAAAAAACAAGAAATAAAAGTAAACAGGGAACAGACAAGCCCAGCTCCCAAACAAAGGGATAGTTTCTGATGGGCAAGGAAGGAATTTGGGTGAATACAATTATTTCCTGGGTCAGGGCCTGAGCCAAGAGGAGCAAAACCAAATGTGTGCTTGACTAAATAATTGAAAAAGTTCCCTTCTGCTTTAGCTTTTGTGCTATCTATGGCTGTGAAACAAATTGACTCCAAATTTAAAAGTTTGGTATAGTACACACTTGCCTTACAGTTTCTAAGATTTGGGCATCTAGGGGTGGCTTAGCTTGATGGTTGTGGGTCAGGATTCCTCATAGGCTGTGGATAAGTTGCTCATTGGGCTTGCAGGCATCTCTCAGCTCTACTGCAGTTTATGTAGATGCTGGCCAGGTGTTCATTCCTTCCTGACCGTTAGCTGGATGCCTCCAGTCTCTCTAGGTTAGCCTCTCTTATTCACCATCTGAATGTCCTTGCAGCAGAACAGTGGCTCCCTTTAAAACAAGACCCAAAGAAGGCAATAAAGCAGTAGCCAGTCTTTTATGGTCTAGCCTCAGGTCCCATCTGACCACTTCTTTGTGCTAGGCGACACGGACCAGCCCTGGAACAGTATACAAGTAGACTGACAATGCAATATTGTGAATGCTGTGGGCTTGGGGGGGACATTTGAAACAATCTTGAAGATCAGACACTACAGCTTTCAGAATGTTAAAATGCCCCAAATCTTGGCTGTGCAACTGTGACATAGGAAAATGAGCCATAAATCCCGGGGCCTTCCCCTACACCAGCTCTGCTCTTTTGCAAACCTATATGATTACATATCGGACCAATAGGAAAGCACCTACCTTCCTGCTCAATTCCCTTCAGGCTAAGTACCCACTGACAAGTTCCTATGCTTCTGCCTCTCAGATTCTGGTAAGCCAACTGCCTGTGTGTTTGACTCTGAGATGCAGCTGGTAATTTGAGTACCATATGTCAGGGGTCTGGGAGGTAGCGTTGAAATTAGAATTAGCAGTCTGCAGGTAACTGTGACTCAGATACGAAGATTCTGTTTAGCAAACATAAGGGATCGGTTATGTAACAGATTCTATGGATTTGATGATTTCAAAATAATTTACCACCACAGAGAAATTAGGAATCAACAACTTCAACAGTTTTATTGAAGCTGAGAGATCAGACAGGAAGGTGAACATTGCATGGGAATGTTGGAAGGGCACTAGAGAGGCCAGGAACTATTCCAAGTTAGTTATATTTCCAAGTTAGTTGTACTTTCTTGTCTCTTGTTATAAAGAGACAAAGTACAAAGCGGGGAACTGAGGCACAGCATTGTCACTAAAGAATGTCCCCTTCATCCGTGCTTGCTTTTTCTAGGAAGCGCTGCCAGCCTCTCATTGTCACTAGTTCTAAGTGTAGAAAGGAATAAGGTAGCAGCTTCAGTTGAGTTCATGTGATGATTAACAGCTGCAGGTTAGAACAGGCACTAGGGATGCCTTCCCATTCCTGGGCATTGTTTTCTGGAGATAAAACCTCTGTATTCATAGTTCTCAAACCCAGCTGCAGCAATTATGGGGACCAGGGGTCCAAGAAACACACGCTCCAAAGCTACTTGAAGATTATAAGTCAGAATATTTGAGGACAAATAGAAAAAAAGTATTCTTAAATGTACTGTACCAACCCATGCATTTTGGTTTTATAGGCCATCTCTATGACCATCAGGTTTTATGTTAACACGTAATATGGCAGTTTCTTTGGTAGATTTGGGTATAGGAAATGGTGGTTCCTATATGTGCAAGAACTCTTGGATTTACTATTATGTAAAGGGGTTAGGACTGTGACAGCTGGTAGTTGTCATTTATCAGTACCATCAGAATCACTGGTGGGTACTGTACTGCCTCCATCCTTTCTAAGTTGCCCTTCTATTTGTCCCTTGGAAATGTAGATGACCCAGAGTCTAAGAATCCAAGAATTCATCTTACGAATGAAGCACAGTTGACATGAACTTCCTTCCATCTACTTCGTTTCTTTAGGAGTCTCCCCTTACTCATAAATAGTTCCTATATCCAGGTTGGTGACTGCATCCTTCTGGGCAATGAGACAGAAAGAGACTAACTACAAGGAGATAGAGGCCTCAACAGGGATTAGAATGGTGAGGGAGTACAAACCAGAAAGGTACCTTTGGGAGAAATCAGGGAGTTTAATAATTACCGAGAAGTGCCGTTAGTGACATCAATGCCCATCAACTGGAATCGGTTCTGTTGATTTCAGAGGACTGCCACACTCTGGGGGAAAGTCCCAGAAGACTCTCAGGATCCTGTGGGGATCAATGACTTTACCATTCCTAGTTTTAAATTTTCCACATTACTTCCAACCTATGCTGTATCCCAGAACCATATAATGAAAGGAGTACCGAAAAATGCCACCTCAGCCCTTTCCTCTGCACAGCCAAGGGCAGTATAAACAGGACGGAGAGTGATCTCTGGTCGACAATAAAATACTTCCCAGGCCTTCCCTTTGTCCACCTGGTGACAATACCCACTCCTTCGCTCATACTTAACTTTTCAAATAGCCTATCATGTTGATGTCTAACACTCTCAATTGTGACTTGTGTAACAAAATATATGTTTACTCTATTTCCTAAATGAAAAATAAAATCTTAAGTCTTGGTAATTACTAAAGTCCAGCCAAGAAATTTACAGACTATCATGTATATAAGGTCAAATTAGAGTTCTTGTAGTAACTGATAACCAAAATTAGGCTCCTATCCCAAAGAACATAGAGCACCAAAGCTCATGGGTACAGTGTTTATAAAAGAACATAACCATAAAGACATCATTTTCAGGTAGAGATATAGGGAACATTTTGGGGGTGGGTATATATTCAGTAGATATTTTGATTATACATCTCGGCCATGGTTAGAGTCATGGAAACCTGGCGTGTATTCCCATGGTAGACATGATTGTTGGAGGACTTGGGGATGGAAAGTGCCTGAGCAGACACAAATGGGGTCATGATAAGATCAGGACAGGACGACATTACCACAATCACATCAAATTTTTCTGGGTTTTTTTTTTTGGAGTAATTTTAATTCCTTTTCTCTTAAGTGCTCTTTTAATATTCTGTAACTTCATCAAAGAGGAATAGGATATTTATTAATGTATGAAAGCTTTCGAATGAAGATGTGAAGCAAAGCATATCTAGGACAGTTAGCTGGTCATGAAGTCATGTTGGTGATTTTCTTCCTCAGTGTATTGTTTCATGTTCAGTTCAGATCATGATATTCTTGACTGGTTTATCTCAGTCTGTTAAAGCTGCTGAAAGAAAATATGTAGGCAGAAGTTTCCATGTCCTGGCAGCCGCTTCCAAATTACCACAGAGGCTTATATTAATTATAAATACTTGGCCAATAGCTCAGCCTTGTTACCAACTAGCTCTTACAACTTAAGCCATTTCTATTTATCTATGTACTGCTCCAAGTTACCTCTATCCCATTTTGTGTGTCCAACTGTCTGATTCATTCTCCATCTGGTTGGCAACTCCTCTGACTCCACTCTTCCTCATCCTATCATTCTTTCTTTGGTTTTCCTACCTAACTATATTCTGTTCATCTATTGGCCAGTCAGCTTATTCACTAAACCAATTACAGCAACAAATCTTCACAGTGTACAAAGGGATTATTCCACAGTAAAACAGTCTAGACTGGACAATTCAGAATAAAAAATATGAAAAATTTATTTCTCACAATTCTAGAAGCTGGAAAGCCCAAGGCCAAAGGACACCCTATTGAGTAGCTAGTAAAGGCCCCTCCCTCCCATATTCTGTGTCCAATATGATATGTTGGTTCCAGAAAGGTTGAAAAAGACAAAGGGACCCAGATTCCTGTAAGACCTTTAAGAAAGGCAGTAAACTCATTCATGATGTATAATCACCATGACCTAGTTGCCTCTTTGAGCCCTTACCTCACAGTACAATTGCATTAAGCTTCAACATAATTTGGATTATGTCTCTCTATAAAATTGGGAACAAACATTCAGATATCAGCCCAGACTTTCGTGTCTAAAGCCCAGAAGCTTGAACTGCAGGTCATGACCTGACATGACATATAACTGAATGTAGCAGTTGCAAAAGAGTTGGCAACAGTACAAAATTTCTGAACACAGCCAAAGCTTAATTTGAAATCAAAATAAAATGTGCCCTGGTGTAGTGGCACATGCCTGTAATATTAGCTACCACCAGGTAGATGGAAGCAGCCAAGGCCAGAGTTCGGAGTCATTCTTAGCTTCATAATGTGAGGCTAGCTTGGGCTAGCTCAGACTCTTTCTTAAAAATTCAAATCAGAACAAAATCAAAGGCCTGGTGAATCTGAGGTGCTTCTTGTAGCACTCGGCCATCTTGTATCCTGTGACTTCACTCTGTATTGTGAAAACCATCACATCATGCAACACTTACAAAGGCTGCCTGAAATACCTCAGTTGAGATAGGCCCTACTCTATATTATGGATCACAGTGTTTTATCTATTACACACAGAGTGTTCTGTTCTTAAAAAGCACATAGTTTAGTCATGGAAAACAAGGACTTTTAATCTTTACCATCATTCTTCAGCATGTAAATATCAAATTTGTATTTCTTTGGATTATACTGTAGTATAGTTTGATTGTTGAGGGGCTGGGAATATGACTCAGTTCATAAAGTGCTTGTCCCACAAACACAAAAACATGAGCTTTACCCGTGGCACCCACATAAAAGCTGGCATGATGGTGTGTACCCGCACATTCAGTGTGGAAGATGGAGAGTCAGGAGTGTGCTGGCGGACTACTGGCCAATCATTCTAACCAATCTGGCAAACTCCAGGTTCAGCAAGAGACCCTGTCTAAAAAGAACAATAACCAGACATAGGGACGTGTGCCTTTTATTACAGTATTCAGGAGGCAAAGGTAGGTAGTTCAAAGCTAGTCTGGTCTACTCAGTAAGTTCCAGACATATCAGGGCTACCTAGACAGTAGACCCCTCACACAAACAAAAAACAAGAAGATGAGAAAGATACTTGATATCAACACCTGGCCTCCATGTGGAGGTATGCACAAACCTGTACATGAACACACATGCCCATATTGCTCTCAGGCAATTTTCTTCAGGGATACAGCCCCTGAGAGACCTGTTGCATGTACACCAGCATATTGTCCTACACCTATGCACATTACAGAAAACAGTAACGGGCTTGAGTTTTAAAAGAAGAACTCATGAAAAAAAAACTCCAGGTAGTGGTGGCACAAGCCTTTGATCCTATCACTCGGGAGTCAGAGGCAGGCAGATCTCTGAATTCAAGGCCAGACTGATCTACCAAGCAAGTTTCAGGACAACCAAGGCAACACATAGAATCCCTGTCTTGAAAAACAACAAACAGAAAGAGCTCCTGAACTTAGGAGATGAGGGGAGAAGGTAGAGGGGAGGAAGTAGAAGTGGATTTGATAAGGATACATTATGTATACATATGAACTCCTAACAATCACTAAATGAGGACCACAGAGATGGCTCAGCATATAAAGACTTGTCACCAAACCTGTTGACCTGAGTTCCATCCCAGGACTCATGTTGAAGGAGAGAAACCACCAGTTGTGCTCTGACCTACACACACACACACACACACACACACACAATACAGAAAATAAATAAAGTTTAATGTGATTGAATAAACTTAGCTTGGGATTGGTATATAGTTTACATATATATGTGTGTGTGTGAATATAATATATATACACGTGTGTATATACATTACGTATATTTTTTTCTAACAATTTCTGAAATTATCCTAAATCATACTTCTGCCATTTTGTCCTACATATTTTTTCAAAGCAGCTTTCTCAGTGTTGATGGTTATAAAATTAAACTACCAATTGTCTCTGAAAATCACTGATGTCCTGCAGTATCAGATATTCAGCCAAAACGGAATTCTTTATAGAAAGATAAGTAAACATATCTATCTCATCACTATGAATTTTGGTCATAGCCAATAAATGACAAAATTATATATGGCTTAGAATTATTTTGAAATAAATTTATTTTTACTAAATGTTTGATTTGCATTCCTATTTTATATGCTTATATACCTGGGGTTATATAAAATTTATCAGGCAAAAGAAGGGTCGTAAGTGAAAAAAAGTTGATGTTCCAGGGCTCTTGGTGTGAGCCTCTTAGCCCTGCACTACTATAGGTGTCCAGTAACTTTTACTGCACACATGACTGTCCTAAGAGTCTCCTCAAAGAATACTGTTAGAAAACATCAGGAGGGGACCTTGACAGGTGAGGGCTGTGGACTGGAGACAAATACACCCTGCAGACAGAGCTTGAGTGTGGGGTTTATTGAGGGAAGGATAAAGGGGACTGAAGATAGAGAGACCCACTTGCCTCTTCAGAAGAACAGCACTAAGAAAGAGGGAGTGGAGGGGAGGCACTTTTCTCTTAAAGAGACCTTTGCACCTGTGTAGAGTCAGGGTCCTGCTTGCCTTGCACAGAGTGGTGGCTCACTGTGCCACGTTCCCAAGGGGCAAGACCAAGGTATGCCGGGATGCTGTCAGATACTGTAGCTTTGTGCATACTTCTTTCAGCCCACTTAGTTAGCATTAATTATCTGCCCCTTGCTTCTTGACAACAAGGCAATGTTGTCATCAAGAACGCCATTTCCAGCTGGTAGCAAATGCTGGGACTTTGTGCATCCTGGAATTCCGGCTGCTAGTTAAGACACATCAACATCCAATGGATTCCAAACATTACTATGCCCTGACCAGAAGAACTTTTTTCTTGAAAATTACTATTTTTAGCTCAGAGACAGAAGGTACAAGATTTGGAATAGATGATCAGAGGACAATAGGAACACATTCCCTCTGTGTCTTCACATCTAGATTTGAATACAATCAGAAAACGATAAAGTGTCTAAAATTGATTGGCAGTCAGAAAACACACAGCCATATTACACTTTTTCAAACCCACAACAGTAGCCGAATCTTTGTCAGGCTGTTTCGCCATTCTGTTAAACCAATTATTTTGGCACCATGCAGGAAGCACCAGCAAATACTGCAGTAGTGTTTACATTTATATAGAAAGTGGATTTCTTAGTTAGAGCAATGCTGATTATAATGTCTCGCTAGCACAGGAGGTATTCAGTTATTTTTCAGGTGAAGTGGCTAAAATCTTGAAGCACGGTAAGGAAATGCTGTATAGAATAAGTGTTTATTCTAATAGGGATGAAGATTGCAGACATCTTCAAGAGAGTTAAGTACTCCGCAGTGGTAATTTTTTTCAGCAAAGGCTAACCAGTCTTCCATATTAAGCATTCATGCTGTCTCTACTATTGGCATGCTGGGTGCTCAACTCTGATTGTTACCCTCATTGTTAAATCTACACATTAGCTTTCCCTCCTACGTCTTCTTATCTTGGCTGCTGGTTTCATAAACCAGGGCTGGAGTAAAGGCTTACTGAAATCCACAGATCTCTTTTATCTACCTTATGAACAACCCCCCCACGTGTGTGTGTGTGTGTGTGTGTGTGTGTGTGTGTGTGTGTGTGTAAAGTTAAACCCAGGGCCTTGAACATGCTAGACAAGCTCTTGACTACTCATACGAATGAGCTTCCTGTTTGTGCTCGTGAGTTTCTTGCTTGTACTCATGAGATGCTTACTCTACTGCTCAGCAATGGGATGCCAGGTGTGGACCAACACGCCCACTGAGAATGCCTTTCTAATTTTTATTTATTTATTATTTATTTTAATTTTATGTGGATGGGTGTTTTGTTGACGTGTATGTCTGTACACTATTATATATATATGCCTGATGACCATGGAGATCAAAAGAGGACATCAGATCCCCTGGACTGGAGTTGAAAGACACTATCTGGGTGCAGAGAATTGAACCCAATTCCTCTGGGAGAGCAGCTAGTGCTCTTAACTTCAGAGCTCTCTCTTTAGCCATGAGAGAGACTCATTTTAATGGAAACATTTTTTATTATAAACATGCTCATGCCTATTCTAAGTTAGATCAATCATAAACTTCTTTGTCCTTTCTGTAATTGTTCTTCAAATCGTCTCTCATAGTTAAAAACTATGAGAGTTAACTACATGCACATAAGCTTAGTCACGTCTTTAAGAGCCGCTGAAGTCCAGTAAGTCATATGATGTGTCTATTTGGTGATGGAGTTCTGTTACACATTCTGGAATTCACGTCTTGGGGGAACACACAATACTTAATCCATTAGCTGTAACTCAAATGGCATAGTCACTTGGTATTTTATGTTTGATTACAATCTGTACTAGGGCCAAGCAATGAGCCAGGCACTGTGTTTTCAAAGTAAGAATATTTCTTATCCCAAACAGGACATGCCTTTATACCCAAACTTTGTGGTCACATTCCTTGATTCTATTATTAGGACTGCCAAAGATGGTGTGTTAAGGCCATGTGAATTACAGCTGATTATACTATAGTTGTATCTATAGCTGAAATGGAAAATAAGCTTTACGTGGCAGGCTGGACCTGCTGCAAAATTCTCTCTTGCTCTGAGGTTAGTCACAGCTAGTGCCCTGGTAGTACTCAGTAAGTGAGGACAAGAGCATCTTTCTATGTTGTTTGCGTGCCCTGCCAAAGCAAAGTTCTTCACCAAACACTGAGATGCCATTCCAGTAATAGATGGCACAAGGTGCACTAATTTTCTTTCCTCCTTATTCAGCAGTGCTGGGGATTGAACCTAAAACCTTACATATGCTCACACAGTGCTCTACCGCTGAGCTGCACTCACCCCATCTTTCTTCCAAGTCAAATGTTCTTCAGATCCGATAGATCTCAATATCCTTCTGATCAGGCATTGAAAAGTATTACTGAGGTAGCAGGTACCTGAATATTCATAAGCTCATTTTCCTCCATTGAAATTGTGTATTTGACAACTTTACTTTGAGCATTTATGACCTCCACGTCCAACCATGTTGTCTAGACAGTGAACTAGTCTTACTGGGCATACCAGTCACCCAAGGCTCACCTGTAAGTCTTGTCGGTTTCAGGTTTCCAGTAGATCCAGAATGGGAGCTCAGCTTTTACATTCTGCACACTCTCCCAGGAGATGGTAACACTGCCACTCTGCAGAACAGACTTTGGACAGAGAGTCTAGTTCCTGTAGGACAGGCAGAAGGTTGGCATACCCCCACTCAAAGTAGGGGATGATATGCTGTCTTTTCCTCATTGAAAAATATTGCTCTTACTCTATAATGTTACTTATATGTATGTTTTCAGGGCTGACCATCTGGCACTAGACAAGCAATTGGTGTGCTCTACCCTAGAGAAAATGACCCCTTCTACTCTTAGCTTTCCTTAGTTGCCTATAGTACTTCGTGGAGGATTGGGGGTTTATGAGCTTTTTCTCCCATATGCCTTGGCACATCCATTGAAGTCATTCTTATTCAGCTCACGTTTGGGAAGTCATGTTGGCGAGATGTTATGTATGTAGCTTCTGGCATTGCTAGGAGACACAATCTCACAGCTAATTCCCTCATCCTCTGGCTCTTACAATCTTTCTGCTCCCTTCCCACAATGATCCCTGTGCCACGGGTGTGGGAGTATTTTGTAGACGTATCCTTTGGGACCGGGCTCCACGACTCTACACATTGATTGACTGTGGTTCCTTGATGAAGAGTAAAGACTGAACTTATCTGTGGATGTAAGGACAGATGTTATAGGTTAGCATTAGGGATTATGTTGACTTAGTACAGTGGTGGTTGTAGATTTATCAATATGCATATATATGTGTGTATATACATAAATATTATATAAATGTATATGTATATGCATGCACTAACAATTAACAAAATAAATGACCATAAATTTGAAGGAAAGTGGGGAGGGGTATATGAGATGATTTAGGGAGAGGAAAGGCAAAGGAAAAGTGTTATAATTATATTATAATTTCACAAATTAAAAAAAGAGAGAACATATTTGTTCTTGGTGAGTCTGTGGAACAAAGACAATGTCAGAACAGCACCTTCATGATCACTGGGGAAGTCTGTTTGATGTATCAGCAAAGACTGGGTATTTTAGCTGGGTGGTGTTGGCTCACACTTTTAATCTCAGCATGAAGGAGGCAGAGATAGGTGGGTCTCTGTGAGTCTGAGGCCAGCCTGGTCTACAAAGCAAGTTTCAGGATGGCCAGGGCTGTTACGTAGAGAAACCCTGTCTTTAAAAAACAGCAACAACAAAAAGACTCCATATGTGGAATGCTAAAAATAATTAGAAAATTAGAGAAACTGCATTGCGAGAATACTCTCTCATTCTCTAACAGGAATTCTTTTCCCACAGAGGTTAAATAAGAACACAAAAGAGAATTTGATAGAAATAATCTCTCTGTGAATATGGTGTACCTATCTCTTAGTTCCTCTACAGAAAGTATTTTTCTGTTATTTACTTTTAATCTCATAGGTATGTGTGTATATGAGGCGTTTTGTGAGATAAGTGTACACATGCATTCACGTGTTTGAATAGAGAACACTAGGATTACAGAGCCACGTGGAACAGTAGCCAGGTTTTACAGGGATTCTGAGGATTCAAACTCAAGTTGTCAGGTTTTCACAGCAAGTGCCTTACCTGCTGGGCCCTCTCCCCAATCCTGAAGGGTCATTTTAAAATACAATGCATTTCAGAGGGTTGCACTCGGCCTTTCCTATTGTAATGCGACCCTCACACCTGGCGGGATGAGTGTGCTTGTCTTGTGACAGCCAAGAATTCTCTGCCACTCTCCTCTGTACATTTCAGAGCTAGGGAGACAGTCTCACTGGGGGCTGTAGATCTCATGTGTCGTGTTCTAAATGGAGTTGGGTGGTGGGGGACAATTCTGTATTCTGTCAATTACTTTAAATAAATGCTGATTGGCCAGTAGCCAGACAGGAAGTAGAGACAAGGAAATGAGAACAGGAGTATTCTGGGAAGAAGGAAGCTCCCTCAGAAGTCCTGCCTAGACCACAGAAGAAGCAAGATGTGACCTGCCCCGCTGAAAAAGGTACTGAGCCATGTGGTTAACATAGACTAGAATAATGGGCTAACATATGTTATAAGAACTAATACAAAGACCAAGCTAATGGTCCAATCAGTTTATCACTAATGCAGACTCTCTGTGTAATTTCTTTGGGGCTTACCAGCTATGGGAACTGAGCAGGACAGAAACCTCAACAAGCAGGACCTCATGTTACAGAAGTTGAGATTAAACTTTTTATCAACTGCCTGCTCCTAACAGGTTAAGAAGATTACCTGCATTGGCTTATAAGCAGTGTGCTCTAAGCTCTGGAAAGTCAGGATGTATCTATCTATCCAGTGCACAATTACTCTGATAAATAGCTGTTGTGGAGAGATACTGAGAAGATACATTTGGGTCATACTAATGGCAGGCATGTAGGGATTTCTTCAAGAAGTCCACAATTGCCCATAAAGGATTTCTGTGCATATAGGCATTGAGGCTTGAGAATTGGCCCAAGTTTCTGCTTCGGTGCCTGAAGTCAGATCTTTTCTTCCCAGGACTATTGAGAACTCCTTTTTCCCTCTTATTTATACAGATTAAGTAGGTCTTCATATAGCTGTCCATCTACTTCAGTAATAGGAACATCATGGATACCACCAGTGATTTCTGTGGGCTCCAGCAGCCAATCTGATTTTGATTCTACACCGTATACTTATCACAATGATGACTTTACCTTTTCATAGGTATATAATTACCAGTCACTTGCCAGTCCTGGGTACTTTCAACTCCCAGGGCAGCCAGCAGACCTTTTCCAGTGGCTTTGTCCAAAACCATCATTCTCAGCTTGCAGAAGAGAGCTAGCACACACACATCCTTTGAAAGATGCTGTGCTGTTTCATTCTTGCAGCCCTCAATACCTTAATCCCCCCCCCTAACCCTCCTGAGAGCACAGTGAACGGGCTTTATGAAGAGAAGAGATAAACTCAGCTTTATCATTCTTACTTTCATAAACCTTTGGATTTCTTCCTCTATATCCTACCAATGAAATTCTTACAATTCAAACCTGGAAGAAAACAAGCTGGTAACTATTCAGTTAGCCAAGGAAACTATTAAAGACTATCTTAACATAAATTGGATATAGAATGTCTACTGACTATACATGTATCAATGTATCAATGAAGCTGTCATTCCTTTCTCTCTTACAGTTCTGGTCTTCTCCTGAGCTTCGCTACTGTAGATGTGCAAATGTTCTTTTTTAGTAGATATTCTACCTTCCCCAAGTCAGACTTTATAACCATTGTTTTGAAATTTATAGGGATTTGTTTGGGGGCAATGAATCTAGAATCAAGGAAATCTGAGGGCATGGGGCAGATTGGGGTTCCCTTGTAAAACAAAGGTTTCACAACCAGCCCTTTACTGTTCTTTAAGCAAGAAAAGGCTAAGACCAGCCTGGTCTACAAGAGCTAGTTCCAGGACAGGCTCCAAAACCACAGAGAAACCCTGTCTCGAAAAACCAAAAAAAAAAAAAAAAAAAAAAAAAAAAAAAAAAAAAAAGAAAAGGCTAACAACCTCTCTGATTTCTGGGTAGCAAGGGCAAAAATCACGAATGTGTTCAGGGGAAAGGGAGAGGATCAACCAGTGTGATTCATTCTGGGGCCTAGGCACACAAGCCTTAGTTTCCGACAAAAATGGCATTGGGTTTAGCTGCAGTACAGTTAAGATTTACACACTTTAAAGAGAATATTTAAATACTACATCTCTAATTAGTTCTAAGTATCAATAACATCGGTCATTGAATTCACTAATGATGTTTAATTATTAATATCTAATAGTTGTGTGTCCTAAAGCAAAGAGAAATCTGTATTAATCACTTATTTGGATTTATTTGGCTCTTAAATTTGTTTCAGTTACTAGCTAGCATTATGGACATATTGGTGGGATTTGTATTTAAATGGCACACATACTCTCAAAGAAATTACTCTTAAAACGATGTAACTGTCTTGGCTCAGTTGTAGAGAGCAGACTTAGTTTGGTTCTAACCTACATAAGGAAGCTAAGCTTGATGTGTCTTGGCCAAGTAGCAAAGAAATGCTATAATGTATAGTGTGTGTGTGTGTGTGTGTGTGTGTGTGTGTGTGTGTGTGTGTGTGTGTGCAGTACATACCGGCCACAGTTGCCACAGTGGATATGTGAAAATCAGAAGACAACATTGGGTGTGATTCTTGGCCATCTGCCTTGTTTGAGACAGAATCTTCTATTGTTTACTACAACATACTCCAGGCTAATTGGCTTCAGAGTCTCAGGAAACTGTCTGGTCTCCTGTCTTGCCATAGGAAAGCTGGCATTACAGATGAGTACTACTGAGTCCAATTTTATGTGGTTCTAGAGATTGGAACTGAGGCCCTCATGCGCTTGCAGAGCAAGTGCTTTATCTGTCAAGCCATCTCTCCCGTCCCTGTGTTTCATCCTTAGATATTCTAACAAAGTATTTTAAATAGTTAATTAAGAAATAGTAAATCATGCCGTCATCTTTGAGGCAATGTCGCCACATGGAGTCATACTTCGACCTCTATCTTTCGGAGGAAATGCAGAGTCATCATTTAGCCCTCCGTGTAAATTGCTTTAAGATTAACTGCTAAACAGAACAACATTAAAATGCATACTCCTCACCTGCATCATATTGCGTTGGTAATCGCTGTCTCCATTTAAGAAGTACTTCTATTTAGCCAAGATAAAACACATGCCAGTGTTTAATTCTCCAGACAAGCTCCATCCAATCTAGATGCATGTCCCAAATAAGATGGCAACTTCACTGAAGCCAGTACCTTGGTTTGTACAGAGTTTATAATGAAATGATAATTCTCTTGACATTAATGCAAGTTTATTTATAAGCAACCAGAAATGATTGAAAAATAAAAAGTGTCAAGGAATAAATTCTGTGAAATAGACATATTGAAAAAATGAAATGATATAAAACCACATACAAAAAAAATAATCAGAGCATTTTTTTCCTAAATGGAAGCCTGATTGCTTTTCTATCCCCCCTGAAGGTTTCCTTCAGCTTCGAAAGATAAATTATACAAAAATGACAAGTTTCCATTAATCTGCAGGTTGACATTCTTATAATAAAAAAAAGAATGTTTAAATAATGCTAAGGGTTGGTCAGAGTATCAAAAGCAGGAAGCCAGGAAGAGAAGGTGAATGTGCCGTCCTTAGTTTGTGCAGGCAGGGACTTGGAAATTTAACACTAAAACCTACATTCAGCTAGCGAACAGTTGTTTGTCGAAAAATAATCAGTCCTTTAGGACAAATTTATTCTTTCTGAAAACCATGGACATTGTGTTGATTAATTAACTGCTTGATTTATTGATAACCTCTGTGCATAAACTTCAGCTTGAGATTCAGGAATTTAGGGAAGGACATTAGTCTGTGTGCAGGTCCAGCTCTTTGTGGACATCGTTACGTTTCAGTGACTGGAGGAATTGATGTCTGAATCACACAGAGTGGGAAAATGCATGTGTGATGGCCACTCAGGTGCTGACCCCGTGCTTCTGAGCAGGAGTCCTACGTACCTGTAAAGACAATACATCAGCAAAGCCTGCTCCGCCACTCCCTGCATCTCACGTGTCAGCTCCCTCCTCCCAGCTGCGCAGGACAAAGGCTTTAGAATCATCCATGAATTCTGTTCCTTCTGTCACACCTGCAGCTCCAATCTGTCAGGACATTCTGTCAACTGCATGTTCAGAATAGTTTCTGTCTCCAATCACTTCTCGCCCACTTAACACTAATATCCCGAGCTATTCAAAAGCTTTAATGGCTGCCCTGGTTCCACCTTAACGTCTTGGTTCTCCATACGGCAATCAAGGTGTCAGATAAGAGATTCATTTGGACAGAATTCTTGTGATTACGCCTATGGATAGGATATGGTTTGATTATATATATATAAAGATAGCGACCCTAGGACTTGAATCACCCTTGTCTTACCACGTGACCGTTCCTTTTCACTCTCTGTCCTGCTCCATGTATATAATTGATAGAACCAGAACAATTTCCCTGGAGCCACACAGAGACTTCCAAATACACGACATAAGAAAACTGTTCCATACAGTCTGTGGCATCAGGCATTTTGGCAGAGCCGCTAAGACTGCTCTTGTATTAGAAACAGAACTTAAGAGGACAACCTTTGGTCAAACGGTTTGTTAGGACACTTTGTGAGGTAAAACCACCAAGGAGGCAGGAGAATGGGACAGCAGTGGGTGTGCAGGCCACCAAGTATGGGTGTGGCCTTAGACCGTGTGCCACCCTTAGCCCTATCTTAAGATACTAAAATAGGAAGAGCTAGAGTATAAAATTATTGACTTTGTCTTTGGCAAAGTATGGAGCTAGAACCTGTGTCTTCCTGTGTCAGATGTTTATTTTTGCCCACTCTCTTTGTTCTTCCTCAAACAAAGCAAGCAAGTTCCTTAATTATTTCATTCTTCCTCTTTCTAGGTAGTTCTTCTCTATACCAACATGTTCTCACTCATTGTCTTCTTGTCTCCATAAAATCATCTAGGAAAGAGTAGGATTTCTCTGGCTTACTTCATGCCCCCTCCTTATAATGTTCTACCTATCTTATGACATAAACACATTGACTTTCCCTACTCAGGGGTAAACTACATCATGACAGGAGCTCTGTCATTCACAGCAATGCTCCACAACCTTGTGCAGTGCCTAGAACTGTTGTATGAATGAGCATGAAAGGAGGCACCTCTCACAGCATCGGGGTAAGAGCAGTCTTCAGGAGTACCTAGACCATCTCCCCTTTCCATCTCCATTACCCAAAATAACACATGGTATCGGCAGACCTATGAATTAGCTTACTCAATGGTTGGTGAATATTTCCCTTGCCCCTTGGTATTTGGGAGTGGGATGCTCTTTTTGATCTTATAACCCTGTAAACAACAGATCCTGTCACTTCAAAACTTAAGCTATGGAGTCAGCCGTGGTGTCTGTCAATGGATAACTGCAGAAAAAAAAACATGATGTATACAAACAATGTGCTGTATTTAGTCATAAAGAAGAACAAATTAGTGTCATTTGTAGGAAAATTGAAAAAACTGGAGCTTTGAAGTTAAGTGAAATTTCAGACTGAAGAAGATAAGTATTACATCTTTTCTCTCACTCATGGTTCCTGGATTCTAAAGAGAGACACAAAGTCATTCATAGATACACATATACACATACGGCATCAAAGTACAAGAGAGACTGTCAGGAAAAATGGATGGAAATGGGGGAGGCAGAGAAAGGGGACAGTGAGTGAATATGGACAAAGTACAAGAAATACTCATAAGTAAACACCTTTATGAAATCAACCACAAAATACAATAACTATATCACAATAAAAAATTATAATAGGCTGCCTTCACTGTGCACCAGCTCTGTTGAAACCAGATAGCATCAGTACTAGAACCTGAACTATACCCATGATACTGGGTTACCAGGATATCTATGGGGTATGCCATGCCATCTGCCTACTCCTGGAATGCAGAGCTTCAAGCTAGAAGAGATACTCTTGGAGAGTGCTCCCAGCTTAGATAGGACCCAGGGACTAAATTCCACCTGGGTCTGGACTTCCCCAATATCTCTACTTAATTGAAAGCCCACACAAGATCACAAGAAGGCTGGCATCCTGAACTACATTCCCCACAAGAACAACCTGTGTGGAAAGACAGAAGAGGAGATAATTCGTGTTGGCATTTTGGAAAACCAGGTTATGGGCTCGTAGATTAATGTTATCATCGTCTGCTGCAAACCTGAGTTTGAGAAGAAGCCAGAGTGCTTAGAGGACCTCCCTGAAAAGATGAAGTCCTATTCCAAGTTCCTAAGAAAGCATCCACCATGGTTTGCAAGAGATGAGACAACCTTTGTGGACTTCCTCAGTTATGATAGTCATGACCAGCAACATACAGTTGAAGTCAAGTGTCTGGACATGTTCCTATCCCTGAAGGACTTACTGCCCCTCTCTGAGGTTCGATAGAATATCTCTACCCATATGATATCTAGCTGCTTCCTTTCAGGGTTTCTGTATTCGAAGACAACCCTATGGGGTAACCAGTAGTAGGACCTTGTAACCAACAAGGAGGAGAGATCCATGGCAATGCTTACTAGCTCTTGACTGGGTCACAGCTGGGTCCCTACATCCCCATGTTAGTTTTCTCATTCCTTTCTCCCTTACATCCTCTTCTCTGAAAGATCCCTTTTCTGCCCAGATGCTCAAGTCCAGCCTCTGTCACTTCAGCAACCCATTCTTTCAGCAAAGTCCCCTCCTCTCCTTCCTTGTCCTCACCCTGATTCCAGACAGTCCTAGGATTTGGAGGGGTTGAGGATGAGATATGGTGGCCTCTGTACTTCCAAGCACTGCCAGTGAGTCTAGTCTTCAATGAAGGGCTTCCAGCGCTGCCAGGGAGACCAGCTGCCCTAGTGTGCCAACCCTGGGACAAGAATTGTCTGCTTTTCGGTCTCATCTCTTTTACCATCCCTCTGTCCCTCTCACATTCCCTCTGTCTCTTTCTCTCCCTTCATCCTTTTGTCTTCCCCTCCCTTAAAAATGCTAAGACACTAATACTAATTACTTGAAATTAAGGTAGGAAAAAAGCAAAGTTTCTCTTTAAGAAACTGAAGGTCCCTTCTGCTGCTGCTAGCCACAGCTCTTTACGGAAGGTTCACCTTAGACATGTCTAAATGCTTTGAAGAAAATAAAACTAATAGAAAGCACCATAATTACTATTACTTTATAGATAAATAATAAACTACAACCCCTAGTACAGCAAATAGCAACAACCTTTTCATCTAAACTAGCATTAATAGGTTGTCCTTGATAGTCAAAGGGAAGTCAAGGGAGAGGAAGCCTACCAAGCAAGCCTGCTCCCTCTTCCACAAAGACCCTGAGGCCCCCAGCTGTAGACTTGTCCTCCTGCTACCCAAATCCAGGCAGATACACGAAGCATTCACATTGCCCTAGGAGGAGTCTCATTATGCTTTCATATTTTCTTGTATTTAAATATTAAATAGATATTCCCACATGAAGCATCCTCTCTAAATTAACTCCTTCCTTTCTAGGAGTATCATATTCTCCAAAACTGCATGCCTACATTGTAAAGAGTATCATAACAAAAAACTGGGATTGTTGATGGCAGCTGAGAACAATGCCATGCTTCTGGTATTGGTTTGCATAATTGTGGCTCTGCTGTTTCGTTTCTAAGGAGGCATGGCAACCATCTTTACTCTACCTGTGCCAGTCTACAGAAATGAGGTCTTGATGCCTGCCTGATTTGTCTATGTTTGGGGTTTGAGTATTATAGACAGGATGATTGCAGCGAAAATGTCCAGCTAAGAGAGAGTAAAGACAGTACTAAGAAAATGAATGTCTTCTGGGGAAAACAGAGGAGGACAGAGGAGAAAAACAAAGGGAAAGGATTCTCTTGGATGTATGATAAACTCACATCCTGCTAAGTCTACACTAAGTCCATTGAGTGCATCCAACTTCCCAGATGCCCTAGCTTAGGAACGGTGTTCTTGGGGTGTGTAGCTTTTTGGTATTGGTACAGTCACTCAGTACTCCATGAGATTATCACACTGTGTATCAGTAGCCCAGGAAAAAAGTAAGACTTCAGTGTTTAAAGGTTTAGGTTCTACTGAATATTTCTTACTTTACATCACCGTAAGTCAAAAAGTCATAAGTTGAACTGTTATAAATCAAACACACTCTGAATTAGTTTTGTAAGACTGCTATTAAAAAAATACTAGACATTTTGTGACTTAAGCAAAAATATATTGTGGGAATTCTGCCAAATTCTAAGTATATCTACCCCAGTTATACATTCTAGAACTGCAGAGATAACTAAAAGATGAGTTTGGGGACCTACTGTGAATCAGACTTTAGCCAAAACTCCATTAATCACCTAACCTCCACAAGCCCCTACTGGCATTTGGGGGTCTCCTAGAATCATTGTCAATTCTGAACCCATGTCAAATAGACCTCAGAAAGTCTGATTGTTTCCTTTCTCCCAGTGTTTAGTTGCCCTTGTAAAAGACCTTAGGTCCCTCTGGGGAAGGACCCTCTGGCTAACAGTAAAGCAAGTAACTATTTTATCAAGGTCATTTTTCAGGAGAAGTTGGCTGTTGCTTCATTCAAGGGGTTCTGAGTCTGCAAACTGGCTTGTCCTGTTCATGGGCCAAGATTCTATTTTGCCACATTCCAATGTAGCCTTTCTCTCATTTGTTTGATAATTTTTCTGCTTAAACAGATTAAACAAAAAATGCAGTAGGCTTCTTATCTCCTTCATGCCTGGGAACATCATGATGGATTAGCCAGTGCCAAAGATCCATTTAAGTTATGTCACTATAAAAATCACTTTTCCTGTGCTACCCACTATGGGTCAGGCCAATATGGACATTGCTTTGTCTATGCTGCCCATTACGATAACTGCGATCACCTTGACTTTGGTGATTCAGTGCCTGCTACTTCAGGGCCCAACTAAACCCACTGCATTAATCCATACAAGTGAGAAGCAGCATCTCCAACCTTAAGGTATGACACAAGGAAAAGGGTAGCAACAAAGCTTTTTAAATGTGCTGGTGTCCTCTCACCATTTTGTGTCTTAGAGGATTAGTGAAGGGCATTCTTCTGGGCCTGTCCATTGTGGAGGATTAGGTTTTACACATAATACCCACCTTAGCCTCACAATTGCCCTTAAAATCCCTTCGTCAACACTAAGCCAAAAGACATCGGTCATCTCCAACTTTTTTTTCAATAGGCTATCTTTTGAAAAATGCTTCAAGCCAACCAATCAAACAAACTTTGGCACATTTTTTTTGAACTGTATGTGTTTCTACGTTAAACCTAGAATCTCCACTCTGTGGGTCAATATCAATAAATTCAGCCTGATCCAGTGTTATGCTCCTTCTGCCATTATCCCACACCCTTAAAAATCTATTCCCACACACGTTCCCCAGACTTCGGCTTGAATGAATTAGCAGACTCATTAAGCTCTGTATCGTCTAGCACACCTCCTCATGGACTTCCCTCTAGGAGCCTTCTTAGCTGTCTGCCTCGTTATAGGACTATAGGCAACTATCAGTGGTCCCTGAGTGACATCAATATTGTCTTGCCTGGCATCTTCTTCAGAGACTGTTGCTGGTTTAGGAGATAATGAAGGATTAATTTCCTCAGTCAATAGCAGAAAAGGCAGCCTTCCGATAGGTGAGGGTGGGAATACATCTTCTGCTGAGGATGGAGAGACTACGCCCTCAGGTGAAATACATCTTCGAGAATCTGAGGGTTCAAAATTCTCACACATCCCCAACACAAGTTCCAGGGTCCCATTCTTTCTCAACTAATACCCTCACTTTAACCAGGAATACCCTCCGAGGCTGGGACTTGAATTTTCACTGCAATTCAGCTAGTCTTATAACGAGGGCTTTGAGTTGATTTTCTGATACTTGAGCCCTGTGACTGAAAAAGAGAGAAGACTCTTTTCCAGGGCAAACTTTAAAAAAAAAAAAATTCAGTCTGTTTATGCACACCTGGAGCCTGCCAGCTTTACCACTGAGTTCATTGTTGTCCTTTGCCGTATGCTGAGAAGCTAGATGCTGGCTCAGTTTACCCCAGAGTTCATTCTTCTCCCTTGTCACTTAACCCAGAGATGCTGAAAGCAGCCAACCAGCACTGTAATTTTCTTTATTTTTCTATAAATCGTCCAAAGTTTTACATACAAGATCACCAAAATTTCTTTTCTCTCACAGCTGGTGAATTGGAATGGTTAAATGTGTCTGTCTCCATCAGTTTGTAAAGTAGTTCACACCATGGGTTTTCGGTATACTCCATGCCTCTAGGAGAGGTTTACATAGCTGCGAAGGCTACGGTAACTGTAGGTGTCAGCAAACTGGAAAGCATATCCCGGATCCTTCAAAAAAAATGCATTTATATTTATGTTGCTCCACTCCAGCACCACTTCTGGAACAAAAACCTGTATTAGTCAGGGGTCTCTAGAAGGAACTGAACTGGTAGAATGAAAAAGAAAGGAAATTTATTAGAAAGACTTGGGATTTTGGTCCAGCAAGCCCAACAATGGTTGTCTACCAACAGAAAGTATGAGAATCCAGTAGTCATTCAGTCTATAAGACTGAATGTCTTGGATGATCTTCAGTGTATGTTCGAAACCTGAAGAAGCTGACTGTAATGCCAAGGACATGGCGGCAAAGAGCAAGCTTCCTTCTTCAATGTCCTTTATATAGGCTGCCACAAGAAGGTGTGGCTCAGATTAAAGGTGTATTTTCCCACCTCAAAAGATCTGGATTAAAGATGTATCTTCCTACCTCAAAGATCCAGATTAAAGTGAATCATGCCACTTCAAATGATTTAAGAAAAAAAAAATCTTTCACAGGGGTACATAACCACTTGTGTTTTTAGTTAATTTCAGATGTAGTCAAGTTACAACCAAGAATAGCCATCACATACAAATATTAATATGGGGGGCATGAAATCATGGGTACAAAACTCTACCCTCCTATGGCTCAGATTAAAGGTGTATTTTCCCACCTCAAAAGATCTGGATTAAAGATGTATCTTCCTACCTCAAAGATCCAGATTAAAGTGAATCATGCCACTTCAAATGATTTAAGAAAAAAAAAAAGTCTTTCACAGGGGTACATAACCACTTGTGTTTTTAGTTAATTTCAGATGTAGTCAAGTTACAACCAAGAATAGCCATCACATACAAATATTAATATGGGGGGGCATGAAATCATGGGTACAAAACTCTACCCTCCTATAATTTTCTCTCTTTATTTTCTCTGCCTCTGGATTCAAATTCCCCAATTACAAGGAAGCTATCAGACTGGGTCACGGCACAGCTGAAAGAGTTCCTTGGACGTGATCATGAGCAAAGACTGCATTTTCAAAGATGTTCCCATTCCCAAGGAACATACCACATCATAAATGACTTCAGGATCCGTGGAAAGGTGTGGAAGAAAATTGACTTGGAAACCTCCCTCATCCTGTTGTCGTTTACCATAATCCCCCACCTGAGCTTTATCTACATGGCTATGAAGTTATGGAGGATGGGGTTTTTAAGTCCACTCAAAGACCTTTTAAGTGGTCTCTGAAAGTGGAACAGAGTTCCAGCTAACCTGGGTGAAATGTGAAGGGCTGATACATGGAATCTATTCAGCTTTATAGGAAATTTAGGGAGCAGGAATAGAAACAGTAAGACATGGTGCACGGCCTTCAAACAGGGATTGGCATGGCCTGACAGCATTCTAAAGAAAAGCATCTTTGTGTCAAATGCTAATACTGTATGTAGGCAGGTATCCAGGTTTAAATAATTCAGTTTTAAGCTTTTTATAATAGACCAAAAAATCTCATGTAATTTTCAATATGTCTAAAAGTAACTTGGAATTTCCTGACACTGAGGTCTCAACAATCCCAGTTAAAAGAGTGTGTGGGCAATTGGGAAGAAAGAGACAAAAACCCAACTGAGCAAGGTGCAGAGCCGGAGAAGTGGGATTTTAGAATTAAAGCTTTCAAAGTGCTTAGATTTTTTTAAAAAATTGTGTGTGTGTGTGTGTGTGTGTGTGTGTGTGTGTGTGTGTGTGTGTATGTGAGAGAGAGAGAGAGAGAGAGAGAGAGAGAGAGAGAGAGAGAGAGAGGTGGGGGGGAGATTTATTCTTTCTGAAATGGTCCCGACTTGCCTTCCCTGCCCAGAGAAGAGCTATGGTCCCTACAAATCCAGCAGGGAGCTGCTCTCCAGCCTGCTTGCATGTAGGTGTTCTGAGGGAGGTGGGAATGGGGTCTAGCTTTTAGTGCTTGGCCTTGACAAAAAATGAACATCTTTCCTTATGTTCATCCTAAGCTTTATCAGCTCTGATCCCTGGTCAGGCTATCTTTCCTCGCTGATGCACAGCTTCGAGAATCTTAGAAAGGATGAGTGAGATGAACATCCTCCCATAAAGGGCCAGGACCGTACCCAGCAGGCACGAGAGCTCAGTAAATAGTATTAGTGAGAAGCACCTAGGAACACAGCTCCTTCAGCTCCCTCAACTGCGTGTTATGAATTAACTCCCGAAGTGACACGTCTTTTACATTGTCATTTGTGCCTCTAATGAAAGGACATGCCTTGAAAAGAAATTCCAAAAGAAAACCCACAAAGGAAATAACTGAAAAATCATATACTCACACCACTATCGCCACCTCCCAACCCCAAATAAAGAGGTGACAGCTATTCATCTATAACCACCAGGCATCTTAATCCAAAAAGAATCCATATCGTATTATAGGTGGATGCTGTCTGAACAAAGCTTATTACAAATCAATACCACAGTGCATCTTGCCCACTTTCCCAAATTTCAAAGGGCTGGATTACCCTGCTGTGCATTTCTTCTTCCATTTCAAAGCTTGTAAGAAGCCGACAAGAGAAACTAGCCCATATAGTTCAACCGACTTCAGCGAGAAACAGCATGCTCCCTGTGTAAATATAAAAATGAGACTCAGACGTCCTAAGGCTCAGGATTTCCATGCTAGTTGACCTGCCAGAAAATAAGTACCCAAATAAATAAATAATAAAAGCCTGCATTTTAAGAAATGTAGGTGTACAATTCTTCACAGCAACCCAGAGAGGACCGTGGCATCCAAAATTAAAGCAACTCAAAGGGCAAACAATTTTAAATAAGTCGTTAGGAAGCAAACATCAAAGTTCCATGTTATATGCATCTAAAGCCAGTGTGCAGTCTCTCTTTTATGCCTTGCATCTGTTCTGATTCTTCAGTTTAGTTTCAAATATAACAGCTCCGTTCTGACTCTTACCAGCTCATGGATTTTCAACAGAAGGTTACCAGAAAGTCAAAACTCTTTAGCGAGCTAATTTGGTTTACATTACAACACAACACATTTCTCTAACAGCTAAATGGGAAGGTTTATTGTTTCAGCATTAGGAATGTGGTTTCTCGAGGTAGCTTTGGATTGAATGGATTACTGGAAGGATTTTGTTTTCTGAAGACTCACAGGACAGGAGCTGCCTTTTGACGGAGGAATTCATGAATACCGATATGTCCTGGGCACTGTGGGTCATGCAAGGCTGAGAGTACATACTGTTTGTTCTTGGAGAGACAGTGTGAGTGGGATGAGAGGTTCCACGAATGCAAGGACAAAGGAAATATTGGGAAGCAGTGTATGTGTGTTCCAGGCAACACCTTTCTTGGATTTTATTATTGATTTTTATTGAGCTCTACAATTTTCTCTGCTCTCCTCCCTGCCTTTTCCCTCCTTTTCAACCCTCTCTCAAGGTCCCCATGCTCCTAATTTACTCAGGAGATCTTGTCTTTTTCTATTTCCCATGTATATTAGATCCATTTATGTCTCTCTTAGGGTCCTCATTGTTGTCTAGGTTCTCTGGGATTGTGAACTGTAAGCTGGTTTTCTTTGCTTTATGTTTAAAAACAACTTATGAATGAGTACATATGATAATTGTCTTTCCAGGTCTGGGTTACCTCACTCAATATAATGTTTTCTAGCTCCATCTATTTTTCTGCAAATTTCAAGATGTCGTTACTTTTTTCTGCTGTGTAGCACTCCATTGAATGAATGTACCACATTTTCATTATCCATTCTTTAATCGATATGCATTTAGGTTGTTTCCAGGTTATGGCTATGACAAACAATGCTGCTCTGAACATAGTTGAGCACATGTCCTTGTGGCACGGTTGAGCATCCTTTGGATATATACCCAAAAGTGGTATTACTGGGTCTTGGGGAAGGTTGTTTCCTAATTTTCTGAGAAATTGCCACACTTATAACCAAAGGAGCTGTACCAGCTTGCACTCCCACCAGTAATGCAGAAGTGTTCCCTTTTCCCCACAACCTCTCCAACATAAGTTGTCATCAGTGCTTTTGATCTTGGCCATTCTTACAGGAATAAGATGGAATCTCAGAGTTGTTTTGATTTGCATTTCTCTAATGGCTAAGAATGTTGAGCATTTTCTTAAGTGTCTTTCAGACATTTTAGATTCCTCTGTTGAGAGTTCTCTATTTAGGTCTGTACTCCATTTTTTTTATTGGATTATTTGTTCTTTTGATGGCCAGTTTCTCGAGGTTTTTTTTATATATATTTTGGAGATCAGACTTCTGTCTGATGTGGGGTTGGTGAAGATCTTTTCCCACTCTGTAGGCTGTCATTTTGTCTTGTTGACCATGTCCTTTGCTTTACAGAAGCTTTTCAGTTTCAGGAGGTCCCATTTATTAATTGTTTCTTTCAGTGTCTGTGCTGTTGGGGTTATATATATAAGAAGTGGTTTCCTGTGCCAATGTGTTCAAGTGTACTTCCCACTTTCTCTTCTATGATGTTCAGTGTGGCTGGCTTTATGTTGAGGTCTTTGATTTATTTGGACTTGGGTTTTGTGCATGGTGATAGATATGAATCTATTTTCATTTTTCTACATGTTGATATCCAGCTATGCCAGCACCATTTGTTAAATATGCTTTCTTTTTTCCATTTGATTTTTTGCTTCTTTGTCAAAAAGCAGGTGTTTGAAAGTGTGTGGGTTAATATCTGGGTCTTTGATTCAGTTCCATTGGTCCTCCTGTCTGTTTATATGCCAATACCAGACTGTTTTCAGTACTGTAGCTCTGTAGTAGAGTTTGAAGTCAGGGATTGTGATGCCTCCGGAAGTTCTTTTATTGTACAGCATTGCTTTGGCTATCCTGGGTTTTTTGCTTTTCCATATGAAGTTCTTTCGAGGTCTGTGAAGAATTTTGCTGGGATTTTAATGGGCATTGCATTGAATCTGTAGATTGCTTTTGGTAAAATTGCCATTTTTACTATTTTAATTCTACCTACCCAAGAGCATGGGAGATCTTTCCACTTTCTGGTGTCTTCTTCAATTTCTTTCTTCAAAGATTTGAAGTTCTTGTCATACAAGTCTTCCACTTGTTTGGTTAGAGTTACTCTGAGATATTGTATGCTATTTGTGGCTATTGTGAAGGGGGATGTTTTTCTGAGATATTGTATGCTATTTGTGGCTATTGTGAAGGGTGATGTTTCTCTGATTTCATTCCCAGTCCTTTTATCATCTGCAAGGCTGCACCTTCCCATATGTACAGGAGAGGGCAGTATCCCAGATGGGCAAGGAGTTTTGTTAAGGGCTTGAAGGAATATTGAACGATGTTAAAAGTTTAGCATTAGAGAGGATAGAGTGTCTGTCATGAGAGAATGCTGCCATGGGGAACTGTGAACCAGGCATGGTGGACTACAGGCAAACGCTCACTTTGGCTGACTTAGACAGCACTGATGTTCAGCCTCCTATGCCCTGACTTATGGCAGTTCCTCTACAGCAATGGGGGATACTTTCTTGTACACAGCCAGCTTCCCACAAGCTTCTCTCTCCCATGCCTTAAGGCCTAAGGACAGAGCTGGGTGCTCAGAAGGAAATAATAGATAGGTCTGACCTAATAACATAAATATAAATATTTATGTGTGATAGAGAGGGAAGGCCGACTTCCCACCCCCAAGACAGCCTTGTCTCACACCCCCACTAGAAATTCAAGGCGGGGCTTAGATGCTCTGCCAGCCCAGTAGCGCACACCTTCCTGTCATTTACTTGGTCTTTCTTGGCTTCTCTTCCTTTGCTTGTCTGTGTTCTGTACATTTCTAGACTCAAGGCTTTACCTCAGTGTTCTTGACAGAGTACTAGAACACAGACAGGCTGGATGAGGCATGATGCGATTAGCATTCCATGATCTCTCCGTGCAGACATTTTTAGGAACAGCTCCTGTCTCATCCAGTACCCCAGCAGATCCACATTAACACACTTGCTGGTATTTCCTCCGAATGTGTATACCAGCACACAGGGATTTGCAGTCTTTCCAGACACTCCAATCCCATTCTACCTACAGAAAAACTGGTATTCTTCGGGCTTCCTTCCAGGTGTACTTCCTTTGTAAACACCTACCTCCACTTGCCTACCTCTGGCACATGTGGATCTACCTTTCTCTGCCTACCATTGATCACATGATTCAGAAAGAGTTGTTCTACCTGTCTGTCTCTGAGACTTAACAACTCATTGGGGGTACAAAAACACACATTCCCTGCCTTTCTATGAAATGCTAGGAATTTGCCTGGCAAATAAACCAACAGATGTGTAGTTCCCCTACCCCAGAATGACAGTAGCATAGAGGAAGCCTGTGAACTGTGGCAAGCGCCAACACTAGAGCCCTTCCTTTGCTCGTGTTCTCCGCTGAAACTTTCCAAGGATCTACAGTACAGAATCTAGTCAGCTGGAGAGCAGATGAGATCTGTTTATTAACTGAGAGCCAAGTTCACACTTCCCCTTTACCCTCCACATGATCCAAATGCAGGGAAGGAAAAAAACCCAAATGCAGGTTGTGTTTTTATGCCCATTGTAGTAGGAAATCATCCGGGGACTATATTTTCCTTTTCATGCATATTTTGTCATGACAGCTTCATTCAAGCTCCCAGCTGCTTCTCTCCATATTTCAATGCCACTCACTCTCCCTTATCTCATCAGTTTAATTCTTGTAAGGTTTTTTTGTTTTTTTTTGCCTAAACTCCAGAGTCAGAGTTTTCGTCTCATTCACGTTCTTGAGTTGTCCACTCACTGCCGATGCAAACTAAGTACTCCAACAACGGAGGAAGTCTCAAGTGGCAAAATCCATCTGGCTGGCTTCAATTAGACCTATTCCCTAGTTCCAGTTAAACCTGACCCGGTTCGATGTCCCACCTTTATTTTATAGTCTACCTTCACTTTTCTCTCTAACTCTCTGTCTACTCTTACATACTGGAGGTCCAGCCTTCCCATTCTCTCGCGGCATCTGATGTCCATTGATGTATCTCCACAGTAGCTTTATCTATCCACTCAAGGTCAGCACTAATCTTCCACAGCAGTGTGCCCTCCATCTCTGGTGCTGAGCTGCCTGGTGGAGTCTACATTTCATCAGCGGAGATTCCTCTCGGGTGTCTCTGTTATGTACCCTGCTGCTCCTCAGGATTTCGTCCAGGCATGATGGCTCTGTAAAAGCCTACACATGGAGAAGTCAAAATTCCTATGAAGTATTAGATTCCTCTTCTTTTCCCATTTGTGACTTCCTCTAGGTTCCTTGAGCTCTACAGTCTTTCTCCTCCCCATCTTCCCCAGGTGTAATCAGTCAGATATAAATTATGGATATTTCACCTCCCAATGTTCTGCTGTGTCCTAGCTGCCACTTCAGGCTGGTGAAGCCTTCCTCACCTTTGGTTCCATTATAGTCTTTCATAGCTGATATTCCCATTCAGTTCTCTCCTTCAGTCCTTGCCTATTCGTGGAAGAGCATGAGCCAAGGTGGATTAATTCGTGCCACACAATATTATGTATCAGGAAGGAATCTTAAATTGAGGCCAGGAAACCTTATCACTAACAAACCGAATAGTAACCATCATCCTGTAAGACCTAAGCATCCTCTCTAGACTATAAAAAAAAAAAATGGACCAGCGATTTCTGTATCTCCTTCCAGTTTTCTTTCTAACACCTTTATTGGGATATAATTGGCATCATGAAGTTTAACAGTCTAAAGAATACATTTCAATATTTTTGTATGTGTTCTACAGTAATCATCATAATCTAATTTTAGAGTGTTTTTATCACTCCCAAAAGAAATCTAACAGCAATTGCTGTTCATTTCTCATGATCTCATGCTCCCTCCCCAGACAATCAGCCACAGCCACAGATTTGCCTGTTTTAGAGACTTTGTGCGAGTGGTTCTTACAGTCTGTGAGCTTTCATGTGAAATCTCTCCCACTTTGTACATGGTTTCTGCCGTTTATCCATACTGTGATTGGCATCCACACTTCCATTTTGATATCTGGATAACATGCCTTACATGGGTGTGTCACATTGGTTTGTCTACCCTTCCGCTGACAACCACTGCCTTGGTTCATCTCCGAATAATGAATATTGCAGCTCTTGAGTTGCAGATGTTACTACAACATCACATTCATCACAGAAAAGCCATGCTCTTCTTTACAAGGGGGCCCTCCAAAGAAGGGCTTGCTGACAGTCTAAGGAGGTATCGGACCGGGAAGAGCAAGCGAGAGAAAGAGAGAGAAGTTGAAGTTTCTGTTACTGCTTTCAACTGTGTAGCCATGTCTATTAAAAGCCCCTTGTAAACAGCTAACTTCAGCTCTGGCATGCCGTAGATTAGGCATATTTGTTTTCCAGGGAAGATTATAAATAGAGGGGGGAGGGGGGGAGGGAAACAGAATGTATTTTGCAAATGAGCCCAGATGGAAAACTAACAGATGGCCATGCACTGTATTTTGTGTGTTCAGACCTACATTTAAATTAAAAATTTTCATAATTATGATTAACGTCTGTAGCAACACTAGTTTTCCTGTGGTGGCATCGTATATCACGTATCGGAGGTATTGAATAGAACATTTCCATGAAAAGGTTTCAGATTGTATACAAATTTTGGTACTTGCCTGCCCCACACTTAGGAAGGAAACAAAACAAAACCTCACTCAGCAAGGCAGAGAGTGCTGAGGAAACTTCAGTACAAGTGGACTTTCTATAATAAGCCCGTCTGCCGCCATCTGGCTTCTCCCATGTTAAAACTCAAAGCCAGTCATTTCACGCAGAGGGGAAATAATGGGCCCTTATTTGCATGGTGATTTTTTTCTTAGGTTCTGTTGTGAGGTTTTTCCTCTTATTCTGCACCCACTTCTTTATTGCCATGGATGTAATCAATACATTTGTTTTCTAAGGGTCGATGTCACATCTTGCATGCAATCCTGTCTCCTCGGCTTAGCTCCAATCCTCTCCCCGTTACGGTGGTGTGTTATACTATTTTACCAGTCTTATCAGAGCTGGGCCAGTGTTGGTGAGAATCTGTGACATGGCTGTTCATCTTGAATCAGGACTTGGAGGTCTGAATAGAGTGTGGTACCCAATTCCATTCTCCTAGGGGTCAGCCTGGTGGGCTCTGTGCCGTGAACTTGACCTCCTCTGCCAGCTCAGACTCTTTAAATGGGGACTGACTGCTCCGCCTCACTCTGCCACTGCGCCCGCTCTTGAGACCCACAAGCTAGCAGCTATTTTGTGGATGCCTTATCCATGGCCCCCACTCCTGACATATTCTTCTCTTAGAATTCTGACTTCATTTCAACTGTGGTTGTTTTGGACTTGCCACGCTGGCTCAGGACTGGCCTTTTGCCTTCTTCTAACAATTTCCCTGACTAGAATAAATTTCAAACAATATTCTGCAGTTTGCCTCCTACTCAAGACGGTCCTCTGGGTAACCCTCAGATTTTGGACTAGGCTCCCCTCAACTGGAAAAGGCCTGGTGCAGAGCTCCATCAGAGGCTACTGCTGCCCCGAGGAGCCTGACCCATTGGGAATGCTACTTTCCTAAGATCTTAGCCGCTACTGCCTTGGGGTCAAAGTGATGAACAACATTAACCCACATTCTAAATGCCCCTATTGGTGAGGCAGGGTCTTCTTTGAATCAATAAAAGCCACTGAGTCTAGAAATACTGAGTTTACAGCTTGGAAAAGTAGAATTTGAACTTTTCAAAAAGATTCAGCCGTCATCTTTTTTTCCAGGTTCTCAGATAAACGATAAAAAGAATAAAAGAGTAGCAACCTGTTATATAAGAGAAGCCAGCAGCTATGTCCTCTGAATTCTGTAAAGCGTCATAGTTTTCCACACACTGAAGACTGAACAGATTTCACGCCGACGACAGGAGTCCTGGAGGAGCTGCCAAGCACTTCACGACATCACTAATTATTTGTGTAACATTTGGCAAATACTCAAAACCAGAATCTTTTTCCTGGTAAACATATTTTTACCCATTTGTCTTCCCTACAGAAATAACCAGTTGAGATGCATATATTTTCACTTGCACATGTTTGCATTGCCAAGGAGAGGCATAAACCACTCCTTCCTTAAAGGTTTGTTTCGAAGTTATTAGCTCATTCTTAAGGGGACCAAACCTGGGGATCTGCAAACATATGCTTTGCATTGAAACAGCAGCTTGGTAATCAAACAAGAGCAATCTAATATGAGCTTTCCAGGGAGGGGAATTTGACTGTAAATCATGGTTCTGCACATAGGTTTGTATTTTCTATTCTTAATTACATCTGTGCGAATCTCCATTTGTTTGTGGTTGCCTTATCCATTGAGTGGGCAATTTGCATTCCCAGAGGCACATTTTCATGGCGTGCACTTCTCTGAGGGAAAGAAAAAAAAAGCTGGTTAATTCAAATATTAAGTACAAAAAGAGACCCAGGAGTGAAGGTGCTTCAACCATAAATACATTAAATACATTACCGAGTACCTCTACAAGTGCTCTGGGAACTGCAGGAAAGCCATTTCACCTAAAGTCTTTGATTGTCAATTTTCTCATCTATAAAATGGGAGTGATCGAGAAAAAAAAAAAGAATACTCATTCGAAGTGTTCCAGAAAGGTGAACAAGCAGTAATAGTTGTAGCAGTAAATTCCAATACCACACTGTTATTACTAACGTCATTTAACTTCAGCTTTTCAAAGAGTTTGTAACTGTTACAGAAATAAAGCAAAAGGTAAGTATATTTTACTGAAATTGACTTTTTTAAAGTTTCCTTTTGCCAGTCCCAAATAGGCTAAATATTCCTTAACCCAAAAATTCTAAAACACTTTCAATTTTAGATTTTCATTTTACAAATGCTACACCCATTATCAAAGAAAAATTATGAGATGGTGTCATTCAAAGGTGTATGTGATATTCAGTGGCCAAACAATATGTCCTCAAGACATGCCTTTTATATGGGAGATGCTATCTACTCTGTGATAGGAAAAAAAAAAGAAGAGCCAGGAGGTACTATGGAGGTGTGAGAGATGGGAAATAAGAGACCTTTGGATTACTTCTAGATGACTCAGTGGATTTCCTTAGATGGACAGGAAATATGATCAGATGATTCATTTAGTGTTAAAAATGATACATCTGACTGTGGGCCATTCCTATAGGACTATCTGTCTGAAAAACAGATATCTGCTTGTCTAATACAAACTTCCACCTGAAGACGCAAACCCACAGTTCGTATGAAAGCTCTCTGAAATGGCCAGAGACTAGGTCGTCATTGTCTTCATCTGGCTTGAGAGGAAGAGAGAGGATTTGTTGAGGAATCTCAGCAAATCTTTGCAGAAAGGAATAAGAATATATGAATATAGCAAAAGACACATTTGTCCTGCCCTCTGACAGTGACATCTCAGCTAGATACCAAATCATCTCCCTGCAGCCACCTGGGAGGTAAGGGTTGGGCACAGTGGCAAACTTGAAGCCGGCTTCAGCCGGGCAGCCAAAGAACAAGGAGGCAAAAGGCTTATGAAAAATATCCTCCTCTTTCAAGTCTCCAGGTTCTCATCTATAACATGAATGAGTCAGGCCAGGTACTCGTCTTTGCTCTTTCCTGACACTGATCCCTAAGTCAAAATAAATGAGCTCTCGTATGCTCGTGTGTCAGGTTCTGAGTGATGACGGGGCAGCAGCATTGTATCAGCAGGCACTAGCAATAGAAGAGTCCTCCAGCAGGAGAAGGCTGGGCTACAGCCAACGCTGGTCTCATCAGATGGTCACTGAAGCCCAAAGGAGTCTGTTCCAAAACAGCCAGCCCCTTTCCCTAGCTGACTGTCGAAGAAGCTGCCATTCATTCATGCCTAACCTATTTCTCTAGTTCCCCTCATACACACTGCAAAGGTGTGATTTCCCCAGGTAACCCCAGCCACCGTGTGACAGAGGATACTCTTTTCAATGACCTTTCAAGGAAGTTTGATGTTACAAGTGGCCACAATTTATAGCCTCAGAAGCCACAGGCAATTGAACCCTTTCGTTTAAGAGTCTTACTTGAGGAGAGGCAGTGAACGCTGAAGCTTTTCCTATCTCTTGTGCCTTCTCTCAGCCATCCACATTTTTATGCTTTTGTTTGTATGCTCATTGATTTGTTAAGTAATTGCTTCTTTAATGTTCTTCCAGAAATTGACTGTCCAAACAGTACCCAGTTTAATAATTGCTGATTGGCAGCACCATTTGGGGGAAATGCCCCTTAAAATGTCTTACTCTTGCCAAGATATACAGTCATAGTCATAAGATCTGAACCAGCTGAAAAGGAAAATGTGGATAAGAAAACTAACGATTTTAAGAACCAAGACATTAAGTAATTGGTTCAAGGTCCCAGTAGGTGACCCAATTGGGTTCCAAATTCCAGCCTTCTGGACGCCAAAGCCTTTATTTTTTTTCCCATGGTCTCTATACTATTGGGAAGAAAATTACCCAGAAAAGATGAGCAGACAGTTACTAAAAGCTTTTCTCCTGGCTCCAGGGTCCCCCAAAGGCACCACATCCTCATGCATTTCAGTCCAGTGATGCTTTCTGCGACCCCGCCAGTCTGGCACTACTGAATCTTACATCTTAATCTGCTGGCCTCAGCATCTTTGTGTGCCGAGTTCTACAGTAATGCTATAATGTGGCCCTGATTCGATGGATTTTTTTTTCCAAATTTTCTAAGAAAACAAGTTGCTCTAAATATAAAATATCTATCTATCTATCCATCATCTGTCAATTATCTACCTATCTCTCTCTCCTTCTTAATGATTCTATTTTTCACAAGACTCCTAAGTGATGTAAGGGAATACCTCTTCTCTACTGTTGGTCTCTATACATCTCTCTTCTCATTATATATCTTCCATCTGTCGGATTTTTGCCCAAGACAATAGAGAATTTATTAGCAGCCTCTGTGTTCATTTCAAAGAACTACAGCAAAATCCCATAAACTGGGAATAGAAACAATAAAACTTACTTCTCTCATGGTATGGAGGCTTAGGGTCCGAACTGAGGTTTTAGCAAAAGCCAAGCCCATTCTGATGGCTTTATGGGAAGATTTGTTCTTGCTTGGTCCCACATTGAGTGGTCTCCAACCCCCTTGGTTTTCTGACTTGCGGCCTCATCACTCCAGCTTCTCCCTTTACTGTCACATGGCGTCTTCTTCCTCTCTATGTGTCTTTATCTCTCTGGTTTCTTTTCCAAGAATACCTACTACTCTTTGTACTTAATCAAGTGTGACCTCTTCTTAGCAAGTTATATCTCCAAAAGCCTTGTCCCCCCCCCCCAAAAAAAAGAAAACAGATATGAGGTTCTGGATTAACATTGGTTTTGGGGGGGGAACATTAATCAACTCGTTGAAGCTTTTCTTCTAGACTCAGCTACCCAAAGGCAAAACCAAACAACTCCTCCAGTCCATTTCCATTCCACACAGCACAACTATCATTCATACACATTCATTCATACACATTCATTCATACACATATGAACATATGTCACAGCACGCAGAACCAGTTTGTGTTCATTCTTGAACCCACGGGAGGAGGAAGAGAGTAAAATAAAGAGAAATGATAAATGCTAATGCTTCAAACTATGTTTTAATGGGTTTGCAAGAAATTCCTGCTACTAGAAACCACTACTCAGTAAAGTGATGGTTACGTTGATTTGCTCTGAAGTGATTTGTCACAGTGAGATTCTCCCATGGTGGAAGGAGTCACGCCAGGCCACCTCTGGTTCTGAAAACACACTCTAAGCTATCGAACAACATGGACTAGTATGAAAGTCGCAGGAACTACCAAGAAGTTTGCTTCTAGCCCACCTTTCATTCAATCTGCTATAGCTTCAGGGGTGCAGACTTTGCCAACAAGACATTCTCAGTGAGAAAAGTCAGCTTTCCTCAGTGTTTTTATCCTATTCATAATTTACAGTTTGTGATAACTACCCCAAAAAAGGGTGCTGCATATGATTTTTACAGTCATGCGGGTACTTTAAGGTGGTAGAGTTGGACCATCATGACAAGCTCACTTCTTGGTGTAGGTCTGTAGATGCAGAATTACTCCCATCCACCAACTCTACCTTCCCCAGCCATCAAAACTGAAAGATACAAATCTAAACATAAAGCAATAACCTCCCTTATATTAAGAAAGGTAATGTCGTGATGACATCGGTAGTACTGATGTCACAGAACATCTGCCAGGTCACACCCAGAAGGTACAAACAGTACACCATAAAAGGAATCTGTAAAGATCAGAGCACACAGCAAGCAAACCCTAAGGAAATTGTCACAGACAAGAGGAGCCCAAGGAGACATGGCAGATAAATGGAACACAGTAGGCTGAATGGCATACTGTCATAGGAAAGGGACCTTTGGAAAAAAAAAGAATTAATGAAATCTAAATAAATAGTGACATTCAACACTGGAGTTCCAATGTTGGTTCACCGATTGTGGCAAATACACCATAATCATGTCAGATGTTAATAATGGAAAACAGCAGCTGGGTTCCTGGGAATTCTGTTCTACATTTGCAAGCTTTAGCTAGGTCAATTACTATTCTAAAACAATATTAACTCCTTGAATGAAATTTAGTATTCATTTCCTATACATGTTTGCGTGTGACAGGTAGGTATGTGTTCATGTGTGAGGGCATGTGTGTATCAGAGCACATATGTGGGCTGTCCGAGGACACCTCTCATGCCAGTTCTCAACTTCCACCTTGGGTTGAGGTAGAATCTCTCTTGTTGCATGCTGGTGTCGCGCATGCCTAAGCTAGCTGGCTCACGGGCTTTCAGGGGATTCTTCTGTGCCTGCCTCTTATCTTATTGTAAGAATGTTGGATTACAAACATCTGCACTGCCAGCTTCCGCATGGATTCTGGGAATCGAAATTCAGGTCATTCAACATGCAACTGTTGAGCAATATGCCCTACCCTATGCTTATTTTTTTCCTCCCTTTTGTTTTCCCATTTTATTAAAAATAGGTTATTTTCTAATACAATATATCCTGATTACAGTTTCCCCTCCCTTTACTCTTCCCAGTTCCTTTCCCATTCCCTTTCCCTCTGGATCTGCTCCCTTTCTGTCTCTCATTAGAAAAGAACAGGCTTCTGAAAGATAACAACAAAACATAACAAAGTAAAATAGAGTAAGTTAAACAAAAGCCATCTTATCGAAGTTGGACAAGACAAACCAATAGAAGGAAAAAATTGCCAAGAGAAGGCGCATTGGTTCACACACTCAGGAGTCCCATAAGAATCATAAACTGGAAGCTTGAATAGATATGGGGAGGGCCTGGTGCCGACCCACGTGGGCCCAGTGCTTGCTGCTTCAGTCTCTGTGAGTTCAGATGAGATTTTCAGTTGCTCGTTTGTTCTCCTGGTGTTCTCCATCCCCTCTAATTCCCATGTTCCTTCCACAGGGTTCCCTGAACCCTGGGGGTGGGGGGAGAGGAATTTGGTGAAAACATCACATTTAAAGCTGTGTGTTTAGATGTTCAGAGCTCTCTTGCGCTCTCTCCATCTATCTATCTATCTATCTATCTATCTATCTATCTATCTATCTATCTATCTATCTTCCCATCTGCTGCAGAAGGAAGCCTCCTTGATGCTGACTGAATAAGGTACTGATCTATGAGTATGGCAGAATATCATTAGCATTACTTTTGTTTTTCTTTAGGCCTATAGCATTTGGTTTAACCCTAAATCTCTGGGCTATCAAGTCTTTGGTTCTTGGCTACCCAAGTAGTGCTGGGTATGGGTTCCTTCTCCCAGAGTAGGCCTTAAGTCAAATCAGATACTGCCTGGCAACTCCCACATGTTTGGTTTCATGGCTGGGTTGGTGACCACATTTCTCTTTCGGTAGCTGCAGAATACCTTCCCGAACCAAAGAAAGTAGAATTTAGGGGTGAAGCTTCCATGTAAGCACCAGGTCTCCATGTTCAATGAATTGTGTGGATGCTGTCCTTGGTAATGAAGGCCAGAT
Organism: Microtus oregoni; assembly: GCF_018167655.1. NCBI lineage: Eukaryota > Metazoa > Chordata > Mammalia > Rodentia > Cricetidae > Microtus > Microtus oregoni. Next base: position 33,534,398 of record NW_024543071.1, on the reverse strand, counting down.
GCCAGTTTATGGAGAGCAGCCCTTTGCCTTAGCAGCATCCTGTGTTGTTTGGGGATTTCTATGGTAACACTTCAGCCAACTAAATGCCAATTAAATGTAACTATGCCCCAACTATGTCCCAGCACTGGAAGCCTTACCTGGCTGTAAGACATGGTCAGGTGAAACTCCATATCCCCCATTACTGGAAGTCCTCATCAGGATCTCCTTTATAGAGTCCAGGAATTTCCCACTACACTAGGTTTTTATTACATCCCCAACTACCCCCATTTCCAGTCATCTCTCCCTCCATCCCACCCATCCCCCACCCTCATCCTTCCTGTTCCTGTCCCTACCTTCTCCCAGGCTACTCCTAAACTCTATTTTATTTTCCTTTTCCAGAGAGGTCTATGCATCCACCCTTAATCCCTTCCTCTATATCTAAAATCTCTGGGTCTACAGATTATATATTAGTAATAATTTATTTCGTGACTAATATCCACATATAAGTGAATACATACCATTTTTTATCATTCTGAGTCTGGGTTATCTCACTCAGGATAATTTTTTTTCTAGTTCCATCCATTTGCCTGTAAATTTCATGGTATCATTTTTTTGTTTTAAACTGCTGAGTAATACTCCATTGTGTAAATGTACCACGTTTTCTTTATCCATTCTTTATTTGAGGGACATCTAGGTTTTTTCTAGTTTCTGGCTACTGTGAATAAAGCTGCAGTGAACATAGTTGAGCAAGTGCCCTTGTGGTATTGTGGAGTGTCCTTTGGGTATGTGACCCACAGTGGCATAGCTAGTTCTAGAGATAGATCAATTCTCAATTTTCTGAAAAACTGCCGTATTGATTTCCAAAGTGGCTGTACCAATTTGCACTCCCACCAGCAGTGGAGGAGCGCTCCTCTTGCTCTACATCCTCTCCAGCACAAGCTGTCACTTGTGTTTTTGATATGACCCACTCTGACAGGGGTAAAATGGAATCTCAAAGTTGTTTTGATCTGCATTACCTGACAGCCAAGGATATTAAACATTTCTTGAACTATTTCTTGGCAATTGAGATTCCTCTGTTGAAAACTTTCTGTTTAGAAGTGTTCCCATTTTTAACTGCATTACTTAGTTTGTTTTTGATGTTCTAGTTTTTGAGTTCTTTATGTATTTTGGGTATTGGCCCTCTGTCAGATGTGGAATTGGTGAAAATCTTTTCTCATTCTGTGGGCTGCCCTTTTGTCCTATTGATGGTGTCCTTTGCCTTACTGAAGCTTTTCAGTTTCATGAGGTTCCATTTATTAATTGTCAATGTTAGCCTGTACTGTTGGTGCTCTGCTTAGGAAATTGTCCCCTGAACCAATGTGTTTAAGGTTACTCCACTCTTTCTCTTCTCTCAGGTTCAGTGTATCTGGATTTATGTTAAAATCGTTAATACTCTTGGACTTGAGTTTTGTGCAAGGTGAGAGAGATGGATCTAGTTGCATTCCTCTACATGCCAACATTCAGCTAAACTAGTCCCGTTTGTTGAAGATGCTTTTTTTCCAGTGTGTCTTTCTGGCTTCTTTAACAAAAATTGGGTTTGGTAAGTGGGTGGACTTATGTCTGAGTCTTCAGTTTGAGTCCATTGATCAACATGTCTGTTTTCATTACTATAGCTTTGTGGTACAACTTCAAAGCAGAAATGTTGAGACTTCCTACAGTTCTTTTATTGTTCAGGATTGTTTTGTCTATCTTGTGGGTTTTTTCCCAATATGAAGCTAAAAATTGTTCTTTAAAAATCTGTGAATAATTGCATTGGAATTTTCATGGGGATTGCATTGAATCTGTAGATTGCTTTTGGTAAGATGGTCATTTTTACTGTTAATTCTACTAGTCAATAAGTAGGGGAGATCTTTCCATCTTCTGATTCTTCTTCAATTTCTTTCCTCAAAGACTTGAAGTTTTATCATAGAAATCTTTCACTTGCTTGATTAGACTGATCTTGGTTAGACTGATCCCAAACTACTTTATAATATTTGAGGCTATTGTGACAGATGTTGTTTCCCTGGTTTCTTTCTCAGTCTTTGTCACTTGCATATAGGAGGACTACTGATTTTTGTGACTGAATTTTGTATTAAGCTACTTTACTCAAAGTGTTTATCAGCTGTAGGAGTCACTCGGTGGGATTTTTAGGGTCACTTATGTATACTTTCATATAAATAAAGATACGTTGACTTCTTTCTTTCCCATTTGTATGCTCTTGGTGTCTTTCAGTTGTCTGACTGCTTTAATTAAAACTTCTAGTACTATATAGAGTAGGTGTGGACAGAGTAGAAAACCTGTCTTGTTTCTGATTTTAATGGAATTGCTTTCAGTTTCTCTCCTTTTAAGCTGATGTTGGTTATGGGCTTGTATCGCTGCTGTGAGGCTCAACCTTCAGCAAGCAGCTCAGAGTTTGAGGGGAAGTCAACAGAGTCTACGAATTATCAATAAACTTAGCTATCTGCGGGATAAAACGTAACTCCCTGGGGCCAGCAAGGTGGGCTAAACTTAACTCTCTGAGGCCGGCAATAAAAGGGGAAAAATGCACACACTCTCTTAGGGTTCTTTTGTTGTCTTCTCTTTCTGTTCTTTCTTTCTTTTCTTCCCTCTATCTAGATATGCCCCTTCTGACTCTTTTGTTGTCTTCCTTCTACATCTTTTCTGGTGTTTTCCTTCTCCTGCATCTATTTTTTTCCTTTACAGCTTATGTGCCCCAGTAGAATCTTTCAAGCAATATAAAAATTACAATGTGGTTATATTCTTTTTTTCAAGTAAATGATTATTATGATTATAAGCAAACAACAGCATGTTTTCCATATCCCTTACATGATTAAACATTTCATGTATCACAGGTGAGAAACAAGTTGTCCCGAGAACTCACATCCATTCATACCCAAGCAACTTTTTGCAGATTATCAGAGTGTCTGCAAGCAAGGTATTTTTCTCCATCAGCTCTTTTACTGACAGGCTGCAATTTGTGGTTACAAAGAAATGATCAATTATTTTATTATTTGTCTCAAAAGATAATCTTATAAAAAAATCTTAGAGGAACCACAGATCTAAAATTTTATCTATGAAAAAAAAGTCAGCTCTATTTTAAATATGCAATTCTCAACAGTTTTTTTGTTTTTTATATCAGGAAGCTGAGAGCAGAAATTGGTACAAGGAATTAATCATTGCTTTTGGTCGCCAACCCATCTTAACAAGAAAGGTACACCAGCCAGGAAAAGCCAGGCTGTTGTTCTTATTCCCTGACCTCAGCTATTAAAAGGATGCCTTTTTAAACTTTCAATTGTTTTCCAAGGATTTTTACCTCAAAACCATTAGCAAAAACATCTTAACCTAACATTTAGTCATATTTTAAAGCTGTTCTTTAGCTATAATGTGTCCCAAAACTTGTGAACACACCTCTCAACATTAAAAAATTAAAAAACCTTGAACTGACTTAGCTTCTGGGACACAATTGTTTTTCTTAATCATTAACCTAAGCAACAGTCTATCTATACATCTCTTCCAGAGAAACTAGCTGTGTGACATTTCCTTGTTTTTTTTTTCTATCCTGTTTTATGGGGGAGGGCAACACATTAGACAGTATAGCTTAAAAAGAAAATCATCTTCATAATAATCCACGGGTAAAAGTGCCCAGGAGAATGAGACATTTCAATGAAAAACAATCACATTACATTAAGATCAGTGGGGATCTCTCCACACCCATTCACACCATGCCAGATACCTAATAAAAATGGCAATGACAAACATTAATGGCAAAGACATAGCAGTAGCAAGAGACATTCTGGGGCCAAGGAGGTGATTTGCCTATACCAGACTCACCCATTAGAGCTTTGCCTCCTGGTAGGCCAAACCCCTGAAGTCATTTGCCACCTGCAGGTTTACTGTAAACTGCCTATATTATGTTGAGGTATGTTCGTTGTATCCCTAATCTCCCCAGGACTTTTATTATGAAGTAGTATTGGATTTTTGTCCAGGGTATCTTCTGCATCCAATGAGGTGATCATGTGGTTTTCATCTTTCAGCTTGTTTATGTGGTGGATTACATTCATTGATATAGACATGTTGAGTTATCCATGAATCATTGGGATGAAGTTCACTTGGTCATGAAGAATGATCTTTTTGATATGTTCTTAGATCCAGTTGGCAAGTTTTTATTGAGAATCAATTATTTTATTGAGAACTTTTGCTTCTATTTTCATATAGAAATTGGTCTTTAATTCTGTTTCTTTGTTGTATCTTTATGTGTTTTGGCTATCAGAGTAACTGTGACCTCCTAAAACGAGTTGGACAATGTTCCTTCCGTTTCTAATTCATGGAATAATTTGAGGAGTATTGGTATTAACTCTTCTTTAAAACTCTGGTGGAACTCTGCTTTAAATCATCTGGGCTTGGGATTTTTAAAATTTCTTTTCTTTTTATTTTATTTATTTATTTTTTAGTTAAGAGACTTTTAATGACTTTTTCTATTTCACTGGGAGTTATAGATCTATTTATATTACCTATGTGGTCTTAATTTAACTTTGGTAAGTAATAATTATCCAGAAAATTATCCATTTCTTTTAAATGGTTCAGTTTGGAGAAGTACAGATTTGTGAGGTTCATCCTTAATATTATCTGGATTTCCTCAGTGTCCGTTGTTTTGCCCCCCCCCCCTTAATTTCTGATTTTATTAATTTGGATATTCTCTCTTTGCCTTTTAGTTAATTTCAATAAGGGCTTGTCAATCTTAATGATTTTCTCAAAGAATCAACTCTGTTTCACTGATTGTTCTCTTTGTTGCTATTTTATTGATTTCAGCCTGGAGTTTGATTATTTTTGCCATCTACTCCTTTTCAGTGTGTTACGTTGCAATTATGAGATCACACTAGTTTTTGTATTTTATTTTTATTTGTGTGGGGAGGGTGTGTGTGTAAGCACTTAGTGCTATGAACATACCTCTTAGAATCTCTTTCATTGTGTCCCATAAATTTTGATATCTTGTGTTCATTTTCATTGAATTCTAGAAAGTCTTTATTTTTTTTTCTGTCTTGATCTATTGTTTTATTCAGTAGAAATTTTTTCGGTTTCCATGAGTTTTTAAGATTTTCTACTGTTGTTGTTGTTGGATAGTAAGCTTTAATCCATGGTGGTCTTATAAGATGAAGTGGGTTATTTCAATTTTCTTGTACCGGTTGAGACTTGCTTTGTATCTGCCTATGTAGCCAATTTTGGAGAAAGTCCTATGAGGTGCAGAGAAGAAGACCTAGTCTTTTGTGCTTAGGTGTTCTGTTGAGCAGTTTATCTCTACCAGCCCCAAATATTCCAGAGAGTACTTTATCTTCTACACCCCCTAACTAGATTGCTCTTGTATGTTATTTTCCCATATCTGATATTCCAGTAATCAGCCCCTTCCTAATTTATTGACCCCATTACAATAGTAGAGTATATTGACTGATTGCCTTATTATACTCTTTAATCGAACACCAAAAAGAATTTAAAATCTATTTTAATAAGGCAGTGCCAGCACACCTGTGCTTATTCCTATTAATTTTTTTTTAAAAATGTATTGCAGAAAAGGAGAAAATAAATATTTTATATAAATATCAAATCTGAATCAAAGCGATAAAAGTGCTTAAACTTCTTAAAGGTATTCTTGACAATTAGGCAGCAGTTTTTTAAGAAGTCATTAATTAAACTCGTGAAACAATTCTTCTCTGAATGACAAGGTACAATAGGAAAATAAGAACCCATTATCATTTCAGGGGGCAAGTTTTTCTAAGTAACACAATAAAATTGTAACTAAAATTTCCCCGTCATTGAATAAAAAACAAAACACTCACTGAACACTAATTATGTAAAGGTGAACGGGTTTCTAGTGTCATCGTGGAAGTGATTTCGTGGGTTTCTTTCTTTGTCTGTAACGTGGATGTTCTTTGTGAAAAAACCTTGTGAAAGTTAAGGGCTCAGAGGAGGTCATGGGCCTGGAGACAGACGGAGTACCCTTCTCCCTAGAGGTGACAATTATAGTCATGGAAGTGGGAGATTTTTTTCTTCTATAACCCCTAGAAATGAAAAGGGAGAGAAGGAGAAGGGACGGGAAGATGTCACAATAGCATTACAGAACAAGGGATCTCAAAAGTCAGTGGCATATAATAATAAGGATTCATCACCATGCTTAGGTTGTCTGGGCTGACATGTGGGTTTTGTTGAACAGCCCAAGCTGACAGAACAGAAACTACAAAGGAGAATATCATTGACATACAATGTAAGAATGAGCCAACCACATAAACATATGTAAGCATCACTTCAGTTTAAGTATATCAGCCTCACATTGACCACAGCGTGAGTCTGTTGTTTAAAGAGTTGCTGGGAATGTTCACAGTCTTTGTGTGGACACTTATTGTTACTTCTGTTTGATAAATGTCTGGCAGTGTGATTACTGTGTGGTGTGTATAACGTGCTTACTTTATAAAGAAAGCCTCATTTGTTTTCCAAAGTGGCTCTAATCTTTCTGCATTCCTACCCACAGTGAGAGTTCACAGCATTCTAAACATTTTCCAACATGCAATATGTCACCTTTTTGATGGTAGCCAAAATGACAGGTGTGCAGAGCTACCTTACTGTGGTTTTTATTGTTTTTATTTGCACTTCCCTAATAAGTAAGTGAAAAAATAGTTCCTGTGCTTATCTGCTCTCTGAGTATCTTCTTTAGTAAGATTTCTGTTCAGTTTTTGTGACCATTTTGAATGCACAGTGGTTCTTCTTGATTTTGACTAGCAGGTGTATCGTGCAGATGCACAGCAGACAAATGTTTTTGTAGTACTTTGAATGAAAATGGCCTGCAAAGGCTCATAAGGAGGGGTGCTATTAGGAGGTGTGGCCTTGATGGAGTTGGTGTGGTCTTCTTGGAGGAAGTATGTCACTGGAGGCAGACTTTGAGGTTTCAGAAGTTCAAACCAGGCCCAGTGTAGTTCTTTCTTCCCGCTGCCTGTCAATCCAGATATAGAACTCTTGGCTCCTTCTCTAGCACCATGTCTGCCTGTATGTTGGCATGCTTCCTGCCATGAGGATAATGAACTAAACCTCTGAACTGTAATCAAGCCCCAATTAAATGGTTTTTTATATGAGTTACCTTGGTCATGGTGTCTCTCATAGCAATAGATCCAAACTAAGAGTTTCCATATATTTTCTTCAAATTGGTGGTTTGTGTTTTAACTTTCCTTTGAATTCATTTTTTATAAGTATACATGTGCACTTACGTGGGTTTATGTGTACCACATGTGGGCTGGATCCAAAGGAGTCAAGACTTGCTTCAACTGCAGTTACAGACAGCTATTTGGGTGCTGGGAACTGAATCCAGGTCCTCTATACAAGCAGCAAGTTCTGTTAAGCCCTGAGCCATCTCTCCATCCCATTTGTTAACTTTATTGACCATATTTCTTAAATAACAAAAGATTTTAAGTTTAAGGATAAAATCAAATTCATCGTTTTAAGAATAACAAATTATATGTTCCACTAAAGAATTCTTTGTCTATTAAAAGTTCTAAGATTTTGTCTGTGTTTTTATTTTATTATTATCTATTTCTTACATATAGGTTTATTATCTACCTTGAGTAAATTTTTATATGTGTTTAGAGGTAAGGTTGAGGTTCATGTTAATAAACACACGAACTTTAATTTTGCCCCAGTACCTTTAATTGAAAAATATACCTTTGTCCTAGGTATACTTGGGGAAAAATTTGGCTGGTATGAGTGGGTCTATTTTGGGGTTCTCTATTGTATTGCATTGTCCTGTGTGTTCATTCTTATTATGGTAGTAACCATTGTCTTCGTTATGATGAATTTGTGACAGATTATGGAATTAGTTGAAATCTTCTACCTTGGTTATTAGTCTCTGGTTTGTCTATTTCAAATTACTGGCATTTATATAAAGTGTCAGTGTTGACAGAGATTTCTGTCCCACCCGGTCCTACAACCGTTCAGTCCCAAAGAAACACACAGAGGCCTATATTAATTATAAACTGGTTGGCCTATTAGCTCATGATTTCTTATTAAATAATTCTTACATCTTACATTAACCCATACTTCTTATCTGTGTTATCCATGTGGCTTGGTACCTTTATCAGTGAGGAATTCTCATTTTGCTTCCTCTGCATCTGGGTGATGACTGTAGACTGAGTCTTTCCTCTTCCCAGAATTCTCCTGTTATATATATTTCCCACCTGGTGGTCCCACTTCTACTTCCTGCCTGGCTACTGGCCAATCAGTGTTTTATTTAACCAGTACAAGTAACAAATCTTTACAGAGTACAAAACCATTGTCCTACAGCATGTAGAGTCAGTTTCTACACACACACACACACATACACACACACACACACACAAACACACACACACACACACCACCTGCTGAAACTTAGTAATCATTGTGGAGAGAATTAAATCTTGACAATGCTAGTTGCTAGTTTCCAGTTGATGGACATGGTATATATTTTCTACTGGTCAAGGGTGATCTTTCAAAATTCTATCAGTAATGTTTTGTCATTTTTGATATATATATATATATATATATATCTTATACTTACTTTGTTAATTTTATTTCAACTTTGAATTATTCTGTTTCCTAGATATTATTGTGTTATAAATATCAAGAGAAACCATCTCAAAAAAATAAGTACAGGAGTTTAGACTGTAGTTCACAGGTATAGAATTTACCTAGAATGAATTATGCCCTGGGCTCAATCCCCAACACTGTCAAAAATAAAATTTAAAAGTAAAGTAAGATTTTTAAAAAATAAAGTCCATGTAAATACAATGTTTCTTATCTGAAAATTGATTTTCTGGGTTGGCAATCAGGGTTTCCTTAGTGTTTATTTCATTGTTCTAATTCTTCCAAAGAGGGACATGACACTTTCAGGATTTCTTGTCACTTACCAGTAACACAATATTTAAATCTCCACCATGACCGTTTCCTAGTCCTTTCGTCTGGTTTGGCCACATTTCAATCTTAATGATGAACTTAGCCTTCACCTATATGCTTGCTGCCATTGTCCTACAGCAGGGGCTGTGCTCTCTAAGCTTTCTGGTGAAACACCAAGGAGTTCTCAGGAGCTATCACCCTCACAATCATGAGAAGCTTTGCTTCTCAAGTGGCCAATTTTGTGTATGTTGTTTCTTCTCTCAATCCCTCTCCTAATATTCATTTCTTGAGACGTCAACAACTTCTCCAACACCAGTCTCTTTCTTACAAACTTCTGATAGTCCTGAAGAGAACATGGCAAACTCAGACCCCTTCATCGGCAGAATTCACCCCACTCACAACTGCAGCCAGGGAAGCACAATGGCAGCATTAATAAACCATTTGAACATTTTCTAGTACACCTTCTCAGTTAGAAAGAATGACTTTTATGACTAAAGAAAGAGATCAAATAAAATATATTCAAAGTTAAACAAAGTACAATGAAGTATAATTTAAATTATTGCAAAGAAATCTAAAACCCATCACAAAGTTAAAAGTAGTGTGTACAGCAAGAAAACAAAGTATACTGATTATCTATTACAATGTAATAAATTACCACACAAGCCAAAAACTTAAGACAATGTATATGATCTCATCATTTTTATGGGTCAGGATTTAGGAGGAGAGTATTTGGTTGGATCTCCTCAGGGACTAATAAAACTTCAGGAAATAGGTCTGCCAGGGCTGTTGTCACCTGAAGGCTTGACTGGAGCTAGAAGATGTATTTCTCAGATGTCACAAGCAAAAGCTGACAGAAAAATCTCCTCTTTTGGCTTGCTGAAAGAACCCATTTCCTTGACAGGAACCTGCCCTTCTGTCTGTTAGATGTCCTCAGAAAATGGTAGCCAGATTCTAGGCAGTAAGTAATGGGGATATGGAGAGAGCCATCTATCTTTCTATGACATGGCCTCAGCCTCACACCATTTCTGCCCGATTGATATGTTACAAGCAAGCCACCAAACAGTACTCATATTCAAGGGATTCGAATTAAAAGTGACTCTGGATAAAAAAGATATCCTCCCTCCAAACTCTCTTATATACCCCTCCTTGCTGTCTTTCAAATTCATGGGTTCTTAATTGTTATTACATGTGTGCATATATATGTACACACACACACACACACATATAATATATATATTCCAAAATTAACCTGCTCAGTCTGTATAATGCTACTTTAAAGTGTGTTTTCAGGGCTGACTTCTTGGTATTGGAAAGACAACTCGTGTATCCTCCCTTACACTGACTATTACTACCACTTTAGGCATTCCTTAGTCGCCTGCAGTTCTTTGTAGGGTTGAGGCCTCATAGGCTTTTCTCTGTCCACTTTGGCAAGTCCATTGGTGCTATCTGTCTTCATCTCACATCTGTGTAGTCATGTTGGTGAGATTTTAGGGGAGTAGCTTCTGTTGTTACTAAGAGACACATTCACAGAGAAAACTCTCTGACACTCTGGCTCTTACAGTTTTTCTGTCCCCTCTTCTGCAGTATCCCCTGAGCCTTAGGTACAGGAGTTGTTTTGTAGATGTATCCATTGGGACTGGGCTCCATAACTTTGAATTTTGATTGGTTATAGTTTACTCTAACAGTCTCTGTATGTTGTGGATAAAAACGTTAGAACAGCTATTGAAGAAGAAGCATATATCATAGCATGACACTAGGAAGGTTCCAGGCTTGTCCAAAAGACTCAGACTAAAGTTTGACTAGAACAATGGGCGATGTTAGAGCTGCCCTATAAGGTCCATCAGATATGTAGCACCAAAGCTCATGTCCAGTGTCTACTTACAAACTATGTTTTTAAAGGAGGTAGCAAATTGAGCGAATGGGAGAAGGCCAGTGGTCACAGTGCATTGAGGACAGGGCTGGTGGGCTTTGTCTTCTATCCCTCAGTCAGATATTCTGTAGCACCAATACACACATCTTTGCCCTTCTGAAAACAACCTATGAAGGGTATCTTTCTCTGTCAAAAAGAGGAAGCTGTCTTTGGATAAGACAAGCAGTATTTGAAGATCATTAGTTAGATTGTCATGGCAATGGTTGTGCTATGAATTGGCAGATTTACAAGCCTTCACTCCACATATTTATGACGGGTAGAGAAGACAACCAGAGTGGATATATATCTTTGTGACTTTGAGTCAAATTCAAAAGTCATTTCCGTGGCTTAAGTTAGCATTCTTGTGGTGTGCTATTCAAGAAATGTAAACAAAGGCTTTTCTCAGTCTCCTCTTTATTAAAAACCGATGTCCATTTCTTAATGTTTTGGAGAGGGGGAAAGTGTCTAATTTTATGAAAGGCCACCCTCATGCTCTGTCTTCCTGCGCTCTCTCTCTATTATGTCCAGCTACCTGGCCTTAGTGTTCTTAAATGAAAAATCTTCACTTCATTATTTCATTTCTACAAGGACATTCATATTTGTTATTTCTGATGGTTTAACACCCATTGAAACAGTGATTAGAAACCTTCTTCACACCCATCCCACACAAGGTTCCGTTTCTGGCTGGGACTACTTATGCTTCCCTGTCTCCTATGCTGTTCACAGGAGGAAAATATTCTTGAGCGAAAAGTCCAAGCTGATGAAAATCATTGTGTCTGGCAGTAGGTAGAGGGTGGGAGGAGGCAGGGGACACGTGCTGATGTAGGAGCAGCCTGAGGAAGAAAGGCGTTGAGTCAGAGCAGTGTTAACAAGAGAGATGATTTCTCAGACAAGATTTTTGAGGCTCCCCTAAAATTGCCACAGTGTTGGATAATAAGATCAGTTAAGGGGTTTCTTCGGAGTCTCTGTGACTTCCGTTTCGTGATGGCTTCCTCGTGTGACTCATTCACAGCCCCTCTCTCCCAGCATCACATAGAAAATAGAATGATGAATATGTTCAGATAAACACATATGTTAGGAGGAACAAGGGAACATCATCAGGCAACTTATGTTAATGATTTTCTCAAAAATAAGAGACAAATAGAAAATGTCCCCATCTTAAAGAAGCAGAGAAAACTTCAACCTAAGAATTTTGCAAGGTAACAAAGCATGGGCTGAATTTTTTCTTCTCAGAATAATCTCCCTAAGGCTGCAGACCAAGAAAGCCTAAAAACAATGGCTTGACCTGAGGTCCTGAATAGCAATCAGCTCCCTCTCTTCTCCATAGACAGAATTTATAACTAACTGAGAATCTATCACTGAACAAAATCACCACAAAAGTACCATGAGAATATCTCTTTTGAAAGAACTTGAATAGACTGTAACCCATCTTGTAAAGATTTAGGAAAAGTGGTACATTTGATACAATAATACAAAATAAAGATAATTTATAGAGTCTGGGGATCCACCTTCCCCTACCCCAAATTCAGTAGTTGACTCCTAACTGTAAAACAGTAACAAGTGTTGTCGGTCAGGAAACCTCACTCCTACATCTAAAGAGCTAGCCTAGTCAGTGCTTCTCTACCCATAGCAAAGACTGACAACCAAGGTCCAGCAAAGATGACACCACAAATTCACATAGAGCTTGGAGAAATTAAGCTGATACTGATCTGAAAGCCTTCACATTGGTGGTTCTTTTAGTGTCAGGAGGGTTTATATGAACTGCCAGGGGGGAAGTTATCAGTAATCCTACCCTGCTCTAAATCCTCCAAATCACAGTAACCACTAGCCTAGTAAGATATGCCTAATGGTGCAATAGTGGCATTACTATCTTGGGGATAACCATCTGTAGTCTGATTGTACTTAAGGCTCACCAAATGGGGGGATTCATACTTAGTACTGCAAACCTAGCCATGAATCAGTGCAGGAGAGCTTATAGACTCTAGAGGAGACCAACTACCACCATTTTGCTAACTTGATAGTCTTCCAGATATGTATCCTTTTACCCACAGATGAATAAAACTCTCACCCTCCATCAAAGAACCTTCTTTTTGCAGCAATACAGGCTGAGGCTACAACTTGTTAAAGTTCAAGGGGCAAGCAGCAGACCCAGTTCTAAATGGGACATCTATAACACAACCCCTAAAACCAAGGATAGGAAACATTCTGGGAGAAAGAGCAGAAAAATTGGAAGATCCATAAAATTGCTGTGAAAGTATATCATCATTAGGCCATGACCTGGATGCTATGCCCAAACCTCAACAGCTAGGGTTGCCTGCACAAGACCTGCAGAGAGCATGCCAGTGAATATTCTAGCATGGTTGGGAAAGGATTTGCAGGGTCCATCCATAGCTGAAGAGCTCTGGGAAGACCATAGCTACTGAGGGAACAAGAGTCAACTTTCTCCAGGGACCAGCCCCCAGCAGATTGCTCATGTCCTTCACCCACATCCATACAGCAACACTAACTAAACCCATATAATTATAGAAGAAGAGGCCATGAGTTTGAGAGAGAGATGGGGGAAGCATTGAAATGGGGAAGTAGAGGGATACAATGAAAATACACTCTACTCATATAAAATTCCTTCAAAAATTCAAAAGTAATTTTAAAAATCTTCCATCATGAATGAAAGAGAAAATTACACAAATATAAAAATGGACAGAAGGGAATCAGAGATAGCACAGTAATAAAATAGAACAGTATCTTCTCAGGGGAGATTTGAGGAAATTCTGCACCTGTAAACAATAAACTAAAAAGGATGAAAGAAATGGAGCAGCCACAGAATGACAAATTGTTCTTAGAAATATATATAATAATGTGTATTTATGTATATATATATATATATGTGTGTGTGTGTGTGTGTGTGTGTATTTCTAAGAACAATTATGTGTGTGTGTGTGTGTGCATATACCAAAAAAATGAAAAGGACAAAAAATGAGAAAAAGGGCTGAAGAGGTGGCTCAGTGGTTAAAGAGCACCATCTGCTCTTGCAGAGGACCTTGCTTGGGTTCCCTGCTCCCACATGGGGACCTCACTACTCGCTGTAACTCCAGTTCCAGTGCTCTCTTCTGACATCTGCAGGACCAGGCCACACACGGTACACAGACATGCAAGCAAAACACCCATACAACAAAAATAAAACATTTAACGTTTTTCAAAGAAGGGAGATAAAGGTAAGTCATATAAAGGCTAATGATCAATTATAAAAAGAGAATAAAAGAAGAAATTATAAGTGTTTCTAGAAGGAAAGAGAACTAAGAAAAGGAAAGGGAAGGCATGTACAGATATAGCAAGATAAAGCATTTCAGACATGACCTTAGTCTATTGGTAAGGGCCTAGCATCACAGCAGGCTGAAACAGGAGCATGTGTTCAAGCACAGCCTGAACCATCCGGTGAGAGCCTGCCCCCAAATAAATGGTTTGTAAAAATATAGCTCGGTGGCCTGGTAATGACCTGGCCTGTGCAAGATCCTGCTTCAGTCTCCAGTATGAAGGAAAACATGAGCTTTAAGTCTTCTAACAAAACCAGTTACATTGCCTCTCACTTTCCCCTTCGCTCTACCATGTAGATGACATGAAATAATGTCCTCACAATAGGTGAAAATTCCCAAAATATCCTAAAGAGGGAAAATAATCCACTTGAATCCAGTTATACTTTCTCCTAGAAAAGAGGTGTTTTGTGTTGTTGTGTTGTGTTGTGTTAACTCAGCACGAGTAGCTGATAGATAGGGACTTTGTCTCCTATTTTACTAGTTGTTTGGTGTAAGAGGTTCTTCTGTTTATGTGTTGTTTTCATTGGTTTAATAAAGAGACTGCCTTTTGATAGGGCAGACTTAGATAGGCAGAGTGGACAGAACTGGATGCTGGGAAGAAGGACAGACAGGCAGACACCATGAATCTCTGGTATGAGATGGACGTAGGTTAGAATCTTGCCTGTAAGCCACAGTCATATGGTGATACACAGATTTAATAGAAATGGGTTAATCAAGATGTGAGAGTTAGACAATAAGAGACTTGAAATAATGGGACAAGCAGTGTTTAAATAAATACGGTTTCTGTGTAATTATTTTGGGGCTAAGCTAGCCGGGTGGCGGGACACAGCCCTCCGCTCATCCTACAACACTTGTTATTCCATTCTTTTGGATCAATGTTTTACCTGGTTTCTTTTCATTAAGCATCACTGATTATATACTGCCATTAAAATTACAAGGTAGGTGATGAATAATCTATGTCCCATAGACCCTTGTTCTCGGTCCTTTTCGTCAACTCCTGATGGTGATTTGCTTTCCTTCCCACCTTCTGCAGGCCAGCATACAGGGCCTTGCTGCCCTCTGATGTCAAGAATCATTTGATCCTCCCACTTAAGACTTTCCACAACCTTAGGGCAATGGAAAAGGAAAAAGGAACCACATTTACTAAATGTGCCTTAGACTTCCATATTGCTGTACTTCAGATCAGAAATGCCCCTGCCAGGCCCATGTCCTAATGGTTAATCTCCACCTTAGCACTGTTGGGAGATGGTGGAAATCTTGACAGGTAGGACTAGTAGGAGGATTTAGGTCACTGCGGGGGCAGAGGTGTTTCCTTAAAGGGGATGCCGAGAAACAGGTCTCTGCCTTTCTCTCTTCACATCCCAGACATGAGGTGAGCAGCTTGGCTCACTGCTCTGCCATGACCTTGTCACAACCTCGAAAGCAAAGTCACCTGATCATGAATAGGGACGTCCACCAAGCAACCCCAAAGAAAATCCTTTTTTTTTTTTTATAAGCCATTCAGCTCAGGTATTTGGCTAACATCCATACTTATTGTTTAATTTTTTTTCAGTATTCCTATGAGGCCCAAGTTATTTCAGATTTGATGAGCCATCGTGTCTACATCAAAAACGCCATAGTCTGTTTTGAAGACTTGTGATTGGCTGGTTTATCTGAATGTCTCCTTTGTTCGTTTCATTATCCTATAGTTACTTTTCCCACTGGGGAGAAAAGGAATGTGTGTTGTGAGGAATTTCTATGATTTGTTGTAATGATTTGCACTACAAGATTGAGAACCTTTATACTTGTCCCAGTGTTTCATGAAATTAAATCACAAGGATGGGAGGACCCTAAATCCCAGTATCTGGAAGACCTGCAGGCCAACAGTTCAGGAGCAGCTGGCCCTCCTGCTTTCATTACGAAACTGGTCTGTGCTCACACTCCAAAAACCTGGAGAAAAGACATTTCAGGGGGGAAAAAAAGCTTGACACATTGAATACATAGGCTATTTTTTATAAAAGTGGAAATTAACGTTCAAGACCTCTGACTTTAGCATGAAACTCAATTAAAGATCCAAAGAATGAAGGCTAGACATTGCCAAATGTGCAATCCGAGCAGTGCCCACTTAACAAACACAGTGTCCACTGCCCCAGATACAATGCTATTTACCTCTGACCCTTGGTGTTCAAGGTAGCTTGACACTGGATTGCAAAATCCTAGCTCGCTTTTTTTGTCTTTTTAGCTTGTTTGTTTTACCAAACTTGCTCTTTAAGAAATTGTGAGAGGAAACAGTTTGATGGCCTGGAAAATCACTATTAAAATCCCCAAACCATTGGCCAAAAGAACAGCAGGAAACAGAACTTCTAAACCCTAAATTTACCACCGGTGATGCCTGTGTTCCTCCTCCTTCCAGAAAAACAGATTCATCCTTAGTCAATGTTAGGAAAACATTTCTTAAGATAATAAAAAGTGTGAGCAAAGGCTTATCTTGTAGGTACTGAAGCTTTTGGAAGAACTGAGTCCGAATGTGGAACTCTGTTACTTGGAAGGCAAAATCAATCTGCCTTTCCTGTAAACTTAGGCAATTAGATATAAATTTAAAACCTGTCTTACCTAAAACATCTGGCCAAGAAAACTCTTGTCTACAATTTCTTACAAGTGATCCTTCTGAACTTTAATGCTACCTAGGGCAGGAAGCTTATCTCCTCATGAATACTTTTTGATTAAGAAGGAAGGGCATTGCTGGTAGATGTAGACCTACAAGGTGTGCTTTTGGTAATGCCTGGTCCCTTGTTCCTTTAATTCCCCTTTGTATCCTGCCCATTATAAGCAGAGTAGCCTCTGCTGCAGGGTCACCACTGCCATGATGTTTGCCTCACAAAAATTCTAGAATCAACAGAGCCGAGGCCTCTGAACAAAAAGCCCCAAAGCTATGAGTGAAAAACAAAAACGAGAAACAAGAGAGTCGTCAGTCTTTGCTATAATCAGAGGTTTCTCTCCCACCCACCAGTTCCTGAATAACCACTCAGACACTTATCATTACTTATAAATGCTTGGTTGATGGCTCAGATTTTTACTAGCTAGTGCTTACATTTAAATTAAATTAGCGTACATAAGAACGCTTTGACTCATGGTCCGTGGCTTGTTATCTCATTTTCTACACATCTTGCTTCCTTGGCAGCTGGCTGGCATCTCCCAGACCCTACCCTTTTTCTCCTGTGTCTCTGCTTTGATTTCCCGCCTTGCTCTATCCTGCCTTGCCATAGGCCAAAGCAGCTTTATTTATCAACCATATGAGAACAACACATATTCACAGAATACAGAAAGGCATCCCACAGTGCTTTGCTTAAGTTGTTTGTTGGGTATTTTGACACAGCCAAACAAAGTCTTGTTAGTACAGTTAATATTTTTTTTCACACACCTTTTATATATCTACTTTTGAGCAATGTCCCCAAGGCTCTGTCTACTGTTTTAACTGTGTGTTGTTATGAACTTTTGCTTTTGAATTGTTTAAGCTCCTCACACTATCACCTCCTTGTCATATGTATATCTGCAAGTATTTTCCCCCCACTTTGTACATTACCTCCTTGCGTGTTCCTCTGCTATTTCGATGCTCCATTAGCTTGGTGAAGTCATTGTTTTAGTTCTTTGTTTCTTGTGCATTTGAAATCTTACGCTCCCAATCCTTAACTCTTACAATGCCATAATGATTTTGATTTCTCATGATCCTTTTCTTCTAGTAGTTTCATAGTTTCAAATATTATATTTAAATTCATGCATCTATTTTGAATTGGTTTCTTTGTATGATGAGAGACAGAGGTCTGGTTTCATTCTTTTGCGTGTAAATATTCATATTTCCCAGTACACTTCATTAAAAAGACTAATTAGCCTTTCCCCACAATGTATTCTTGGCAGTGTTGCCAAAGATCAGTGTGGTTTACGTTCTATTGGTCATTGTGTCTGTTTTTATGGTTATGGTAACTTTGTGGTGTGTTTTAATGTCATGTAGTGCAACATTTTCTGATTATTTTGTGTTTTGTTTTATTGATCAAGATTCCTTTGGCTACTCAAGTATTTTTTTTTAATTTTAAAATGCCTTCTTTGTTCTGTAAAGAATGTAATTGGTGTCTTGCTAGGCATTGCCCTGAATTTAAAGACTGCTTTGAGTAGCATGGATTAGTAACATTGTGAATTCTTCAAATACACAGACAGAGATGTTTTCCTTGTGTGTGTCTGTGTGTGTACCTGTCTGTCTGTTTTCTGTGTTTCTGCCCGTATGAAAAGGCAATCTCTCACTGAGTTGTATTGACAGCTTTGTTTTTAAGGCAGTCTCACAGAGTTGCCCAGCCTAGACTAAATAGCCCAAGCTGATGGACACTGAATTTGCGACCCTCCTGGCTTAACTTTTTGAGCAGTTGGTGTTAAGGCCAGCAGCCAGTTTTCAATTTCAAAACCAGCCCCAGTTTTCAATTTCCTTCCTAAGAATTTTGTAGTGTTGATATTGTAGGTTTTCTACCTCTTTGATGAAGCTCAAACGTAATTTTTCATTTGTAACTTGCAGGATTAGGTTTCAGTTCTATTTTCAGATAAAGCTTTCTCTCTGATAGTTTATTATTATTGTACAATAAATGTTATGAATTCTATATGTTGATGTTGTATCATAACAGTATCTAATGATCCTTTGTATTTCTGTAATGTCAGTTAAAGTGTCTTTTTATTTGGTCCCTGACTTTATTTGAATTGTATTTTTCTAGTCAAAGTATTTGTCAATTAATTTGGTCTTCTTTTCTTGCATGAGTATGTGTATGTGTGCATATATGTGTGAGTTTATCCGTTTGAAAAATCCAGCTCTTGATTTTGTGATCCTTAGTTTTTTGTTTCTTTTATTTATTTCTCCATTGAAATTTGTTATTTCTTTACTTCTATTCACTTTTAATTTAATTTATTACGTTTCTTCACCTTCAGTTGCAAATGACATTAGAATTTTATAGAGTTACTTATCTTCTATGTGCTACATCATTAGTCAAAACATATCTACTTATTTATAATTAAATGGCTGTGTGTCCATTTAGATTGGGGATTAGGACAGTGGCACTTTTGGTTTCCTGTTCAGTACTAAAATCAATACAGTGCTTCACTGAAGGCTAATGACACTTTCTCAAACATAAGACTTGTTCCAACATATTCCCCTTTTTGATGCTTATTCACCCCTGTGTGCTGGAAAAGGCAGCTGTCATTCGGTCTATTTAGAGAAGGACCCATTTTAGAAATGGGGGATCTAGAACTAAGAGATAGAGTGTAATCACTCTTTGGATAAAAGGAACTAAGTGACATCCAGATGTTTTATGCCTAGCCAAGTTCTCCTCTGTAAACCTTTAAGTAAGTCCAGCTGTTAATCCACCTCTGGCTTTACCATCTAATATTTCCCAGGTTGGTCACAAGAACATCATGAAAGACATTTCCAGATACATTCTTCTCTGTCAACTAATCGGAAAAGGCCTTGAAGATAAAGGATTCAACATCTCCTTGGGAAAGGCATGCTGACAGCTGTTATTCTTTTATTTTTAAGAATATAAAACGTCCTTAAATGCTAGTCTATCTTGTGAGAACTTAACAATCATTTTACTGGACTGTAGGTTTTCAACACACCTTTATGCATTTGGATAATATCCTTTTCAAACTTCATCAAGTCACCAGAGCTAAATCCTGCTTCCACTGTCCAACACAGAAGCCAAACTATCGCTGTTTTAGGTAGTTGAGAAAGACTGAGAGTCAAGTCTAACATGAGAACTCTCTTTTCTTTGGTGTCACCATTTTTTTATGTATCAACTTGTTGATTCCTCTTTTATGTCCCCTCTGCCTCCTGAAGAACTTTCCTTTCCTGACCTCTTTGCTGTCTTAGGTCTTCTAATATACCCTCGACATCTTCAGCCTATTTAATAGGTAGGAGCCTGTACTTAATGTGTGTTCTTGCCTCATCAAAAAAAGAAATCAGATTGCAATCACAGCAAACAAAACTGTGTGCGCAAGAGCCCCAGGGAGAAAGCCACAGCTATGACAACCACAGTAGTGCTGTCGTCGGGCACTAAGAGCACTGGTCTAGGTGGGGTACGGGGTCCCCATTTTGTGGAATTTCCCATCACTACTCACATCATTCACGACCGCCCCCCCCCCCCCCAATTCCCATTCCTTGGCAGGTTGAATTTTCTCTGAATCTGTATTCTGTGCTTCTTTTCTTCTGTTTCTCTTTCCACTGCCTCTGAACGTGAGCACCTCCCAAAGTTCTGCCTTTTTGTTTCTTTGTGTGTTCTGTCTTTTCTCTGTGTTCCTGTTTTTTCTCATCTCAAATGTATTTCATAGGCAGATAATTTCCAATCTGTGTATCACAGTCTAGACTTTCTTCTTTGATCTGGCCTTCAGACATCTGGCTCCCCAGACCATCCCCTCTTCTTTGAATCTTCACATACCCAAGACAGGTGACTTCACCAATCCAGCATCCCTTCTCTTACAATTTAGCATCTTTGTCTCGCTCCTCCCTCCCTCCTTCCCTGTAATAATTGCTCCCTGAATGGCATGGCTGTCACTCCCTCTTTACCTCCACGGTTCCTGCTCCATTCTGTCATTTCCCCTGCTATCATCCTAGCTCAAAAACTTATTATCTGCTGCATGATTGCAATAATCTAACTCAGTGATTCCCAGCCCTGGCTGCACATTAGAATCACCTGGGGGAGCTTTAAAGAAATCTTATACCTGGTCTTAACCTCAGAGATTCTGATTAAATGGAACTGAGGTGGGGCCCTGACACTGGCATTTTAAAAAACAAAAAGCCAAAAAAACTCCCCTAGTGATTCTGTCCACAGCTGAGTTTGAGAACTATGTGGTGCGGTTCGCTTTCAGTTTCCCTTCATCTTTAATCTGTTTTTCCAATTAGATTATGATTTTAAAAGATTCCTTCTTCACACACTCACCCATGCAAAATTTAATTTGTTAATGCCTCTGTGGTAATTTCCGAGTTTATTAGTTTAGCCACGCCTCATAACCTGACCCCAGCCCATCCTATCAACATGAATCAATGATCCACCGGCATTCCGCCTACCAAATCTGTCTCGCCATCCCCTGCCTTCCTGAAGTCTTGGCACTCCTTTCTGCACCCATTTCTGTGCACTTAGAATCTAGGGAACATGTTCATACTTCATTTAGTCACCCCTTCCCACCTTTCCCTCACTGCCACAGCATTCTCAGTTTGTGCCAGACTCTGCATCGTTCACATAGCCCCATAAAGGATCAGCGTTTGTAGTTGCTGAGCAGGTTCAAATCCTGGTTTCTCTGTTTCTTGCTGTGAGGTTTTTAGGAGCTGGAGGAGGGAGGGCGATCTCCCTGAGCTGTTTCTACATCTGTTCAAAGCCTGTGATGATTATAACAACCTCCTAGAGCTTTCTGAGGAGAAGCTTGGGTAAACATCTATGTGGAGAATATCTAGTCCACAGGACGTGACAGAGAAACGTTAGATATATGGTCACTGTTATGATCATCGCTGTACGCAGGTGCTGTCACCTGTATTGGGTGACACTGGATTATAAGACATTCTTATTAAAGTTCTTATCTTGATGGTCTCCTGAGCTGTCCCATGGAAAGCTTGTTTCTTACATTTTCATCTAATAATTTCATAATTTAGGTTTTATATTATCCATTTTAAGCTAATTTTATATATGATGAGAGATATACCCTCACTTCATTCCATTGCCTATGTATCCAATATTGCCAGTATCTTTTATTAGTGTGTTTTGGTACCTTTTGATTTCTCTAAACTTTGGCAAAAATAACCACTTTCATCACTCTGTTCAACATGATGCTCCCAGCCAGAGCAAGGAAAGAAAAAGAAATTAAGCACCTACCCACAGAAAGGAAGGAGCCAAACTGTCTCTGCCTAAAGATCATGTGTGCATATAGGTTAAGATTCAAACAATAAAATGGTTAGACCTAGTCAGTGAATTCGAAACAGTTGCAGGACATTACATTTACATACAGAATTCAGCAACATTTCTACCTGTCAATAGTGAGCTCTCTGAAGAAGAAATTGAGAAAACACTTCTCAACAGTATATCATCCTGTGACTCAAAGTTGTAAACAATTGATAAGACCAATTTTTATTTCAGTTGGTCCTGTAAATTTTAACTTGAAATCTATGTGTAACCTATAGTGATAGAATGTCAATTTCTCATGACTTTGATTTATATAAATTGATAAAACATTTGTAGGTATCAGAAGGGTAAATGTGCTATTATTCAAAAATTAAATTAAATTATTTAATATCATTCATATTAAACTATATTTGACTTTAGGCAAGCACCGTGTCTATGATGGGTTCTATCCTGATAAGCCCATCATAAATTGAAAAATGAACCTTAATCCACTGAACTTCATAGCTGAGCACCCAGCATGTTGTAGGATGTCAGTTACTTCCCCCTTGTGATGCTTTGGCTGATTGTAACTGCAGTTAACCGCTGGCCAGCATCATATGCTAGTATCATATTGCTAGGCTGTCAGAAGAAAAAGAGTCAAAAGCGAAAGTACATTTGCCATGGAATACATATCATAAAGTTACATTGTTTGCACAATCATAAAACTGAAAATGGTTAAGTCAAATCACAAGTCAGAAACCATCTGTACTTGTTAGCACCTAACTAGAGCATGGAGCTGGCAGAGCCAAGTCAATCAGTGGACCACTAACTGGTCAGCAGCTCATTAATGTTGAGAAAGGCATTTCATGAAATAAAAATTAGTATTTACTAAAATTCTAAATTCTCTCCAACTCTCTGGTCTCACTCTGAAATCCAAGATCAACTTTTCAAAAATGAAATAAGAAGTATGGTTCATTGCAAAAGCCCTGGGCCAAGGATAAGGGAGTGCGATGGGATCCAAACAGCTGCAGGTTGGCTTCTGTTGTTTGCATTATCTTTTCCCTCTGAGGACTACACACTGCAGGGTCAGCTCTCTAGTTTGGGTAATGTTCACAAACACATGTTACTCTACCATGTTCTGTGGCACAGAATCCACAAATGGAGATTTCAGTATCTGGTACTTCTCTTTCCTCAGTCCTGACATCATTTAAAGCAAACTCATTTGCCTTCTACTGCCCAGCTCTGAAAAAGGTAGGCTCAAGCTGTGAGATGGATCATGGAGTGGATCAACAAAACGACACTTGTACCTATAATTTATCTTTCAAGTAAATGAGTATATTTGAGAACACGCCTACGTAATCCAGGCTTGGGCCCATCTCACTGGAAGGTGTAATGGCAGAGTATGTCAACAAGAAAACGCCTGTTTGCTAACAAGCGCAGCCTGACTGTGTGAGACACTTTATAAAAGTTCCTGTCTTTGGCTCTGTATCCTATCTCCACTTTGTGGGGAGTTCACAGTGCAGTGGGCTTTTCCCTGCTCACCTTCTCAATAGGACAAGATACTGCACTGCCTCTTGTGAGTATCTACCCCACAAAGCCAGCGTTGCTACAGTCCTGGCAGAACAGAACTTCCTAGGGAGAGTTGTATCCAAAGTACTCAGAAATTTGTTTCTCTTCTCTCCCCACTAAACCGGAATGACTCGTCAGACACTTCATCATGTCTAACTCCACTCAAGGTGTGTAAGATGGAGGCCAGGTGGGGTAGTAAACCAAATGATTCCGTACAGCAGAAATTCTGCATGTCCAGCCTGAGCCTCCTCTAGGCTATGTTTCGCACTGCCAAACCTACTGCTGCCTTCTGTTGCTCATGATCATGGTAAGCGTAGTCTCCAAAAGAGAATCTTGGACATTAGCATTTCTTGGCATTTTGAGGTGGTGGGAGAAGTTTTGGGGTTCGGTTGCCTGGGAATATCATCCATCATGTGTATCACAGAAAAGCTGAAGAACTCAGCTCAAGGCCCCAGGAGTGCACTGTAAATGGGCCTTCCCTATGCACACTGGGGAACAGGTCTGTGTCTGAAAGACCCCACTAATAGCCTGGAGCTGCTTCACTCTTTCCTCAGCACACAGTTTGTTCATCTTCTCTTCATCACGGCCTTATGCTTCCGCACTTGCAGAGAGCACTTGCCCTTCAGTCTGTTCCTGTCTTCATCTGGCTTCCAAGCTACTTTGGCCCTTGCTGACCCTAGCAATGTTGAGACTGAGCTCTCTTGGAGGCATCCTCTGGTTCTCCTTTGACCCATCAATACTTTCTACAATGCCACCCAGCCAGGGCATCCCCAATTCTGAATGGTTACCTGGACCAACGCTACTGCTCTTCAGTCTCTTGTCTTTTCTGGATTTTTCATTTGTTGGTTTGGGCTTCCTAAAACATTTTCCTTCAAGTTACTTTTGTGTTTATAGAAATTCCAAGATTTTACATTCTTCTTTTTTTTCCCCCAGATCTGCCTATTTTCAAATTTAGGAGCAGTACCTCAGCCCTGAACACAGGCATAATACTGACAACCAGAGGCTAGACTCTTGAGATCTTCACTAGCCCCTGACATATCTTAGAGAAATGCATGCTCCATCCTAAGTAAAGAGCAAAGCAGAGGGAATAAGATCAGGTCCGACCAGGTTTAAGAAGAAGAAAGGCATCCATCAGTACTCAAAAATATATACTAATGAAATAAAGTTTGGAAATTTTTCAGAGTCATATGAAATTGTCTAAGAATTATAATGTCTGTCTGGTATGCAAAGTGCTAAATGGCCCCAGGTCCCTCTGAGCAGGGACTACAAACACAAATCCAAAGAGCCATAACTGAAGTCCCCTTGACCTGGAACAAACCATGTTTTGAATTAAAAAAAAAATCACATTGGCTAATAATGGCCATGCCTTGAAGGCTGACAAGCTTATACAACAGGCTAAGATCAAATGCTAGGTGAGCTATATGTTTGTTTTTCCATCTATCTTTGTATCTCCAGGTTTCCTTTCTTATGCCCTTTAGAAATGACCTCTGAACTCTCTTCATGTTTTAAGAAGTTGTGATCCTAGGAGACATTTTATCAGGGATGCTTGAGGATCATTAGATGCTCACTAATGCAAGAATCATAATCTTGGAGTTTAACCTTTCCACTTGGTCCCTGATCAGCTATCTATAGAAGTATTGAGGAATGACCAAAACGAAAGTTACTGGGGAGAGAAGACATAAAGTGACATTCATCAGTAGTGAGTGTGTCCACCTGTAACATTGCAGGTACTGGGAAAGGTTAGAAGGGAAATAAAATCATACAGCTCGACCCCACTTTTCTTTCTGCCCCTTTCACTGTGGTCTGGCTTGAACCATGCACCCTCCCCTCCACTGTCTACCCTGCGGTGTGACCAGCCATCTGTATGTGTTCGTTGACACCCTACCCTGGCTGCTGCTACTCCCTCTACGCCACTTGGTTACTTCTCATACCTAGGCTTGGGCTTGCCTGCTGCTAGAATTGTCTACCCTAAGGAGAACCAAAAGAAAATTCTCAGTAAGAGGCCTTCAAATCCTGGACTCACCCTTATAGGGGAGCCTAAGGTCCAGATACTATTGGGGGGTTATGGTCTAAATTACAAGAGACAGTTAATGGAGCATTAATGTAATTAACTTTTATCAACTAAAAGTCAGGAGTCAAATATCGGACTAAGAACCTAAAAGACCAGCGAAGCAAAGGAGCAGTCACCAACCACTTCATTCCTCTGTCCAGAAGGGCCAAGACCCTCTTTCAGCCCCGCCTTACTACTTCCTGTCTCCTCTCTGTCTACAGTTCTTCAAAACTCAATGATTAATGGATTGGTATGTAAAATGTGAACAGATTGTTTTCTGAAAGTAATTAATTAATTTAAAAATATTTTGGTCATGTATTAGGATCGAAACCTAGTGCTATTGTCCTTGGCTTCTCATCAGCCTTCATTGTCCACCATGTTCAGAAAGTTCAGTTTCATCCCATGCTTAATCAGTCCCAGTCCCGCTGGCCTTGGTGAGCTCCCAATAGATCAGTTCCACTGTCACAGTGGGTAGGTGCACCTCTCGTGGTCCTGACTTCCTTGCTCATGTTCTCCCTCCTTCTGTTCCTCATTTGGATCTTAAGAGCGCAGTCTGGTGCTCCTATTTGGGTCTCTATCTCTATCTCGATCCATCGCCAGATGAAGGTTCTAAGATGATATGCAAGATATTCATCAGGACTGCTCTTCATTCTCGAGAGGGAGGGGGAATGGAGTGGGGGGGAGAGGGGAGGGGAGTGGTGGGAGGGGCAATGTGTGGGAGGAGGGGGAGGGAAATGGGAAATGGGGAGGAGGCGGAAATTTTTTTTCAACAACTAAAAAAAAAATAAAAAATATTTTTGTCAGTTAGTGACTGGCTCTGCCCTCAGACTCCAAGCAAGCTTTGTCAGAACACAATCAAAATATCACACAGTTTATTTCTTTTTTCCCCTTTGATGGTGTGTGTGTGTGTGTGTGTGTGTGTGTGTGTGTGCGTGTGTGTGTGCGCCAGTGAATGTGTAGAGGTCAGAAGACAATTCTATGGAACTGGTTCTCTCTTTCAACCTTTTAGTGAATGCCAGAGAGTGAACTAGGGTCATCAGACTTACACAGCAAGCACTTTTACCTACTGAGTCATCTTGCTGTCCCAAGAGGCATTTCTTTTTAACCCTCACATTCTCAGCCCAGGGTGAAAAGGTCAGTTCCAGGAAGCTGGAGAAAATGCTTCAATATACAGGACCGGGGACAGGGCTCTTTCTTGCCCAGTGCTTCAAGTGAGCTGGCGATATTCTTTCCTTAATAGAAAAGTAGAAATGTAATTATCCAGACATTAACCTGATCACATTGTACATAAAGAAACATAACACGGGTAACAAGCATGTACATATGAAAGATCCCAATGCCGGATATATGGAGTTGCTTTTTATCACAAAGCTGACTGTCGAGTCAATGGGAACAACTCTAACTTTTATCGATGGGCTTCCAAATATCTTTAGGTGTCTCTGTGTAGTTACATTTGATTGTTGCTATGTCCAAGCATGTCATCACCATACTTTACATTGAATCATACAGTCAAAGAATAAAATACCACTTTGGAGGAACATGGCGACATCCTGAGTTTCCACTGTATGTATCTCAGCTGAAATCTCTTCTGGCTTTCGACTCTGTTTCTGAGACATAGCAGACTACAATCTCTCCTAATTCCTTCCTAATGCCATGGTCCTCAGAGTCAAGTCCAGCTGGCCATTCAAGCATGATTTGCTATATGCATCATTGGCTACTCATGCATGTCATTTAACACATACCCTGTCAATTCTGCCATAACTGAGACACATTGTTAGTCCTGCTAAACAGTGAGGAAGCCAAGACTTGGGTTTGTGCGGAGACTCCATGCAGATTCCACAGCAGTGACCAGATGAACTTCTTGGACACAGACCTCACTCCCCAGGCTCAGTAGTCCTCCTATCTCTAGACAGCAGTCTCAGAGGTTGCCTTTGAGAACAGGACAAGAGCTGCCATGCTCCCCGCCACGATGATACTGGACTCACCCTCTGAAACTGTAAGTAGGCTCCCAGTTAAGTGCTTTCTTTTGTAAGAGTTGCCTTGGCCAAGGTCATGGCAATAGAGCTGTGACTAAGACACTACTTATGCTATTCAAGTGTATTCTAGGAAACAATTATTTTGAATGCTAGTTTGTGGAATAAGTTCTTTCGGATTTAAAGATCTGACCATTTTTCAATTGATATTTTATTTTTATTTTTGAAATTAAAATATAAATGCATTATTTTTCCATTTCCTCCCCCTCACTAACCCTCTCATATACCCCTCCTTGCTCTCTTTAAAATTCATGGCCTCTGTTTTCATTAATTGCTATTTCATGTATATATGTTAATATGCACATATATGTTCCTTAATATAGCCTGCTCTATCTGTATAATGTTTCTTGTATATACGTTTTCAGGGACAACCAGTTGGTACTGGAAAGCCATTCATTGCACTCTTTCCTGTAGAAGACTGTTTCTCCAGCTCCTAGCTTTCCTCGGTGGCCTGTAGTTCTCTCTGTGGACTTCTCCCTGCCCACTTTGGCATGTCTGCTCCTGTCCTTGTCCAGCTCATGCTTAGGCAGCCATGCTGGTGAGACATCATGAGTATAGCTCCTGACATTCTTAGAAGACAAAATCTCTCAGCAAACTACCTGACCTTCTGGTGTTTCCAGTGGGTCTGAATTTTAAGCTAACGCTTTGTTAGTGAAGTATTTATTCAGGTTTGCATTGGATTACATTAAATCCCGAAGTTAATTTGGAGATGTGCATTCACTGGTGTAGGGTGGACCTACACATTTCTTGTTATCGTCTACGTCTCATCAGAGACCTTTTTCCCATTAAGTTAATATATTTACATTGTTTTTCTCTTCTAATATTTCTCCAGTAATATTCGATAGTCTTTTCTTTCTTTTTGTGTGACAGTTTCCTGTAGTCCAGGATGACCTTGAACTCACTATATAGCCAAGAATGACACTGAAGTCCTGATCGTTTTCCTTCTGCCTCCACTCATGAGTTCTGGAACTAAAGGTGCACCCCTCTCACTTGGCTTTGGTGACGCTTTTAACAGTCTTCTCTGAGTTAACAGTTGCCAGCCCGAATGTGGTTTCCTAACTGCTGGGGAAAGTACTACTAACCTAAAAAAAAAATTACGGTTTTTTTCTACTCAAGTGCAAACCAAGAGTTGATCAAAACCATCAGCTTATCTTCTGCTTCCATCATCACTTCTTTTATTTTTTTTTGACACAACCATTTTTATTTTGCTTTCTTTTGTTTCTTTTCTTTTTTTAAAAAATTTATTTATTTATTAAGGATTTCTGCCTCCTCCCCGCCACTGCCTCCTATTTCCCTCCCCCTCCCCCGATCAAGTCCCCCTCCCTCATTAGCTCGAAGAGCAATCAGGGTCCCAGACCTGTGGGAAGTCCAAGGACCGCCCACCTCCATCCAGGTCTAGTAAGGTGAGCATCCAAACTGCCTAGGCTCCCACAAAGCCAGTACGTGCAGTAGGATCAAAAACCCATTGCCATTGTTCTTGAGTTCTCAGTAGTCCTCATTGTCCGCTATGTTCAGCAAGTCCGGTTTTATCCCATGCTTTTTCAGACCCAGACCAGCTGGCCTTGGTGAGTTCCCGATAGAACATCCCCATTGTCTCAGTGTGTGGGTGTACCCCTCGCGGTCCTGAGTTTCTTGCTTGTGCTCCCTCTCCTTCTGCTCCTGATTTGGACCTTGAGATTTCTACAACACATGGACACAGGAGACCACTTCCTACGTATAACCCCAGCAGCACAGACATTAAGGGCATCATTGAATAAATGGGACCTCCTGAGACTGAGAAGCTTCTGTAAAGCAAAGGACACTGTCACTAAGACAAAAAGGCAACCCACTTACTGGGAGAAGATCTTCACCAACCCCGCAACTGACAAAGGTCTGATCTCCAAAATATATAAAGAACTCAAGAAACTAGACCGTAAAAGGCTAATCAACCCAATTATAAAATGGGGCACTGAGCTGAACAGAGAATTCTCAACAGAAGAACTTCAAATGGCCAAAAGACACTTAAGGTCATGCTCAACTTCCTTAGCGATCAGGGAAATGCAAATCAAGACAACTTTAAGATACCATCTTACACCTGTCAGACTGGCGAAAATCAAAAACACCAATGATAGCCTTTGTTGGAGAGGTTGTGGAGAAAGGGGTACACTCATCCATTGCTGGTGGGAATGCAAACTTGTGCAACCACTCTGGAAAGCAGTGTGGCGGTTTCTCAGGAAATTCGGGATCAACCTACCCCTGGACCCAGCAATACCACTCTTGGGAATATACCCAAGAGAGGCCCTATCATACAACAAAAGTATATGCTCAACTATGTTCATAGCAGCATTATTTGTAATAGCCAGAACATGGAAACAACCTAGATGCCCTTCAATGGAAGAATGGATGAAGAAAGAATGGAATATATACATATTAGAGTATTACTCAGCAGTAAAAAACAAGGACTTCTTGAATTTTGCATACAAATGGATGAAAATAGAAAACACTATCCTGAGTGAGATAAGCCAGACCCAAAAAGAGGAACATATTTGGTTTCTAGCCATAAATAAAGGACATTGAGCATATAATTCGCGATCCTAGAGAAGCTAAATAAGAAGGTGAATCCAAAGACAAACATATAGGCATCCTCCTGAATATTAACCTTCATCAGGCGATGAAAGGAGACAGAGACAGAGACCCACATTGGAGCACCGGACAGAAATCATCACTTCTTTTAAATTCCCTGCCTGGTCCCATAGGTATATAAGCATCATCCAGCTAGGCAGTGGTGGTGCATGCCTTTAATCCTGGCACTCTGGAGACAGAGATAAGCAGTTCTCCATGAGTTGTGAGGCTAGCCTGGTCTACAGAGAGAGTGCCAGGAGAGTCACAGGGGCTATAGAAAGAATCCCTGTCCACTGAAAGAAAAGAAGGAAGGAAGGAAGGAAGAAAGAAAGAAAGGAAGGAAGGAAGGAGAATCAACCAAGAAAAATCAAGTCTACCTGAATGCCTTTAGGCTATATGCAAACAAAGCATATTTGTCCTTTAGTGGGTTACATGTATGTATGTATAAAACTAGTATGCTAAAGCTGTAATGTCATGGATACTATTGTTTAAATCAGGATGCGGTACTCATTTACATTTAAAAGACTTGCCAAAGTAAATGAATTTTAAAATGTTGTAAATAATGATTGAATAATGATTGTTAGACCTAGCAAAACTCAGGAAAGGAATGACTAAAGTTTGGGAAACACATTTCTCATCCAACTGCGTGATTTTGGGCTAAGGCACAGGGAGGTGAAATGACTTGCCCAGGGCCTCAGGGTTAATTAGTGAAAAAATGAAGACCAGACTCTAAGTCTCCAGGTTCCAGGCAATTGGCTCACATCAGTAATGTCCCACTTCTGGATTCCAAGCATCATTAACCTGCTCTTATATGATTCATATTACGAATAAATTTTTATCTACCTCTGATAAATGCAGGAGATTCTAACTTTCCTAATTGAAGTTTCAAAGACAGAAAAGGCCTCTGGCTCCCTCCGAGTAAAAAGCACACTCAGGTATAATTACAATTGGTGTTTATAATGTGCCTTTTATTAGGGGCCTGGAATGAACCCTAGAAAATTGATCTGATGACTGGTATTGTCCTTGTTTCATACACTGGGAAGCAATCACCCAGACAGGTTAAGTGAATCAGCCAGGGTCGGCTAGAATGTCAATCACCGAAAGGGGCAGAATTAAATGTCTAATCCTAGCCTCGTCTCTGTGGGCTTCTGTTCAAGCTCCAATGCCTTCCCAAGCTGGGAATCATGGGGACCCCTGCTCAATGAGACTTGGTCTAAGAGTTCAACTTCGTACCTTTTCAAAGAACAAATGATTGCTGTCCAGCTTTCCCATTTTCCCCGGCTTGTTTGGTTACATTAATTAGGCATATAATCACACTTAAATCTGTCCCGCATTGCCCTCTGTAGCCTCTTTTAAAATTACTCTTGAACTTCTTGAGATCTTTAGCCTGCTTGTTCCTACACAATGGGGAAACAGTTACTACCTCCAAGTAAAGCAGGATCCATACTGAGAGATCTATCCTCTATGCACTCAGCACCCCTAACTCCCACTAGCCTGAGATGCTGCTAGTATTTCCCACCATCTTTGCACAGTGGGGCATCCAGAATGCGTAGCCTCCACTTGACCACAAGAGGTCAGCTCTTATTGATCGAATGTCCTTCAAATGCCCTCTAGTGGTTGAAGGCCATAGAGGAGAGAAGTACCTCTAAAGAGCTCGTATTTAAGCTTAGACATCTCCTTTACTCTGGTGGCCCATTCAGCCACCTCCTCCACAGCAGATGGGGGCCTTGCATCTCTTGCTCTGCAGAGATAATTTATCTTCTGGATAGATGCCTGCCGTAACGAACACACTACTATGGAGGCGTGTGTACGTCATCTCTTGGTCAGTTCCCTGGGGTGACATACCAAAGTACTCCAGCTCAAGAAGCTTAACTACAACAAAAATATAGTCTTAGAGTTTAAGAGGTGAAAGTCGAAACTTGAAATGTGGTCAGAGCCATTGTGGTTTCTCATGGCTTCACAGATCACTCTTTTCTTGCATTTCTCCTTTCTGTGACCTCTGGCATCCTCACACAGCCATCATCCTTCTAGGTCTGGCTTCATATGACGTTTTCTGCACACGCGTTCGTGTCCAAATCTCTCTCCTCCCTTAAAAACACAAGTCTAACTGGAGCAGGGCCCACTCCAGTGATCCCGTCTTAACTGGAGTGTATCGCCATTCGATCTATGTTTAAATCAAGTCATATTGACTCTGACTGGGAGCAAGTATTTCAACCTAGCTTTTATGAGGCACAATCAACCCATCGCTTTGTGGTGGGTGCTGTTGTTCCCTTTTCACATAGAGAAACTGAAGCATGGGTGGGCTAAACTTCTGTCCCACCGTAAGACAGCTGGCAGATAGTATGTAGCACAGTACTGTGGTCCAAAGGCCAAATCTACTCCATCCCTTTGAAACTAAGAATGGCTCCAAGCCTGGGAACTACAGGTGAGGCTTGTCACTAAGAGAACCTACAAAGGAAATCTCTGAGGCTAGAAGGAACATCCATGATCTACACAACACAAGAAATGCTAGCTCTAGCACACACTGAGTTCTCACCCAGTGTCTTGCATTGCTCCTAGCTCTCCACATGCTTGAAGTCTTTGAATTTCACCAGTGACGCAGACAAAGGTCTTACGCCCATCTTAAAAATGAAATAACTGAGTTTGAGTTGCTAAAGAGGCTGCCCCGGGTCACACGGCTGGAAAGTGGCTAAGCAGAGGTTCAAACTCTGGAGTCCTAATGTGAGAATTTAACCATTTGTCTATATGCCTGAACTGGAGTTTTCTGGCAGAATCCTTGGCCTGTCTTCCAACACAGCTGCTTGGTTCTTTTGAATTCATTGGCTCATTATCCTAACATAACCATACTCCTAAACTGTAGCCTCAGAACACACATCTTACACTAGATTTATAACTTGGGATTCGGTGCTGGTTATATCTGAAGATTCTGGAAAAATCTTCACTTTGGGATGCAATCATGGCCAACCCAGTAGGGCTGTGAACATGGGTAAGGCTCCTGGGGCTCTTCCCATCTTGCAGTCCATACAGACTAGATTTTTTTCTTCACATTTTAGAAAAGTGTGCAAACCCCAGAGTGAAGACAATCTGGTTAACAGGACACATCAGAACAGGCCTTCCTGGGAGTTCCTGTCCCTAATTATCTCAAAAGATGGTCAGCTGCTCTGCTCCAAGATTTGGGTCTTGAAGACACATGAAACTCTATTATTTAAAACCATCTCTTGCCCAGATCAGTCCTAGATATGGCATTGCAGCTATCTCTGACAAGGGTCCTAAAACACAGGAGGCAAGAATGCCAAAAAGAGGCAAGATGCTGCAGACGGCCCTTGCATCTTCCCTGTGAACGATCTAAAATAACCTTCCAAGGAATTCTGCCAGTCTCATTTGGAGGTCTCAGAAATCACACCATTCAAGTCTTTCACTGGGCTGCTTCAGGCCTTGGAAAACAGCCAGCTTCTCTCCAGGCTGGAGTGTGCATGCAACTTCAACCCTGGGTACCCGTGGAAGAGGAGGATGCCCTGCTCAGTGCTATATGTGAATGTGTAAATTACAGCAGATGATGCACTTAGCAATTATGTTCTTTGCATACATAAGCAGGAACAACAGCTCCCAAACTGCCAATATCCTTCTCAATTCTCACAGAATGACTGTGTGTCACACGGTCACGCGGTAGGGGTCCTGGAAATGAGATGAAAGAACGGCACAGTATGAAGCTTCAATTTTGGAGAAGCACCCCTCCTGTGGTCATGAACAAGCAAACAAGAAAGCCTTGGAAGGTTGGATGGCCTGGCTGAACTCCCGCATCCTTGACTACAGGGACTTTGTACAGGGGAAACTAGATGAGGGTCAGAAAGTGTGGTGAATCCTCCTCGCACTTGGCATGGCTTTATCACTCAAAGGATGGCCCTAAATAGTTGGGGAATGGTCAGAAGGCTTTGATGAGAACATGGAGGCACTATTCAGAGTCCAAATGTCTTGCTGAGACAGGCAGGGAATGTGCCTGAGAATTGTGGAGCTGATAGAGACACCGAGAACCTCAGAAGTTACACTTCTCTCGTGGCCCTATCTAAAGGGTGACTCTACCTCTTGTTGATAAGTATAGTAGTTTATAAGTCTTCTGGAAAAATCTGTAAATGCTTGTAAGAGAAGAGGAACATAGGAGTGACTGGCTGTTTATGCATGTGCATGGGAGTGTGCAGGTTTGTGCTCTCAGTTTGTAGCTATTAGCAGTAAGTTTAAGTTACTTTAAATCATTGATGTTTATATCAGTTATCTATGCTGTGTGACAAATGATCCCAACTGATGTTTTTGAAACAACCATTTTTACCTGAACTTGTGATCCAGGGATATGAGGGTCAGTCTGGGTTCTTCACTATTGGTACCCCCTGGCATCAGTTGGGCTAGATAGGGATCACAGGTCCATTTCTTCCTAAAATGGTTCTTCCCCTCCTATCTGGCATCTCTCTCTGTGCTCCTTTGTTTTTTCTTTGTCTCCTTCCCTCCCTTCTTGTAGCACCTCTCTAGGGCCTCTCCATGTTTGGAGTCTTCTCATATCGCTGTAGGTTTAATAATTGAATATATAGTAACTGACTGCAAGAGACAGTAAACAATAGCTTCTGGGCCCATTCAGGACAATTCATGGACCAATTATAGCATCATTTCACTTGTTCCATTAAATAAAGCAGTCATAGTTCATACTAAGTCTCATGAAGGCAGAGAAATTAACTCTGACTTTGGACTAGGAGGGACAAGGTCATGCCCACAAGAAAATGTGGGATTAGTTGAGGAACTACAGGGTTAGGTACCTTTAGAAAATATATTTTCCCCAAGATCTTACAGAACATATGTGAAGAGACTATGATCCTAGCCCACTAGTTTGCAATGTTCTTGTAGAAGCTATTGTTAACAATTTATGGTAGAGCGTATATTCTCAACGATATGTCTGGTTTCAAATTCTTTTTATCACTTACAATCTGAACCTTCTCTGTCAGTTTTCTTAACTTCTGTGCATAAATAATATTATTTTACCAATCATAGAGATTTTCTCAGACTAAATTTTAAAGTAATCAGAACAGAATGTCATACAGAATAAGCACTCTGTAGCAACAGGCACTGAATTTCATTGTGAGGGTTTCCATCAGAAAATATCACAAATATTTAAGACAAATATTTGTGTCTTAAATAGTACAAATCTCACTGGTCTAGAGATGGGAAGACCATCAAGGTACGAGTAAGCTTATTCTCTCTGAGGACTGTGAGGTAAAGATCTCTCTTGGCTCCCCTGTGTCTCTTATCATCTTCATCCTACATGCAGATTTGCCTATATCCAAAATTGCCTCTCTGTAGTAATACTAATATATTGGTCTAAAGATAACCAATTTTACTCAATTATCTTTATAGGTACCCTCCCCACAAATAAAGTCACTAGACATTCAGACTACAATATTTGTTTTTTGCTTGGACATAGACTAACCTATTGGAGACATAATTATTGTGATTCATTCATTTCAGACATTTCTGGTAGAGATGTCAGATATATAGGACAAAAAATGTGTGAGATACACACACACACACACACACACATATATATATAATTCTCAAAGAATTTGGACCATTTCCACAGAGTACAAAGGCATCTGATCAAATGTTCTATAAACAAATCTGTGGATAATGATATATACTAGTGACACATGAAGTAGAAAGACTTAGGATCTGAGGCCTCCTTGCTAGGATCTGTCATGGGGCACAGAAGAATATTTCTGCTGTCATCTTCTCTTGCCCACATTGGCATGTGATCCTCTGGTCCTAACAGATATCCATTGATGTAGGCAGAGACTGTTCTTTTGTTTCCCGGCCACCCAGACCTAAATAATCATACAGAAACTATATTAATTACAACACTGTTTGGCCAATAGCTTAGGCATATTTCTAACTAGCTCTTACATCTTTAATTAACCTATTTCTATTAATCTGTGTATCACCATGAGGTTATGGTTTGCTGGGTAAGGTACTAACTGGTGTCTTTCTCCTTTGGCAGCCACATGGTGTCTCTTTGACTCTTCCTACTCAATATATCTCTGTTCAGATATCCCAACTGACTTTACTCTGCTAAGCCATTGGTCAAAACAGCTTTATTCATCAAACAATAAAATAACACATATACAGAAGGACATCCCACATCATCTCCCTCTTTCTGTCTAAAAAGGAAGATTTCAACTTTAACATAGTAAAATTACATATAACAAACAGGTATCAAGCAAGAATTACAATTATAATATTTCTTCTATCATAACTAAGGAAAATTATAAATTTAACTATTTGTCTTCAACTCTTCAAAGACCTCAGAATGATATAATATTACCCAAGTAAACAGGAAGTAAATAGAAAGCAACTTCCAAAACTCTAGAATTAGCAAAGACCTCTCACTGCCTGGACAATCACCCAAAGTTCTTCTGTAACATTGGGGCATCCATCTTCAGTCTACAGGCACATAGTATCCAGCAGACTTTTCCATGAAGTAGGAAATTTGAAGATCTGTTCTGCCTTGTAATGACAAAGTTCTTCAGTTGCTTTCTTCTGTATCCTGCAGAATGTCTGGCAGTTTCTTAAGTGAAGCAGAAACCCTGAAGGACCATACCCATCTTTTGGAAAGTTCAGCAGTCACTTTTCTGTGAGTCCCGCATGTCCAATTCATACAGCATATCATCAAACAGTTCAGGCAAGAGCAGTTTCTTGCCCAAATGACTAGCAAACTCCATAAAGAAAATCTTAGATGCCCATCTTCCTTTGAAGTAATTGGTGCTGCCAGAAGCAGACATGTCTCACTGTCAAGAAAAGTCTAAGTTATTAAAACCTTTTAAATACCATATTCTGTAAGTCTTTGAAAAATCTGAAGAATACCAATCCATGTGAAATATATCTCTGTACATTTAGAAAACCTAACTATCATTACTACAAGTTTGACTATTATAAAAGAATACCTATTAATCTATAATTTTTAAATATATATTACATTTTAAATAAGTTGTCTAAACATAATACCTTAAACAAGAACAGAAATACATACAACAAAATTGACCTTAAATTTGTATCAATAGACCAAGATGCATATCAATGTAAGGTATTCTTCTATATATCATACCCCCCTTATTTCCATTAACCATTTATAACTAACCTTTACAAAATGAAAGTAAACCATTTATAAACAACCATTTTGGGAATTTAGGCATTGTTTTATCTAAACTGCTTCCTGCTGTTTGTTGGGCAAAGTATTTTAGGGTTCATGGAAACCTTTTGGGGGGTTCTTGTTCCATCAAACCACATTAGCCTGGAAGGAATCCACAGGTTCTCATCATCTGTGGAAACAAAAGCAGAACCTCTTTCCAAAGCAACATAGCCTTTGACCAAAATTGTGAGGTCAAGATAGTTTTATCTTGGTTTAACTTAGTAGCTCCCAGAATCAAATGTCTCCCTGCAGTCAAAAATTCAAAGAAAGCACCATAATATACATAGTCCATACTCTCTGTATATATTCCATCTTTATGTGGCTTATTTCCTTTATTCGTTTAGTCTATGACTGTCTATACTCTTCTATATTACTTTTACCATCTCTTTTAAAACTTTATTTTAAAGCTATTTTCTTCTTTTTGTAACTGTCTATACATTGTTCCCCCTCTCTCCTAAGCCTACATACATTTTAAAACACATTGTGACCCATTCAGAGGCTTATTTTTGTCTGAATCTGTCTTTATTGTATTTCTGTAATCTTTTTCTGACCAGAAGAGCTGTTTTAAAAAGGCTAAGCAGGTATGGCTAAAATCAACTCTGTGGCCATGACTGTTTGCTCCACCCAGTCCAACATGGCAGAGGAATATTCACTGCCTCTGTGAGCCATGCTTACCACCCCAGCTCCAGGGACACAGTGCTCTATGTCACTATTAAGCAACTAATAACACACTGCTCACAAACCCTATTTAAGTGCAGGACCTCCCAAAAGAGCCAGAATTTGTGCTGCCAGCATGAACCAGGAAGCTGGCTTTTAAAGTAACCATGTAGTTTTTGCTGCTAATGCTGAGTCAGGAAGCCTTCTCTTAAAGGAATCATGCCTCTGCTTGCTCCTAGCAAACAGAGCCCATCCAAGAAAATGCTGCTACAAAGAAACCATGTTTAACTCTGTTCTTTTATGTCTAGAATTCCTTCCCAACTCTCTTGGGTTTTATGTGGATGTAGCTGCCCCATGTTGGGTGCCATTTTGTAGACAGAGACTGTTCTTTTGTTTCCTGGCTTCCCAGACCCAAATAATCATACAGAAACTATATTAATTACAACACAGTTTGGCCAATAGCTTAGGCGTACATTAGCTCCTACTTCTTGAATTAACCCATTTCTATTCATCTGTATATCACCATGAGGTCATGGTTTACTGGGTAAGGTTCTGGCTGGTGTCTTTCTCCTTTGGCAGCTCCATGGTATCTCTTTGTCTCTGCCTACTCTCTCTATATAACTCTGTTCATATTTTTTGACTGGCTTTACTCTGCTCAACTACTGGCCAAAACAACTTTTTTCATCAACCAATAAAGCGACACATATACAGGAAGGACATCCCACATCACTTTGATCTTACCAGAACTTGGGCTGTGCTATATAGCATCCCTCAGAGCCTTCTCCTCAGCTAGTATCACTAGTCCTGTAGTTTGGTCCCAGACTCTGCCTTTGGGACCATATATAAATGCTTGTACCTAACACACAATCCCAGATCTGAGACCTGACCATCATCTGCCAGGTTCCTCCATTCATGAACTATTTAGAAGAGGAGTGCTTGGGCAAAGCTGCAGATGCGCATTGTGGAAAATTACCTCAGAACCAGAAGATGAGAAAAAGAGCTGTAGTTTCAGTGGCACTGAGAGAGTGCTGAGAAGTGAGGTGGTTGTACCCTAAAAGTAAACAGGAAACAAATCCTGAAGGTCAAATTCTGATTTTGTTTTCTTAAAATATCTCTTAAAATAATTACCTGTCTTGCGGCCTTCCTTGTCTACCTAGTCCCCAAATAGACCCCAACAAAGCTACTTTAGAGACATATATTACACACAAACAGTCCTTAATAAAGAACCATATCCAAAGAGAGTAAGTCAGCCAGCTAATGTCTACATGTTGGTTTTGCCCCCAAATTCACATCTTATAGACAGACCCCAAGTAACAAGAGATGTGACCTTTGGAGGGTAATATTATCTCTAGTTTGGAGGTGCCCCATGGTAGAGCGAGCTTGCTTCCTCTCTCTCTGCTTTTGGCTACATTAAGATGGAATAAGAGTATAGACAGCTGCAAGCCAGCAAAATGGGTTCTCACCAGAGCATGGCCATGCCAGTCTCAGCCTTCCAATCCAAGAATTGAAATATATAAAGATACAAAATGACAAAAAATAATGACAAAAGGAATAAGTTAGAGACACAAAATCCCTTCGCTTAAGTTACTTGTGAGTGATAACTTGTTTTAGAACCCAAGTGATATCACTTGAAGACAAGCACTCTACAGATGACTCACCATGGACCTCTGGGTACTACAAATGTAAGCCAAGCAACTCCTGTTCTCCACATTATCATATCTGTGTTACAGAAGACTAGGATGAGATTACCCCTCCCCCATGATGACTGAGCCACCAACCAGAAAGAGAGGGGAAAAAAGACAGCTAAATCCCTGATGTTGCCTTTTCTCCAAGTTCAAAGCATCTCATTCAGTTAGCATTTGGGGGATGGCTATATCTAGGAACCGTGTTGGCCTTTATTGTGGAAAGGCAAGAATTCAGCAGACTGACAGAGTGACTAAACATTCAGTTCCCAAATTCCAACACTAGAGCCCAAATTCTGTTTCTATGTCTGCCCAGCTCTGGTACATTGGGTAAGTCACTTACTTTTCTTTGTCTCTGTTTTCCCACTACAAAGGGAAGACAATGATCACACACACCTAGTGAGTTACCAACTGGAATGCATACCAGCATGTAAGAACATGAAGCACCCAGGAATAGGAGGGGTATGAATTCATAGACTACAC
Source organism: Microtus oregoni (assembly GCF_018167655.1). Taxonomy (NCBI): domain Eukaryota; kingdom Metazoa; phylum Chordata; class Mammalia; order Rodentia; family Cricetidae; genus Microtus; species Microtus oregoni. Next base: position 33,494,094 of record NW_024543071.1, on the reverse strand, counting down.
AGTTTTTTGGAAAGCCAAAAACTCTGAGAAGCAGTCTCCAGCCAGGACTGAGAATGCATGCTAACCATCCATGTGATCTTCTTGAAAGGCTTGATTTTGGGATGTCACAAAGATAGAATATTATCTGCTCTCCTTTCCTAGAAAGGAAAGAATCTCAGCTTTGGCAAGGGCATAATCAAGATAAGGGCCATCTCATCGAGAGCTTTAGGATTCCAAGTGTAATCAGAACTGAAAGCTCCCCTAGTCATCACATACCCCCTCCTTTCTCCCATCTGCCCCTGAGCCAACCCCAACCTTTAAAAAACATCACCAGGCTCATAGAAGATAAGTTCCAGGAATGAAGCTGTGAACATGTGTACCATCCGAGCTCTGCTTTCCTAGTGCTGTCTTTCTATCCATAACTATAGACATAAGGTGTTTGCATGCCCATTGTATATTCTGCTTGGATGTATGAAAATATAGTACCACAGATTCATACATGCCCTGTGCTGGTTGCATTCTTAAAAGCCCCAGTATTTGGCCAGACTACAGCTCCATCACCCAAGCAGTGATTTTTGAAAACTCGGCAATCCTATAAAGAGTATGAGATAGCCAAACCTAGATATTAAAAGAAGCCAGGGAAAAAAGAGATTGGGGTAATGTCTATCATGATCAACACACACACACACACACAAAAATAGGAACTTATCATTAATGTACTGTTTAAGAATAGGAGAGGATACTTTAGAAGCTGCCATCCCAATAACTGGACATCAGAGCCAGTCTGGGAAATACAGTGGCCTGACACCACGGGGCTTATGGAAAGGTTTAATCCTTAGTAAACATTTTTTTCAACACTACAGACCTGAAGAAAAGGGGGGGGGGTGTCTTAGCTTAAGTTGCATGTGAAAATGAAATTTTAGTTCTCAACCCAGTTCTTGTGGCTGAATGTAGCACTGCATAATTTGACATGATTCAACTTGATTGACAGTGGGGAGCTGACAGTAAGACTTCACAGGTCATGATAGAAAGGGGGGTTGGCAGAAAGGCCCAAGAGCATACTGGGTAGCCACCTGAACTCAACTATGCCCTCACTGTGGATGAAAGGAAGCAAGGCCCCACTAAGCATGTCTACAAGGACATGTGATGTCTGCAGAGCAACCATGAGAGACAGAGGTGTGTCATGTCTGATCAAACTTGAACACAGAGGGAACTCCTCAGGGAGAAAAAAACCAAAGAGGAGACCCTCACTTGCTGTCTGTTAGCAGGTGGAAGTCATGAGCATTCTGACAGCCCCTAAGGTCCTGTTTGCCAAACACTGTTTTAAGAAGGGCGGTGGGCTGAGTCCCACCACCAGGAAGGGGTCCCGGAGCGGAGGGCTGTGTTCCCGCCCAGCTCCGCATGAAATAATTACACGGAAACCGTATTCTTTTAAATACTATTTGGCCCATTAGTTTTAACCTCTTATTGGCTAGCTCTTACATATTGATCTAACCCATTTTTAATATTTTGTGTAGCACCACGAGCTGGCTTACGAGGAAAGATCTTAACCTGCGTCTGTCTGGAGTGGGAGAATCATGGTGACTACTTGACTCGGCTTCTTTCTCCCAGCATTCTGTTCTGTCTACTCCGCCTATTTAAGCTGCTGTCCTATGAAAGGGCCAAGGCAGTCTCTTTATTTAACCAATAAAATCAACACAAAACAAAAGACTCTCCCCCATCAAAACACCTTCACTGTCCACCCCTGATTATAGCAATCTGGGCACCACTCTCTCCAGTTCTGTCATCTGCCTTCAAAAGCCTAATGATTCTGGAGGTATATTGAATTGATTGGCAGGAATCCTTGAGTCTGAAATTTCCAAAGTCATTATTCCATGATATATACTGCATGCTCAATCAGCAGATGTCACTGGGTACCTGTTTTCTAAATTTGGTCATATACCACCTTTCTCTCCCATGACCGTAAGTGCTGAGAACACTTGTACCACCCGTAGTCAGTAATAAACATGGATTTCTCTGTGGCAGTCTTGTTATTCCCTAACCCTGATTAGGGATATTTCAGAGTGACACTCTAAGGATAAGTATTATAGGGTCACAGGAAAGCGGGGGAGTCTCCAAATTCATAGCTGGAGAATCTTCTTGCTCCATTGATGTTTCCCTGCCCATAGAACTGGGTGCTAAGGTAAAATTGCACTTCTCTCAAATGAGATGTAAGGTAATATCCAGCAGCCACATAGAGCTGAGGTCTTTTACACACTTCCAAAGGGCCTTTGGGAATTAGAGTTCCATAGCCAGAAGGCCAGGGTATAGAGGGAAAGGGTCTGAAGAACATGTTTTCAGAGTCGATTCTATGCTGTGGGGCCTCTGCCCATGAGACGAAGTGGAGAAGAATCAGCTGCTTCCCTCAGGGCTGCCCCCAGCAAGGCTGTGAGGTTGACTTTACACCCGTTTTCAGAGGATGTGACAGGAGCCTCCCGTGTAATGAGGGACAAGGTTTTAGACAAGTCTGCATGCTAGAGTTGGTGGAGTGTTGATTCTCAAGTACTAAGGTTAAAGTGGACTATGTGAAGATTAGCTATCTGGGGGTCATCTTAGGACCAACGAGATGCAGAGAGAACTAAATAGCCACGCCCTAGAAATGAACTGCAATCTCGGGGGGGGGGCTGTCATGACTGTCCACCCCACTCGGGTACACACCCAACCCTATTAATAAAACTGCAGGTAAATAGCCCCATTACCAAAACATTCCCTCTAAGCCTACGGAAATGCCCAAGTGAGCGAGTCGGTTTCTAAAAACACAAGAGTCAGCCGTGGCAAGGCACGTTTGTAGTCTCAGAGTTCAGGAGGCAGGAAGATTGCCAAAAGTTCAAGGCCAGCCTGGTCAACATAGCGAGTTGCAGGCTAGTCAGGGATTAAAGCAACCCTATTTCTAAAAAGCTGGGGTAGGGGATGAATAATAAGTAAAGCAATAGAAATGATCAATTATGTAAATAAAAGTGATATACTTCTGATCCCCAACCCATCTCCCATCCTCCCGTAACCTGTCTCAGGACAGCAAGTCTGTATAGTGGTAATCATATGCATTTCTTGGGAGTGTCTCCAGACAGGGCACAGGAACTACCCCACAGGAGTAGGCAAAAAATATATCACCATGGGGAAATCTCAGAGCAAGAATAGAACTGCCTGAAATTCTGACTCCCCCATCTCTGTGTATCGACAGTTCTGAGCAATGCCTATGGCCAACAACTCTTCTCATGCCAAACTCTTGTCACTTCATTGGAGAGTCCCAGTCTTCCACCAATGCTGTTTGGTGGGAGGAAGGGACAGAAACCTTACATTAAACCCAATTCAGAATCTTGAATCATTCACCTTCTTTCTGCCCCTACCCTACTCAGCATCCTCACTAACAGATCAAGATCATATATGTAGCTGGATGTGATTATAAACTTATCTAGTAACTATGAGTAGGTAGAAGGTTAGCCACCTCCCAGAAGTTTCATCTAGAAACTGCTAAGAATTATACATACGTAATAAGATGCAATGTGCAGAAATGTGAGCCAAAAGTGCTTATAATGTGGTTACTCATGGGTTGCGTGTGTTCAGCATTGTGAAAGTACACAGAACTGTCTGGCACGAACAAGGGCACTGACCTAAGGATGAGTTGACATGCAGGTGCATCTAAGGAGCCAAGCAGGATGACTGGACATGATCTCAGCACTTGGACAACTGAGGCAGGAAGACGACTAACTTGATGCCCACCTGGGCTATACAGGAAGAAATAGAGAGAGGTGGGGAGAGTGACAGGAGGGAGAGAGAGGTGGAAGAGAAAAAGAGCACGCGGACAAACAAAAACCCAAAGTTCTCAATTAATATGGTCTTCATGGCCACATTCAGTCAATCAACATACAATGCAAATGCAGAAGACATATGGTGCCGATGTAAACCATTCCCCCAAATGGTTTGTTAATGTGTTTGAACACTAGGTCACCAGCTGGTGGAACTGCTTTGAGATGCTGTAAAGCTGTAGAGCTGGGAGGCAAGGCCTGTGCAGATTAGTCACTGGAGGCAGGGCTCTAAGTGTGAGAGACTGGCCATAGTTCTGGCCCAGACTTGCTGCTTCTTGCCCAATACCATGAGAGAAGCTGTCGCTGTGAGCTCCTGCTACTACCATGGAGCAAGCCGGTTTGGGTTGTCAGGGCTTCCCCACTAGGATGGATAGTGTTCTCTGACACTGTGAGCCCAAATCAATCTCTCCTCCATTCAGCTGCTTCTTCTATCAGGTTTTCTGTTACAATGGCAGTGAAAGTTAGCCAAACAGAGAAACAGACACCAAAAGTGGGGTTGCTGCTGTCATCAACCTCACCGTGTGTTTCAGAGCTGGTTTGAGGTAAACCCATGGAAGAGTTTGGTACCCTAGGATGCGGGTGGTGGAGTTGGGAAGACAAGGATGGTGGAGGCCAAGCTCATGAGATTTCAGAGCAGAACAAGAGGTCTAGTCTACTAGCAGCTAGGCTGGAGGTCTGTGCCACTTTCTGACACAAAATCTGGCGGTGCTCTGCTTGTGCTCTGAAGTTCGAAAGTGATGGTCATTTGTTTATTAGAAGAAATTTCAAGAGAGCTTAGCATTTATGCTATGGCGCGATTGCTGTTCATTACATTCAGCCGGCTTTACGTAATAACTCAGAGGAAAAGGCAGAGAGAAAAGACATGGAAAATGTGCCTTTGGTGAGGAAATGAGGATGGATGTGTGAAGTTTCAGGGAAGGCAATGTGGACAAAACATGTTAAGTATAGGAATTCCCTTACTTGAGATAGGTGATTCCCATCCCCAAAAGTTAAAAATAGCACGTGTGTGTGTGTGTGTGTGTGTGTGTGTGTGTGTGTGTTTAAAACAGACTGCATCAGTAACTTAACTCATCACTTACAAAATACCTGACAAACGCAGTTTAAGAAAGGAAGTGCTTGATTGCTGCAGTTTGGCTGGAGGCTCATGAGCTAGAACATTGCATCTGTCTTCAGAAAGCAGAGACAGACTGTGGCTCAGTTCACAGTCTCTTTTCCTTCATCCCACAGCTCTGGCACGTGAGATGGTGTTGTCTATAGTCCTGGTGGGTCCTCCTTCTTCAGTTAAACATTTCTGGAAACATGCCCATCGACACACCCAGAGTTGAGTTTCCATGGTGATTCCGAATCTCCTCAAGTTGACAGTTAGCCACCACACAAATTGCCAAAACAGGAACACAGAACCCTGTAGAATTCCAGTCTCCATCTGGATGATCCTGTGTCTGACCGGGCCTTGTGACTTGATGCCACTGACCAGCACCACCAAAGAGTATCTTAGGACCTATCAGTCACCCAAGAAAAGAACAAATTAAAAATACAAAGTATAGATGCAACTGTATACATACCACCTTTGCACTCCTATAAAGCTCAATATTTGTAGGTTGAACCATTCAAAGTAGTAGACCGTCTGTGTCTAATACAGGGTTGTCAATTACAGACACTTTTATTAATACCTAGATCACTAAGGCACACTTATCCTGTGTTCTCTTCTTCTTGGCTGGGAACAGCCGTTCTAAGAAAAAAAAAATGTTAGAGTTTTAAACTTCTTATCATTACAGTCACACAATAAAGATATTTATATATATAAGGATATAGGCATTTTCTATTATTTAGGATACTCCACTCCTCTTATATATTTGCATGATGTATATGTTCAAGGGTTAATTATGCTTAGAACAATCATTCCCTGTTCTACTCAAAAGAAAGATATGTATTGGTCCGTGGTACCCTTCACAGAATCAAAGCTACTTGATTGAGAAGCAGCATAGATTCTTCCAGCCGCTAAATACATACCTAGATATATTTTAGCAAAAAAAGAAATCTGCCAATCTGCTTAAAAAACTTTTACTTACTCTTTGTAGGTAAACTTTGCAGGGGTTGGGAAGGAAGAATTGCTATGATACTGTATTGAGACAGAATGAAGTCTGTTGGCTTTGTGGTTAGCAGTTGGACCACTCTGCCCTCTGTTTCCATGGCAGGCCTTCAGATACAGCCATGCTTTAACAACTAGGACACCTTTAGAGAAATGTAGCATCAGTCAATTTAGTTGATGTGAAAATGGTAGCATAGGGATCCACACCAGGATGGTGTAGACCTAGCCTATGATGCAGCCACCGCTGTTATATAGGGAGCGTGATTAGGAGATGCAAGGCTGAACTTAATGGACTTTCTTCCTTTGTGTCTTCTCCTTCACAGGCTTACCATATTCCATTAGGAGAACTATTCTCTCCCTCTACTGTGTTTCTGTTCCAGTTTGTAAAATAGGAATGGGTTACCTCTACAGGAAAAATAGGAAAAAAATACTAACTTGTTTCTGGCCCTCTGAGGTCATTCTCAAGGGTTGAGGAGTACCGCATCTAATTGATCTAATTGCTGACATCAATAAAAGGGCAAACAAACAAACAAAAACAAATTAAAAAAAAAAACATGTATTCACAGCCAAGCCCCTGATCTGTCACCTTTTATGCTCACATGCTGGAAACATGAATGTGTTTACCCCCTGGGTGAGATCTGTTGGGAGCCCAGTGTCTCCCTCTAGAGGCAGGCTAGGTGTTACGGGAGGTCCTCCCACTCCTCCAGCCTATCGCCGCTGAGATACCAGCCAATAGTAAAGGCCTTAAAGAATTTTCCATTACTTGGCAACAAGCTAAGGACATTATAAAGAGATGTCCTACATGTTCTTTTTATAATCAAACACCATTGCCTGCAGGGAGTAACCCAAAGGGTACTAAGAGAAATGAAATCTGGCAGATGGATGTGTTCCACTTTATGGAATTTGGTAAATTAAAATATGTACACCACACCATAGACACGTATTCAGGTTTTCAATGGGCTACTGCCCAGAGCTCAGAAAAGGCTGATTCAGTAATCACACATTTATTGGAAGTTATGGCCATCATGGGTGTACCTGCGCAAATAAAGACAGATAATGGTCCAGCATATGTATCTAAGAAAATGAAATGCTTTTTTGATTATTATAATATAACACACATTACAGGTATACCAAATAATCCTACAGGTCAGGCAGTTATAGAAAGATTAAATCGTACTATAAAGGATATGCTGAACAAACAGAAAGGGACCGAAAATACCCCCAGAAATAGATTACATAATGCTTTATTAACCTTGAATTTTCTTAACGCTAATGAGAAAGGAACAACAGCAGCAGAAAGACATTGGATAATGGAAAAGTCTGCTGAACTAAATCAACCAATTTATTTCAAAGATGTGCTGACCTCTCAGTGGAAGCCAGGAGATGTGCTATGTTGGGGGAGGGGTTTTGCTCTTGTTTCCACAGGAGAAGAAAAATTGTGGATACCATCAAAATTAATAGTTTTGATTTGAAGAGGAGAAACCTCTTGGAAAGGAGAAATGACCACTCATCCACAATGATGATATTCATACAGGTGGTAAGAAAAACATATAGTATGGGAGCAGGGTTCTGTTCTTATCTCCACAGGAAAACACTCATCTTTGAAAAATTCAAGGGACCCTGGATGTTTGGATACTGACAGATGGAAAAATACCTGCCCAATAGGAAATATCAAGAAAACTGAATGGGTTGTGTAAGTAATATTAAACCATATTTCTAAATTTATAAAGCTGGTTTTAAAGTTGGACTCTGGCTCAGTCCCTCTCCAATTCCAAGCCTGTTAGTAAGAGAAAAACCCAGAGTTTCTGGAGTTTCTGTCTCATGTCAAGAGCCATGATGTGGGACAGAAAGAAATATGAGTTTAGAAAACATCTTTGCTTTTCTTCATATCTATCATGCTTTTCATTGAATATATCTATCATGTCTTTCATTGAATATATATATATGTCTATATGATTAATGTTTAAGTTTTTCATAATGAACAATGAGTTTTTCCTGAAGTGACATTTGAAGTTTCCAGGAAGAAGATGGGGCCCCATAACAACAACTCCACCTGGTTGATATGACGTCATGATACTGATAGCACTACTACAAGACCTGCTTTGGGTACCAGCTGCACAAGACAGTTCCAACTTGGTTAGCTGAAATGGTGCACATCTTATACAACATTTTGGCCAGACCTGCACAAAATACTCAGAGACTATTGGCAATTTTAAAAGACATTGATCTTGAAATTTAACCATCATTTTACTTTCACAGGATCCCCCAGAAAGAACGTTGCCCCCATGACAGCTGGAAGTAATTCTAGAGGACGACGTCCCCTCTCCCAGTAAAGTTTGCCCTTGGGTTTAGGGACATCATTTAGGGTTGATTATAATTAGTATACGATTGAGGGTTGGGGGAGGAATTTTATAAGCTCAGGGATCATTTTGAAAAAAAAAAAAGAGGGATGATGGGATAATAGATTTGTAATTGTGAGTTACTGTTTTTAGATAAATATATTGGTATAGATTCTTGTATATTGATACAAAGTTAAATTATATTGACTATTGTATGCATGCATGTTTCTACCTCTGTTTAAAACATTTTTATGTATTGACATATATTGTATTGATATATATTGTGTATATTTACCATATTGCAATGTACATTTCTACCTCTGATTAAGATACTTATATAATGTTTGTGTATTGATATATATTTACCTACTGCAATGTATATTTGTACATTGTTTATATTTGGAGGTCATTGTCCTCATTTGTTTCACAGTCGCTTATGGTCTTAGTCTTTAAGTTAGATAGATATTGAGAATTATATAGACTAATAGTCATCTAAGTTTGTCATTTATAATTAGACTAATCAGGTTCTTTAGATATATAGAGATTATACTCAGTATAGATAGATAATCTTCAACTTCTTCAAAGAGCTGTAGAAAATGGCCTTTAATCTAACTCAGAGTTTTGTGGTAGTGAGACACAATTGCTCCTGGCAACACCACTCTATTCCCGAGAGAACGTTGAGCACCAAAGACACTCCACCTGGAGCCTTTCTTTTTGGCAGAACTGGCCTTTGGGCAAAGAAATGCCCATACCTCAACGACTGACAAAGATACAGAGCGTGCATCAATGGATAAAACAGGGCTGTCATATCCTGCCAAGACAGGGTAAGATAGTTTTGAAAAGTTGCTTGCCTTTGAAAATGGTATGTCGGTTATGTTAGGCCTTAGCCAAAGTTGGTTGTTTCAATGCTGCTAACGTGATTTTGGGTGATTGCCCAGGTAGCTAGTTGTCTCTCTGATTTGTTGCTTGTTTTGGAAGTTGTTTTGCTGAACTTCCTAATTACCCAGGTAACATTATTTCCCTTCTCAGATCTTCGATGGGGTTGAAGACTATATAAATGTAGCTACTTTCTCTCATGACTTGGCCAAGTTATTTATTATACAAGACCTAAGCTAGTTAGAATAGGATATTTGTACTTATTGTATATAATTTCATAGTAGGTTTAGAACTCTCTTATTTAAACAAAAGGGGGAGGTGTTACGGGAGGTCCTCCCACTCCTCCAGCCTATAGCCGCTGAGATACCAGCCCATGGGGCGTGGTCTCTCTCCCTTTAAAAAAGCGGCCACTTCCCTCTCCTCTCTCTCTTCACTTCCTGCTCCGCAGGCGACTAGACTCCCTTCCTGGTTGCACAGAGGGCTGACGGTGATCTGTAAGTTTTTTCCCCTTTAAATAAATACCACCCTATTAATCATAATTCCAAACTGGTGTGGCATTGTTTATGACTTACGCCTTCAGCTAGGGAACCTTCTCTGTCCTTAAAATTGAATTGATCAAGGCAAGCAACAGATGCTCCTGGATATGGACTGGAACAGCATCTGTCTTGTAGGTTCTATCCTTGTAAGCATAGCTCCTCAAATCTAGATGATATAGTGGCAGCCTCTAAATCAGTGTGGCCACCAATAGAAATGAGAGTTCAGGTCTTTGTCTATGTCCCAAATGCTTCTTAACTTGAATGGGGAAAGACACGATACCAAGAGGAGAACCAACTTAGATGGCTTTATGCTTCACAGGTCTTAAGTCTTCAATATTTGGACATTCTTTAGTGATTCAAAGCCCTGTCCTAGTGTGGTTCCTAAAATCAAGCAAAATAATGGAAGAGGCTCCCTATGTTCTGGACAATAATTCTTAAGATTTAAAAGCCCGAGTTATAGACACCATAGCCACACAAAGTTTGCACACTTTATGAAGATGTCATGTTTTACTTGAAAGGAGCCTCCCATTGATAAGTTTCACAATGGCTCCAGTCCATGGTCATAGCCCCCATCCCTGGTTCCCCACCTCTTTTCCTGGGAGCCAGATGCTGACAGACCTCCAGAAACCTACACACAAAAGACCCATGAGTAAGATAGCCCCGAACAAAAGCGAGGCAGAAGAACATGCCATGATATCCTGTCATTTCCGCTGCTCATAGCAGCTGGCTCTAGAGCTCTATCCAGTTCTAAAGAGAGGGGCCATCTCATTTAGTTTCTGAAGTGTGGGAAGCAGATGCTTGGGGGAGGTTCTAGTTTCTGGGCAGTGTTCTAGCAATATCATCGTCCTGTCCTTGGGGCTCACAGTGCCATGATGCAAGGGCAGACACGTGTCACCAGGAAGCTGGCCTTTCTCACCACTTACAATAAAAAGAGTCTCTGTGGAATGTCTCAGCCTCAGAATAGATTCCTTTAACAAAACCAAAAGAAAGGTGTGAGGGCTGGTCCAAAGGAAGAACGATCTCCCTTACATAAAGGACAACCAATTCTCTTGTCCCCGGGGTCTAGATGGGGAGCACTCAGGTGCACAGGGGACTCCCTCAGATTCAGTCCCCTCTCTGGGAATTATATTCCTAGGTGACATTCAATATTGAGTCCCCCCACTTCCACCACTGTCAGCTCTGGGGTATATGTGTTCCCTTTTCAAAGATGTCCTGACTTGGTCTCACAGAGCAAGGCCTGGGGTCAGGACCTTGGGTGCAATTAGTTTATTTGAGAGACGATTCCAGAGCACACTGATAAGGGATTAGGAAGTGAAACAGGAAAGGGAGAGAAGCAACAGAGGATGAGTTATACTCCCGAGGAAGTACTGGTCTCAGTGCTTGGAGACCTTCTCAAAAGCTATGAGACACAGCTTCCAGGTTCATCCACAAGACACGGGGGGGGGGGGGGGGGGGGCATTTATCCATTGTTACCATGCCTTTTGGTTTATAGGTTACTCTAGGGTAACTGAATCCTTGAGCCCAGGGTTTAATTGGCTGAGTGGGTAAGCGCTCTTGATTTTGGAGAAAGGGCCCATGGGAGAAGAAGGAGGAACAGTGGCTATGGTAGGAAATACAGGCACCCTACACACTACTCACATCACATGACTCAAGCAAGCGCAGGAGACACATGAGGCTTATGTGAATAGGAGTGAACTGAGAAGGCCTTCTATTTAACAACTCAGCCAATCAAACTAATAAATACCACAGAGAAACCTAACAGATTAGGACCTCAAATTCAAGTTGCTGATCCCCTGTAACCACAAACTGTCTTCAAGGGTGGCCCCTTCTTAGACAACAACACTGTGGTTTCTTCTCTTGAAGCAACTGTGTCTGCCTCCCCTTGGCCAATATGCCCTTCCTCTTAGTGAATAGAACAGATTATTGCTGAGGTCCAAAGGAGCAGCTCAGCCTCCCAGAAAAGCTGTTGTTCTTGTCTGAAAACCTTTGTCCCTATAATAGCTTCAAATGACGTGTCCACTAGCAACCTCAATCCTCAGCGTTCCACTCTACTCTCTGATGAAATCCTAGCCCTTTACCTGTTGTGTGGCCTTGGGCAAATTACTGGGTCACTTGATGCCTCTGTTTCTTCATCTCTACAACAGGCGTAATTTTTAAAAAAATCCAATCCACAGGATTTTTAAGATTTACTGAGTTAATAAAGGTACCTGGCACATGAAAGAACTATGCAAATACTGGCTCAGTAGTAGGAACAGGGTCCATGTGCAAGCAATTATCTCTCTCTCAGCTGAGCGTAACGAAGAGGCCTTCTGTTGTTTCGAAGTCACTGCGCAATGGCACAGCTACTTGATAGTCACAACATGCAGTAATAACCAGCCCAGAGCATTGTACTGAGATGGCCTTCTTACCCAGAATGCAACGAGATGCTAGAGTCCCATAGCCTTCTTTAATGTGTGTGTGTAATTAGCCAAACCTAGTAGAACCATGCATGACCTTTTCCAAGATCCTAAAACTGGAAGACAGATTTGCCAAACTAGTACTGGAATTACTCTCTCGTGCAGATAAAAATATTCACCTCTGAACGTGAGGTATTTCTCTAGACTTCCAGGTAAACCAAACTAGAATTCTCTCCTGAAGCTTCGCAAAGAGCGTGCTAGCAGTATTTACTCTACAGTTGTCTTGTTGGACTCTAGTTCCTGTTGTTCTGTTCGCCTCATGAGAGTTCAGGGTTACCCACATCAGGAAAACCCAGCTTCGTCGGTTTGGTCTCTTCGCTGTCACAGAAGTCTGCTCTACCCTGTTTCTGGATGCTTCTGGGTTCCTTGCTGTGGCTAACAGGATATACAACTTCTCTATAAACAGGAAACCACTCTGCTCTTATCCCTCCTCTCTAGACTTCTGGAAACTTACTACATACATAAATGTAAGGTGTTTTCACAGTGAAAACCCAGAGCTCTGGTTGTTCTGTATGGAAGCCACCAGTTACAAAAGCCACCATAGAGCACCTCAGATTTGCATTGGCCACAGCATTCCCTCCTCTTAATTACAAAACACAAATCACTCTACCTCCTCTGGTACTGAACAAATTGACCTCTACTCCCCCCTGGTGGACCATTAGAGTACGCTGGGTGAGTCACCGCTGAAATAGCCATGGGGCCCCTCAAGACTTATTAAATCAAACTCCTTCTTAGGCACCCGCCCTGCTCTAGTTCAACATGCTGATTATTTAGAGCTAGAAGATAATTTACCCCCATATGGCCTAGTATGTTTTTTTTTGTCCTCTTCTACCAGGATTTCCCCCCTATTATCCAAAGGTAGCATTCGTTATCATAATTGCCTGGCGACTTGTCTGTCTCCTTAAATAGACTAGGCACAGCAGAAAGCCAATAATGTTAAGTGATTTTCTGGAGGCCACATAATCAGGAGAGACGCCCGATATAGAAACCAGGTTTCTCTCTACATGGTCTGTTGTGCTGTTCATTAGCTGCAGCATCCCGTGTTCTGAAATCTCTCTCCGAGAGGGAGCATTGAGATAACAAACACGGGATGCAGAGGATGGGGGGTCCTGCTCTCAGCTCCATCACATCCTGCCAGTGCGTCTCATCTGAACAATGGTGGCAGTTTCTTTAGATGAGTGTTAACATCTGGTCTCACTCCACATGTTCAAGCTTCAGATTGAAAGGGCGGTGATTCACCCACGAGGTGGGGGGAGTCATTCATTCATTCATTCAACAAATATGTATTTGTTTCACAGTTGTTTATGCAGCAGTTACCACTATGCGCAGATTGGCTGTCAAGCTTACTGGCGAAAAGAATTACAATGACCCTGCCCACTGAGAAGCCATGTGGCCATCCTTGTGATACCACTGGGCCATATCCCACATCAATTACCCCAGTAAATAGAGTGACAAAGATTCCATAAGTACTACTATCGGAGGATTCTCTCTAGGACAAGTATATGCGTGCTTGCTCCCATGATGCTAGCATACTGATGAAAATTGCCACACTCAAAATTAGCATCTCTTACGTTCTTAAAGCAAGCAAAGCACAAACATCAGCCGCCCAATAGTGTGGCCATGTCCAGCACGGGTTTCCCCTTCCTGTCTACAGGACAGAAGAGGGCACCAGACGTCATTACAGATGGTTGTGAGCCACCATGTGGTTGCTGGGAATTGAACTCAGGACCTTTGGAAGAGCAGGCAATGCTCCTAACCACTGAGCCATCTCTCCCCTGCCTGTTAGTGCACAGCTTCCCAGATCAAACCGTTGCTGCGCTCTCCTGCCAAGATGCCAACAGGAGTGTCCAATTAGTGCCAATTTGTTTCTCGTAACCTGGGCACCTGTCACCAAAGAGCCTGATAAAAATAACCGACCCAGTCACCGTGGATCCAAACAGGGCTCAAACTGATCATCCAGAGGTAAATAGTAAGACTTCAACTCCCACTGCAAAGCCTCCAAGGGGCCCAGTCCCTCCACCTGTGGTCACATTTATGCTTTATTTCTGAATGATGGCAAGACACCAACAGGCAATTGATTTTTTTTTCCCTTTAAATGTGAGTTATCAGTCCTTCCTCCCAGCCAGCTGCGGGCTTCCCCCTGGCGGTTCAGGACTCATAGTGATAATGGATTATCTTTCCTTTTAATAGCAAACCACTTTCCACTGAGAAAATGAAAGTTGCCGAGGAGAACTGAATCCACCGAGAACTCTTTCAACTCTCTTCAGACTAGAAGCTCCTCTAGTTTGCTCAATATATATATATATATATATATATATATATATATATATATAGTATATATATAAAGTATATATATACATATATATGTGTGTGTATGTATGTATATATATATATACTTTATAAACTAACCGGATTTCTACTGTGTGGTTGAGCCAGCCACCAGGGCTGTGCTGGTTACATCTGAATTAGCACTGCTTGACAATCACTTTCAAACTCTGCTCCACATCACTCCAGCAGTTTTGCTCCCTGGGTGTGCGGTGGCGAGGGGCAGATGCCTTCGAAGGAGCTATCTGATGGAGATTAGGAACGCGTAATATACAATAAGCAAATGAGCAGGCAGGACATTTTTACCAAATCACCCAGGCAAGAAAATCAGCACGTCTTACTCTTCAATAGTGGGCCCATCTAGCCTGCTGCTTTAACAGGGAGAAGAAATGCCTAGAATCTAAATCTGCCACAGGAGGGGGTTTTGGGCCTCCTCACGGTGAGGTGAGCTGAAAGGTAGATTGCATCACCTCCATTGTAAGGCCGTTCTCATTATGAGAAACCAAACACAGAGCCTGGCTCCTAACTGGAGTATTAATAATGAAAATGGATTATGTGCATCCTGTTTGCTAAGCAATTATCCCGAGGCAGGGATTGAGTCCAGATTTTTTGCCTCACTGCCTGAGTGGCAGGCGTGAAGAGACAGACAGGTATTTGCATATGGTGTCTCTGACCTGGAGAGAAAGTCAGCAGCTCCGGAACCGACAGGAAAGCTGCAGGTGCCTGGCTTCGGCAGCCTATTCTTGGAGAAGGCAAACAAAGGGGGAAACGTTGGCATTTGCCTTGCCGGTCTGAAGACAGCTGTCAGAGGCAAGGTGTGACTGCCGTCTGCGTTGTCCACCTTAAGGTTGTCATCAGCTGGAAGCGACTCCAGCTGCTGCCTTCTCAAGGAGGTGAAATGCGTTTTAAGTACTTAGTGGGGCAGTGGTGCTTTTCCAGCCGTTCTCTTGGCCTGGATCTGTTCTGCTGAACCTCGGTGCTCTCCACCAAGATGAGACGTTTCTCCAAGGCCTTGGGTTTAAGTTTTTTGTTTTGTTTCCCTATGCTCTATCATTATGAGGTGTTCACAGCCTTTTGGTACCCCTGAACAGTTCCAAGGTTCTACTACCAGGCTGAAATGGGGCCTGCATAAAAAGGCTCAAGATATTCAGAATAAGTACCTTAGTTTCCTTTCTGTTGCTATGAAAAATAAAAACCCATTGGCGAAAGACAGCCTGGGTAGGAAAAGGTTTATTTTCTCTTACAACTTCCCCAGGCCACAATCCACCATAGAAGGAAGTCAAGGCAGGGACTTAAGCAAAGGCCACAGAGGAATGCTGCTTACGGGCTTGCTTAGCTATCTTTCCTCATACGGCAAAAGCCCACCTGCCTACGCATGGTATTGCTCACAGTGGGCTAGGCCTTCCCACATCAATAAGCAATCAAACCTTTGCTCCATAGACATGTCCACAAGCCAATCTGATGGAGGCAATTCATCAGCTGAGACTCCCTCTTCCCAGGTAAATCTGGTTTGTGTCTAGTTGACAAAAACTAACCAGCATAGCATCCCGCCACCAACAGCTGTGCGGCCTCCAATCCCCCCCTCTGGCAGTCTTGTTTGTCATATCCTTTCATATCCGATGCCACAATAAGAGAAGGGAGCAGAAGTTTATATGGACAAGGTGCGTTATACATAGGATCAGAGAGAACAGTGCTAGAACGGGAGGTGGATACCATGCATCTGGAAGTTACTCACACACTAATGGCAGCTCTCACAGTGAACAAAAATTGCCCTGGTTGGTGCAGATGCAATACTTATGTATGAAGATCTCAGAAAAAAAAAGGATCAAAAATAAATAAAACAAAAATTGATAAAATGAATTTTTTTCAAAATTGCCTAGGGAATGGATAAATAGACTGGCATATCCAAGTAGGAGAAGTCTACTGATCAGTTAA
The DNA here is from genome assembly GCF_018167655.1 of Microtus oregoni. Classification (NCBI taxonomy): domain Eukaryota; kingdom Metazoa; phylum Chordata; class Mammalia; order Rodentia; family Cricetidae; genus Microtus; species Microtus oregoni. The sequence goes on along the minus strand of NW_024543071.1, from coordinate 33,477,714 downwards.
AAAGATGCCAACTTACACAATACTGTGAACGAGTCTTGTTAATCAAATGAAGAGGCTGAAAAGTCAATAGACTAATGGTTCCATCTTGGAAAATGAAACTTTATTAAGCACCCCAAACAAGAATTCTCCATTCCTGGAACCCTCTCATTCTCAAGCAAACTGGAGGACGCTGCCACCCAGCAATTTCCCCACAGAGGGTTGTGTGCCCGCAGCTTTCAGAGGCAAGGCCATGTCCTTCACTGAACCTCACACTTTAACATAAATTTTACTGTAAATAATTAGACAGGCTTTCTCTAGAAAGTGAGTTCGCTGTGGAAGGGGTTCTCTGGGCCCCGTGTCATCACCGCTGTCACCAGCTGTGTGTGAGGGCCACATAGAGCTGTCTTTCCCAAGTGCTGCCTGCCATACCATCTCCAACAGACTTGGTAAACCACCCAGTTGTTGCCAGCATAGAATTTTTCTCCTGTACTTATCAAATGGAGATTTTTGTTTCAGGTTGGGAGTTGATAGGCATACTCTCTAATTGATGTGTTTTTAAAGCTATTGAATGTAAGCACTTTCCGAAGGCTTACCAATTCCTACAACTCCACTCAGATGGGCCAGATCCGAACTGCTAGAAGATGGCATGGAAGTCTGTATTTCAGGGTGCTTCACGTGGTCCTTATGATACGCAATAAAAAATGTCTACAGCAGCAGTTCTCCACCTGTGGGTTGTGACCCCTTTGGGGGTCACATATCAGACATCCTGCTTATCAGATATTCATAACAGTAGCAAAATTACAGTTATGAAGTAGCAATGAGAATTTTCTGGTGGGATCAGAACAACATGAGGAACTGTGTTTTAAAGGGTTGGAGCATTAGGAAGGTTGAGAACCACTGGTTTATAAAGGAACCCTGGTGCTTGAGAAACTTCAACACTCTCCTCAAGTAGCGTGATCCTAATTAGTCTTATCAAATAAAAACCAGGAACCAGATATTAGGGGATAAAAGCTGAAAGATCAGAGAAGCAGAGCAGCCATTCACTAGAGTTCTTCCCTCAGACCCAATGGTCCAGCTCCTGTCTCTATGATTCCTCAGTCTAAACTGGCCTGAGCTCCTGTCTCCTCATACCTTATATTCCTCTCTCTGCCCAACTGTGTCTCTTCCTGTCTCCACCTTGCTAGTGCTTGGATTAAACGTGTGTGACTCCCAAGAACTGGGATTAAAGGTATGAGCCACCACCACCTGGCTCTGTTTCACTTTTAGACTGGATCAATCTCATGAACTCACAGAAGTCTGTCTCCATCTGTCTCCCAAGTACTGGGATTAAAGGTATGTGTCATTATTCTCTGTCCTCTGTGACCAACTAGTGGCTTCGCTCTGCGCTCTGATCTTCAGGCAAGCTTTATTTGTTAGATCACAAAGTACCACCACATCCTCAGGCTGGGTCAGACTTGGTTACATCCTCATTCCCACACCTCCAATTGTGGTTTTACCTAATCCATGAATTGAATCCAAGCACCCACCCTGCAGGGGCTACAACAATGAAAACAAACAAATGGACAGAGGAAATTCGGCCTCCCACAAGTGGCATAAACTGCCCCATCCATGCCAGCCTCCAGGACTGACCTTCCTGGCGTAGCAAGGGAATGAAGAAAAGATAAACACACAGAGACGCTGGGAGCAGTTACTTTGAGCTCTTGGATAGAGAAGCTACAGTGCCTGGGAAGTTCAGTGTGTTTATTTGATGGAGCTGATCAGAGAGGCGGGTTATAACATACAGCTGGATGCTATGGGATAATGTTCTTGTACCCTGTAAAGATTTGTCACTTGTATTGGTTTAATAAAACACTGACTGGCCAGTAGTCAGGCAGAAAGTACAGGTGGGGCAACCAGACTAGGAGAATTCTAGGAAGAGGAAAGGCTGAGTCTGTAGTCACCAACCAGATACAGAGGAATCATGATGAGAATGCTTCCCTGAGAAAAGGTACCAAGCCACTTGGCTAACACAGACAAGAATTATGGGTTAATTTAAGTTGTAAGAGCTATTTAATAAAAAGCCTCTGTGTGTTGTTGGGCCTGAATGGCTGCAGGACCAGGCAGGACAGAAACTTCCATCTCCAGCTGAACAAGAAGGTGGTGTTATTACAGACAGATAAACAAGAAGACGGCATTTATGGCATGTAACCCGACTGAACAAACACGGTTTGGCTCATCTTGGTAGAAGCCATCGAGGATAACAGTCTTCAGGCCATAAATATCCCAGGGGAGAAAACTGTCGTGGATCTTTTCTGCAGGCACTGTCAGTGCCTGTCCACTGACCTACACACTGACCTCCAAGGAAGGCTTTGCCATTCCTCTGAGCCTCACCCTAGGGTGACAGGGCAGGACAGGAAGACAGGGTTCCATCCCTTCACGGGTCTAAAGCTCTGCCCAGTCAGAGGCCATGGCCATGTCAACAGCACACATTCATTCAGGGTTTCTGCCACTCCCATCGTTGTAATGAAGGTCCTACATCAAGGTGTTACGATAATGTTGGACTTCTCTGCTTAAATAGAGCAGTCAGGAAGGACATGATCCTTGTGAGTCTCTTCCCCTGGGGAGTTTAATTGCAAATCCACAACCATCCCAGCTTTACCTTGAGCAACTGCCACAGGCTAGAGTCAGTGTCTGCCTCTGGAAAGTGAAAGGGTAGCCCCAAACATTGATCTCCAAGGTCTCCTTCTAGGCCTGACATGGCATGTTTCTGGAGTTTATTATTGTAATCAAATAAAACTAATCTGATACATATTTAATGATATACATAATTGTTATTGTGCTGCATGGTGATTAGCTATCAGTGGTAAGCTGCTCACATAAATGAATGTAATTAGTGTTCCTTACACACAGTCAAACCCAAGTTTGGAGGTTTTATTTCATCTCACTTGGTGATTCTACAGTAAGCTTCGGGGTTCTTTTCCTATCTTCCGTGATAATCTGTGTTCTGCTCTCACACCTCGTTAAGTGTGACTGACATTTTAACAAATCGGGATCCAGTATTTTCTCTTCTCAGGCCAGTCAGCCACCAGAGCATTGTATCTCTGCCTTGCTAGGTCCTTCTATGCCACCCACTCTCAGCTCCTTCGTCTGTTGTCTTAGGCGGCCAGAAAGACCGGAAGGGCCTGCAAAGAGTGTAGACCACTGGGATTTTATGTAAGTGTGCATAAAACCAACAGGGGAGATGTCAGGAGGAGAGGTGAGAATTATATAGGATTCTGACAGCAGAAAGGGGCATGTACTCATTTTCTCGGACTGATGGAACTAAAGGTCACAGCCTGTGTGGTTTAAACAGCAGGCTTATGTTCTTACAGCTTTGAAAGCGGGCGATCCAAGCTCAGCTTGCAGGTAGTCACCTTCTTCTGGATTCCCACAGGGTGTGGGGTTTTAGTGTGAGCGTATGTTGGTGAAGGGATGCACAGACGGTGGTCAAGGGTCAACCCTTTTATCACTTTTTTTTTTCTTTCTTTCGAGACAGACTCCCTCACTGGTTTGAACCACCAAGCAGTCTACGCCACTGGTCACTGAGTCCCACGGATCTGTCTCCACCTTCCCAGTGCTGGGATTACGAGCAAATACCACCATGCTTAGCTTTTTCCATGGCTTCTGGGAATCGAACACAGGTCCTCATGTTTAGAGCCTAAGCTTTCTCTCCAGTCCACATTGCCCGTAACAGTCCAAATGGCTCTCTTCATACCTGATTTGTCCTTTCCACTGAATGACTGACACTGTGCCCTTTGTCATGAATAAAGTCAGAAGGAAGACTTAAGAAAAGCAGCTCCAGCCGGGCGGTGGTGGCACACACCTTTAATCCCAGCACTTGGGAGGCAGAGGCAGGCGGATCTCTGTGAGTTCGAGACCAGCCTGGTCTACAAGAGCTAGTTCCAGGACAGGCTCCAAAACCACAGAGAAACCCTGTCTCAAAAAACCAAAAAAATAAAATAAAGAAAAGCAGCTCCAGAAGAAGACTTGCAAAAGTAAAAGCGTGCAATTCGGAGGGAGGGGGGAGTTTTGATTTGGTGTTTTAATAGTACAAACTTTTTCTGTCTATTCTCTTCTTTTTATTTTCAAACCTAATCTAAAAGTAGGAGAGCTGATTTGAGTCTTTATGCCATGACTGTCAGCGAGGTAACCTCTTGGGACCTGGTTTCAACATCCTGAACTTGAAGCCATCAGAGAACAATATCATGTCTGATGTCTTTTTCAGGTATTTGCTTCTGAAAATATGTTTTGACAAAATTGTGGATCCAGTAGTTGGCAGGGCAGGACTTAGCCCTGTCCTGCTTCTACGGGGCAGTCAGATGTTTCAGCTAACTTCTATCTTGCAAAGTCTCATATTCGGCTTCTGATGAAACGGCAATTACGCATCAGAGCTTGGAAAGAGTGTCTCACTGGGATGCAAAAATTAGAAGGTGACTATTACGTGATAGGTGTTTGTCTTAGGAGACCTTCCTGCCTGGCTTAATTGGCGTGCAATAATATTTGACAGCTTGTGAAAGTAGAAACTCCTCCTGGGAAGGGCCTAGCACAAATGCAAGTAAAGACTCAAAAGCTGTGGTGGAGTTACAGACCTTCTTTCTCTATGGCACAGTGCCAGCACCCAGACACACAGACCCAGACTTCTGTGAACGTAAGCGTTTACTGTCATATGGTTGGCACGAACTGGTGGACTCTGATGGGTCAGTGACCCGAGTGGGCACTGGGCAGCCCTGTGCTCTGGGCCAATCTGCAGCTGCCTTCCTGAGTTCAGCAGCTCCTACTCACAAAAATTGTCACGTCTATTGGCTCTGCACTGAAGGTTGGGGAGGGGAGGGTCACTGACTCCTCACCAGAGCACCCAGCCGCTTCCTCCAGCTACATGCAATTTTGCCCTAATTGTCTTAAGGGCTCAGAGAGGATTTGCAAGGAGGAAGTAGGGTTCTAGCTAGGCCTCCTTGGGAAAGCCACCATCCATGCTGGGTGAAGACCTTGTATTTGAGTCACCCATGTTCCTTTGTGTAACCCCTAAAACTCACTGGTTTCCCAGGGTGAAATTTGGTAGAATCTAACTTTGGCTTCTTATTGAGACTTTAAGACTAGGTAGACATTGCTTAGCCTCTTCTCCCAGGGAGGAAATTATCACCATAGTGGGCCAAGGTAACTATCAATAATACCATGCATGTAACCATAATAAGGAATCAGGCAGAATAAAAGCACTGGCAACAGCAGATCCATTATTTTATTGAGGCCTCATGCTTTATCAGTAATATCTTATTTGATGATCACAGTTCTTAGAAGTGGTAGTCCCATTGTTCCAGACAAAAGAATTTGGCTCTGAGGGAATAGGAATCTTCACCAAGTACTAAATGGAAGCTTCTAGTTTAAAGGCATAAGCCCTTTCCTCTAAGGTCCTTGTATGCTAGTCTTCAGTGATGGACATTCCAGGAGTGAGCAGTCTTCAAAATTATGAAATTTCATTAGGGACTTTTGTCAAGTTGCATTAGTTGCATTGAACACCAAGGTTAAGCCCAACCTCCAGGCTGGGTGAATGCCCAGCAAAAAGGAGGATCCCTGACAGCTTACTAAGGTGACTTCTTAGGGGTCAGGTAAGGCACCAAAATATGCATTGGAGCACCACAGAGATCTGGAGAGAAGATAGAAACTTACATGTAAGAATTAAGATTAAAAGTTGGGTCTGATAGTGTAAGGCCTGCAACGGCAGCTACTCAGGAAGGAGAGGCAGGAAGATCCCAAGTTCAAGGCCTACCTCAGCTACAAAAAAAGAGTACAAAGCCGACCCAATGAAATAGTGAGTCAGCCTCAAAATTTAAAATGGGCTAGACACATAGCTCAGCAGTAGAGTACGTCTAGCATATAGAAAGCCCTGGATTCAGTGCACACACACACACACACACACACACACACACACACACACACACGCTCACACACAGTCAGATAAAACAGAAAGAGAGGCTTCATGTATTCTCACTGCCTCCAACTATTTTCTCCCAAAACTTAGAAAAGAATGAAGGTCAAGGGATCCCTGAGAGAGAGAGAAATGTTCTGAGATAATCCAGTCTGGCCACTGGAAGTTTAGGTGCTAAGACAGCCCATGCCCTGCAGAGGGTTTGGAAGAGCAGCTTTCGTGCTGATCCTGGGCATCTGTCTTCTCCACAAGCCTCAGGTTTGTGCATGGGACAGGTATCTCCCCAAACAAAGGCTGTGTCTCATTTCTTGTCTATAAAGAGCAGTCTAAATGGTCTCATAGAAACCTTTTATTCCTGGCCCAAAATCTCACTAAAACAGATTTCTCAGAGCGCCTCTAAGTAAAGTATCCTACAAAAAGACCAAAATTGACATTTGAATAGGCATTTAAAAGCAATTTAAATATTTACTCAAGTCTCTCAAAGGTACCAAGGAAGTGCATATTATATATTTACACACACACACACACACAATCTCCGCCTATTTTTCTCGCTTGGGTATCTCTCCTTATTTACCCTCCATGCATTCTGCTTTTAAGATGTATCTTACTGGTGATGATGGTGGCAAACCCACAGAGTAGTACCACCCAGTGTGTGGATCTTGCCACCTAAGTGACCATAATCAAGCCAATCCCTCACAAACCAATCTAGGCAGTCCTTCATTGACCCTCTCTTGCTGGGTGTGTCAAGTTAACAGTAAATAAATAAATAAATAAATAAATAAATAAATAAATAAAAACAGGTGGTGTGGTTAGTGGTGCATGCATTTAATCCCAGCAGTAGGGAGGGGGCGGGAATATCTCTGTGAGTTCAAGGCCGGCCTGGTGATCTACAGAGTGAAATCCAGAACAGCCAGGACTATACAACACAGTGAAACCCTGTCTTGAAACACCCTCCCCCCAAATCTAACTATAACAACCCATTAACTCTTGGAATTTACCCACCCACCCGCAACTGTTTCTCACCATTCTCTGTAGTGGCTAGCACAGTCTCTGCCTCCAAACTGCTTAGCCATTGGCAGTGTGGGTAACCCTGTGTCCCAGGCCTGTGCCTTTTGTGTCTTTTCTACATTGCTCTGTAATTGTATTTTCCTGACTTATTTGTCCAGTAAGCCTCCTCGTGCAAACATGAACCAGTTCTACCATACTTCACTTGCTCCCCGGAGCCTGTGTCAGTGCTGGGACAACAGCAGATATTTATTGACTTTTGTTTGAATGGGTAGAACTGAAAAACAGAAGAAAATCATTGCCTTGCTTGGGTTCTGTGAAAATGTATTCGGAGATGGAACTTTGCAGGCGGCACTTTTGTGGGGAACAGTGAAATGAAAGTTGGTTGGCAAAGACAGAGCAGGAATGATGGGGAAAAGTTCTAGACGGGGAGATTACCCTTCAGTGTGGTCCCTAATGAAGGTCCAGGGTCAGGCCTTTATCCTGTTGTAATATGAGCGAGCGGCGGGGCTACATTCCTGGCACCCAGCTGCCTGCATGGCTAGCTTTGTACCCGAAATAATTACACAAAAACTGTATTCTTTTAAACACTGCCTGGCCCATTAGTTATAACCTCTTATTGGCTAGCTCTTACATATTGATCTAAACCATTTCTAATAATCTATGTAGCCCACAAGGTGGCTTACCAGGGAAGATCTTAACCTGCATCTGTCTGGAGTGAGAGAATCATGGCAACTGCCTGACTCGGCTTCTTCCTCCCAGCATTCTGCTGTCTACTCCGCCTACCTAATTTTCTGTCCTATCAGGCCAAGCAGTTTTCTTTATTAGTTAACCAATGAAAGCAACAGATAAGATACAACACCCACCTCCATCATTATCCCCCCGGATCAATTATCAAATGCTGTTGTTCCTAAGAAAGAAGTGGCATGTTGGGTGATGGAACTGCCTTTGGTCAAGGGCAACTCCTGGAAAAGATCTGGGAATCCTCCGAAACCCATCCTAGCAGTAGGCAGCAGGCAGAGGAGGGAGTGCCTGGGCCCAGAGCAGGGTTTGAACAGTGTGATTGGTTAGTCTCTGCTTCATTTCCCTTTGACCAGCAGCACTTGGCCGCTGTGCATCAGTTTTCTACTCTGGAGGCACCCCCTATCCTAAATTCCATCGACTAGCAACCTTCTCACCTCCATCACATTTGAACCTCTGTGCCAGCACTCTTTGGGTGAGCACGTGCGGAACTCCCACTCTATTCTGGGTATCAGTCGGGTCCTAAGAACGCATGAGACAGACTGAAGATCCTCCCCCACTGAGATTTCATTCTAGAAGGAAAACAATTAGAGAGCTTTAAAAAAAATGGGTGGAGAATGATGATTATTAGCATGACCCAAGTGAAAAGGATTCAGGAATGGGGACTACTTGAATTTTGAGGGGGACAGGTGCTGTAAACCAAACAGTCAAGTGTGAGATCTCCTCTAGAGGTGACCTTTGAACAGAGCCCTTTAAGTGTATGGAGTTAGCTCTCTCCGGGCAGAGAAGGCATTGGCAAAGGGTGCGAGCAAGCTGGGGGATTAGAAGAGAGTCCTGAGATCAAAGTTTACAAAGAAAGGAGAGAGGAAGAGGCTCATGGAGATGAGGTTAGAAGGATGAACGGGTGGTTACAGACACTACTGTGACTTTATCTGCACTCTCCAGAGCTAGGAAGCCTTGGGGAATTTGAGTAGAGCCTTAATAAAGTCCAGATCCAGTTACATTCTCTATGACCTTTCCAGTTGCCATTAGAAGTGGGTGCGTGAGCACAGCACAGATGCGGGGGTCTGGTTAAGAGAATATTGACATAGTCCAAGCACCGAACAATGGTTATTCAGGCTAAGGTGATAGGGATTAGGCTATTAAGAAGTGATTAAGTTTTGGAAGTAGTTTGCAGGTATAGCTGCCAGAATTTGCTATTGGAACAGATCTGGGTCATGAGAAGAGAGGAGTCTACAGAAAGGCTGGGGCAACCCTTTTCCCGGTGGGAGGAAGAGCATCTCGGTGAGGAATGCAGTACTTACCGAAGAAAGTTAGGAGTTTGGCTTTGGCTGTGTAAAGTTAGGGGTACCTGTTGGACATTCCAATAGAGATGAGTGTTTGCAAAGTCCAGGGTCACACCTTAGCCTGGGATATGATTGACAAGGAATGTTTGCACACAGATGACACATGAAGCCAGGGAGCCAAATGAAATGGCCAAGAGATTGAGTTTGAGGTGAGAGCAGCAGAGACTTAGGGACTAAGCCCCAACACACTATACACATGACCTTCCAGTGTGTCGCACAATCTCCAACAGCACTCTCTGTGAGCCAAGACAGCCTTAAGTAGAGAGGTCTCCTGTGCCACACTCTGCATGGCTAAAGAACTCCGTCTTGAAAAATGAGATATACTGGTGGCAGAATATCTTCTACAGTATCTATTGTGGAAATCGGATGATTGATAGCAAGTCTTTACTGACCTGTTTCATCCTCAGGTAGCTGTAACCTTTCAGGGGGAGGCATATACTTCCCTACTCACTCATGGTCCTGTGCCATGCCCTGTCCAGTGATAACCAAGTGGCTGGGATGCAAGCAGAGACTTTATATGTGCTCTGGCATGATATGTCTGCCACCAACACGATAAGAAATAATATGGGTAGCAGGCACCTCAACCTGGGACTCAAAATAAAACACATGGACCAAAGCCACCCCCATCTTCTAACGGGCAAGCAAGAGAGAAATGAAAGCTTACTGGTGCATGTCATATACCTGCTGACTATGAGGAAATAGCTGACCGAGGCGAGACTGACTTATTAACTGTAAAACTTTGTAGACTTCATTGCTTCATCTACCAAAAGCAGATTGAGTATACCCTCTCTCTCAGTGTTTCTCTCTCTCTCTCTTTCTCTCTCTCTCTCTCTCTCTCTCTCTCTCTCTGTTGTAATGAAGATTAAGTAACATAATAAATACAAAAATCCTGACATAGCACCTGGCACAACACAGATGCATGTTAAAAGTTAATTAACATCTTCTGATCCCTCTCTTTTACTGTTGATAGCCAATAAGGACTCGCTAGTGTTAGTTCTGAGTCAGCCCTGCCAGAGAGAAGGAATGGGTCCCTGTGTTGTTTCGGCCATTGCCCTCATAATTTCTACATAAGCCGGAGCAATGTAATTTCTCGGATTTCTTGAAAAACAACTGGAGTCTGAGAAGGCAGCAGATCCCATCCTGTTGTTTCTTTGTGGGAGCCACTATCTTTAGAAATATAAGCCTATTTCAGCAGGGCACCTCTGACACTGTGGGTCCCTTGAGAAATAACTGCCTTTGGTTTATGACGAGCAGAATGCTTGCGCATGTGCACACAGCACACCGCGCACACTGCCCTTCGTCATCCCAGGCTTTTGTTCATCAAAATAATAGCAAGTCATGGCATAAAGCCATTCGCTGAGAAATAATTCATTACAAATAGAATCATCCAAGTGCCAGTTCTTCAACCCAGAATGACCTTCAAAGTGATGGCCCCCAAGACCCAACTGAAGCAGTCAGCAGCGGTAACACAGCGTCAACTCCAACAATGCTCACTGCCTGACCGGGCAGTCGCTGACTCTGGTGGAGGATCCTTTTTGAGCCTTTACTTTCTCCAGCTGACCTTTAATCCTTCCAAGCAGGACGCAAACAGGTCCACCAGTCAAGAGAATTTATTTGAGGCTCTGGTGATGGGATGGATGACACCTTGCTAAATGCCCACACCTCTGTAGACAAAGCAAGAAGTCCAAGAAAGGCCACGAAAGTGCTTTTGTATAGATCTAGGGCAACTAGGCTATGGGAACATTTAATCAAGTATTAAAAGAAAAGTCTTATTACAGACCTAAAATCCTGTTTGCAGAAATAGCACTTATGGCCAGGTTGTGGTAGTGCATGCCTTTAACCCCAGCACTTGGGAAGCAGAGGCAGGCAGAGGGGCCGGCCTGGTCTACAAGAGCTAGTTCCAGGATAGGCTACAAAACTGCAGAGAAACCATGTCTCAAAAACAACAAAAAGAAAGAGAGAAGAAGAAGAAGAAAAGAAAAAGAAGGAAGGAAGGAAGGAAGGAAGGAAACAAAGAAACAAAGAAACAAAGAAAGAAAAGCACATATGCACGTCCATTTTCATTATTTTCTTAGCCCCACACAGAATGGCAAGAAATGGATTTTGGAATTTACTTAAGGATTTTCTTCCTAAAATTTCTCATTAAGGCCAAGATATCAAGAAGACTATTTCTGGCTTGACTCCATATGGGATGCCACGAGGATAGCCATTGTCCTTGGTGCTTTCCATAAAAGCGTTTGGTCTCAGCTAGGAAATGCAGAAGACATGATGTCCCCAGTGTCCCCAGTGCACAGAGATCAGACTGCCCAGGAGTTTCACGTGATGACCATCTGAGAGAGAACAGTTTTTTCTGAGGTTGAACACAGAGAGGGCCAGAGTCCTGGGTCTTCTTCCCACGATGTCACAGTGGCTTCATGGCTTAACCTCTTTCCCTAGGATCGCTGCACAAATTTACCTTTTCCCTTAATTGTGCTCTCTGTTCTAAATGCCCTAAGAGGGTGCTGAATCTCCTCAAAACATTTTTTAGATAAAGAACAGAAAATGAGACATCCTTATCTTCCACTTTTTATTGGAAAGTTTGGACTGGGAGAAGTAAGAAGAAAAGTGCGAATTTGTATCTCTGGCCCTGCCACAAATGAATTCTTTTAGAATTTCTGTAACACTCGAAGCCATTAAAGGAAAGAAAAAGCAGGTAACAGAGAAAAGAAATCCTGGAGACAGAGCCTGTCTCCTTCACAGAGCACAAGGATTGCCTTAGACTGTTTTTCAGAACCTAAGAGTCTGTGGCAAAAATTTGTGTACATAATTTCATAGGAAGCCCAGTCTCAGAGAGCCAGAAAAGGGGGTAAGAAAGAACAAGGAAGGGGAGGAGCTTATGTGAGACAATACTGAACTGACTGCCTCAAAACTGTGGGCTGTGCTTTAAAAGGCTATATAATCTCCATCCCAGGATAATACATGTTAAATGTTAGAGAGATGCATCTCCCTATTCTCCATCCCTCACTGATCAAACTCACCGTGGAGAGTCAAGCGTGTCCTCCTGAATTTAGTAAATTGAAACCCTAATCACCAATGGGATAGAATTATGAGGTAGGGCCTTTGGAAAGTGTTAAAGTCGGAGGTCAGAGTTTTTACAAATGGGATTAGGGTCTTGAAGACAGGCCTTGGAGAGCTGCTTTTCCTCTCTCCTGTGGGAACATAGCAAGAAGGTGTCATCACCAAGTAAGATATGGACCGTCACTGAATACTGGATCCACCGGCACCTTGAACTTGGATTTCTCAGCCTCCAGGATTGTAAAGAAATGAGTTGCTTTTGTTTATAAGCCACTGGTTCTATGGCACTCAGTATTGCCAGCCCGCTGGAGATTACACTGAGTAGTTTCCCCTTGAGTGCCCTGGGTGCAAAGTGCAGAACTGCCGTCATCTCTAACTTGATGTCAACTAAGAAGCCATGGGCTGGGACCCAGAAGCTCTCAGTGTCGCCTATGTGAGGATTATTGGAATTCACTGAACAGATCATCCCAGGAACATCTGGAATGAAGCACACATGGAGCTAGAAGCAACTCAAGCCACTCCACACAATGTAGATCTGTGTAAGGTACACTGAAAGGAACAGGCAGAAAAATCTGCCTATAAATGGCACCTAGCATCCTGGCAGGTCTGTAGACAGTCATAAAAATTTATAAATAAATAAGTAGTTTAAAAATAATAGTAAAGTCTTTTTAAAAGAGTGAAGTAATAATAATAAAAGACTAGCCACGAAGAGATGGGAAATACATAGGAAGTCTGGATCCCAAATGTTATTGGGTTGTCTTTGAAGTTTTTGATTTGCTGGGGAACAATAGCTCCTAAGAGACAATAGATTATAGAAAATGATACATTAAATCAGCTTAGATATTTTTAAAATGTCTTAATTTCAAAATGAAAGTCAAAAAACTATGCTGCCTTGGAGAAGAGGTTATGCCTTTGTGTCCACAGAAAATGAAAGGCTGCATATTCATTCAAGGCTTAATCAGGTTTGATCAGGGGAGACCCCCTGAAAACCCTGCCTACAGACATAAAGAACTAAGCTTAAAAATTTATGAGACAGGTGACATATATTTACTTGCTCAAACATGAAACAATAAATCATCTTTGGCTGGCTTGTGTGCAACACACAGTCCATACTTTGTTAATACTGATAAGAACATTACCTTTAAAAGTTCATGTGTTTTCAGAGCAAAGGGCAGACACCAATGAAAACAGGTGACCCAGGTGATCCAACCTCTCAGAATGTCTCTGTTACAATTTCCTCAGAGTTTTACATCCCAGACAGCAGGTTGAGTTGGTCCAGCCTTACAGACTTGTAGAAATAGGAGCGGAGGGCCGCTTCCCACCACCTGGCTAGCTTTACCCAAAATAATTATATGGAATCTGTATTTTTTTAAACACTGCCTAGCCCATTATATCTAGCTTCTTCTTAGCTAACTCTCATATTTTGATTAACCCATTTCTATTATTATGTGTATCACCATGAGGTGGTGGCTTACCGGGAAAGATTCTAGCCTACATCCGACTCGGGTTGAAGAATCATGGCGTCTAACTCACTTCCCTTCTTCACAGCATTCTGTTCTGTCTTCCCTGCCTACCTATGTTCTGACCTATCAGGCCAAGCAGTTTTCTTTATTAATTAACCAATGAAAGCAACAGATATATAGAAGACCCACCGACAGTACAGACTACTCTAGCCAGAACTTTAACTAAGCCTTATGTTATACCATCACACCAAGACTACTGGACAACCGCTAGCTCCCCTAGGACATAACTATTATCTTATTTTTTTCAGGGTTTGCTAAAGATGGTAATGCTTGCATTCAGACTATAGGTAGGTAGATGATAGATAGATAGATAGATAGATAGATAGATAGATAGATAGGAAAGGGGGAGAGATATATGTTATATAATATAACATATTATATATATTCTACCAGCAATTTTTAATTGCCTGTAGCTCTTCATCAACAGTGGGATCTTGGAATATTTCCCTCCATCTACTCAAAATATCAACTGGCCTTATACTTGTTTAGATCTTGTTTAGGCCACCATATTGATGAGATTTCATGGATGTAGCTTCCCAGTTATATCTAGAAGAACACAACTCTCACAGATTCCCTGATCCTCTGGTTTTTACGATCTTTCCTTCCCCTTTTCTCCAAGCTCGGCTGAATCTTAGACGTAGGAGTTGTGTTGAGGATGTGTAAACTGGGGCTGATCACCTCACAACCAGTATTTTAAAATACGTGTGAAGTTTGTTAAATTCCTTGAAAGTTGGCGTTGAACTTTTTAATCTTTAATCATCCCAACTCTTTGCGTGGATTTAACTGTTTAGATCTAAGCAAAAAACATTCAGATCAAGAACTGGAAGGTAGACGTGACCGAGGCTTTCGGTGAAGCAGGAAGCGTTTTGCTGCGGGGTCTAGGACCGGGTCGGATAGCGGGCGGAATGGAGGCGACTTTGGAACAGCATTTGGAGGACACAATGAAGAATCCATCCATTGTTGGAGTCCTGTGCACAGACTCACAAGGACTTAATCTGGGCTGTCGTGGTACCCTGTCAGATGAGCATGCCGGAGTGATATCTGTTCTAGCTCAGCAAGCATCTAAGCTAACCTCTGACCCCACTGATATTCCTGTGGTCTGTTTAGAATCAGATAATGGGAACATTATGATCCAGAAGCACGATGGCATCACAGTGGCAGTGCACAAAATGGCCTCGTGACATCTCGTGTTCTCCAACCACCCAACACGGGTTCAGTCCTAACCGTGTTAACTTGTAAAAACTAGTAAAGTTCCAGAAGTCAGGCCATTCACCCAATGTCCCATGTGGACTTTTCTTATTTATGACAACCCATTTCCAAGATATCAGTTTAGAAAGGATCGTAGTTTTGTTTGGGCTTTTGTCATCTTGCTCTTTGGGGACAGTTGCTGCAGTCCAGTAGTGCAGCCCAACATTGAAAGAACTGGTCTCAAACGTGTGGTCCTCCTGCTTCAAAGTCCTCATCCTAGGAATAGGCATTTGTCACCAAGGTCCAGGTCCCTTTGTATATAGAACTTTGCTGTGGTCAATAAATTGGTTCAGAGGAAAAAAAAAAAAAAGAACTGGAAGGTAGTCAGCTCAGCCTGATTAAGTTACCAGTCAAACAGAGATGTCAGTATAAAAAAGGAGGAAAATCTCATGGGCTCTCCTTGAAAGATGCAGAAATTACTAAGCGGGTGCAAACCTTTTCAATGTGGAGTTTTCTGGCACTTTCTGAGTCTCCCCTCTCTTTAGTGAGTGAGGGGTATTCTTCTGCAAAAGCCAACAGGGGACAAGCTTGACTACTAGCTCAATCATCATCTCTCTTCCCCAGAAATAAACGGGATTTCTCCTTGCTCAAAAAAGTGTACAAGCATCTTTGCTATTGCTTTCTAAATGGAGACTAGCACCCACTGGAAAGTCCAGGGGACAATTGTCTTTAAGAAATTTTAACAAAGCTGACTGACCACCCTCCCCCATAAAACTCTAAAACTTGAACTGAAAAACTATGTTAGGTTTTAAAACAATGTTCTGATCAATCCAGTGTTTGTTTTATTTAGTTTTGTTTTTTCAACCAAAATCAGCATACATGTCAAACAGTATGCCTGAGAATATGCAAGATTTCATGTTCCCATTCTGTGTATGAGGGAACTGAATCTTAGCTGGGGTCACTCCATGAATTAGTGACTGTGGATGGTCTATAAAGCCAGAGTTTTTCCCCCTGCACCTTTCCCAGAAGAGACATTAAGATAATTTGAACAATTTTTCACTATTTCCTCCTTGGTCATATGGAGTAAGCTCTCTCTATATAGCAAACCAGCTCTGCCTTGAAGTCTACAAATTATTTCCTTGCTCACCAAGCCAAAAAGAAATTGTTCCATCAAAAACTACGGCTCATCAATATTTATTCAGGCACCCAGACTCAGAGCCCCAGCTCAGACTTGATTCCACCTCCACTCCAGCAGCTGCACTGAGACTGGATTCTATTTGAACAGGGATTTTCTTTTTTCCTCTTTCATGAAGAACTCTGTTCCACAGACTGGGTTACTTCTTTGTCGGAGATTAGCATCTGTCCGAGTATGGTCCTCTTTTAGGTTAATAGGACATTGAGCACCTTTTGTGCCAATGCAGAAATATAACTCAACATTAGTGTTACAGTTTGAATTGTGTCCGCTAAGATTCATGTGTTGTTGTCTCAACATCTAGTCCCCCATTATATGACCTTACCTGAAAGTCAGATCAATATGAATGGAAAATTAAGGTTAAGTTAATAAGATCTTTAAGGTTTGTCATAGCCTAGTAATTATCTCAGGATCTGTCTTAGTTGCTTTTCCATTTCTATAAAGAGACACCATGACCAGGGCAACTTAGAGAAGAAAGCATTTAATTGAGGACTGGCTTACAGTTTCAGAGCGTGAGTCCATGACCATGGTGACAAGGAGACCATATGGGAGCAGGTGGACCATATGGTGTCAGGTAGGCATGGTGCTTGGAGCAA
Organism: Microtus oregoni; assembly: GCF_018167655.1. Lineage (NCBI taxonomy): Eukaryota > Metazoa > Chordata > Mammalia > Rodentia > Cricetidae > Microtus > Microtus oregoni. Next base: position 33,461,149 of record NW_024543071.1, on the reverse strand, counting down.
TAGCTGAATGCTTCCACCTGATCCACAAGCAGAAGCAGAGAAAGCTAGTAAGACTGGGCCTGGTATGAGATTTGGAAACATCAAAGCCCACCCCAGTAACACACCTCCTTCAACAAGGCCATGCTTCCTAATCCTTTTCAAACAACTCCACCAATCAGGGACCAAGTCAGCAAACATATGCGCTTATGGCGGCCATTCTCTTTCAAACCACCACAGGGTCTGCCCTGATAGCAAGTGGGAATGAACACAAAGGTAGTCAAACATAGACAGAAGCTGTGATTTAAAAATAGGTAGATGGATAGATAGATAGATAGATAGATAGATAGATAGATAGGTAAGGAAAGCCAACAGCTGACCCCTTCTGTTAGCTTCATGGGAACCAATCTTGGTTTAGAATTTACAGCCTTCAAAACTCTAAGACAATAAAGCTCTGTTGCTTAAGCCACTGAGTCTGTGGTGCTTTTATAGGCAAAACCCTAAAAAACTAATACCAGACGTAGAATATTTCCCAGGAATCTCCTTCCCGGTCAATGCTCCTGACTTCTCTTCAAAATTAACATGTCCCAATCTGCCACTGACCTGTTTTATCACCATTAAGAATTATTCTCTCTCTCTCTCTCTCTCTCTCTCTCTCTCTCTCTCTCTCTCTCACACACACACACACACACACACACACACACACGTTATTCAAATCTGTTTGGTTTTGAGTTGTACAGAAAGGTCTATAAGGGCATTGCAGGCTGTATTTTCTTCTGGATCTTGCTTTGCTGATTCAAAATTACTAACTGATTGATCCATCTGTGTATAGCTGTGGCTTGTTTCCTTTACTGCCAGTTGGCATTCCGTGGAATGAGGACACCACAGCTTTCTCACTAGGTGACCTCAAAGTGGCGTAGCAAATGCAACCCAGCTCAGGCTCCAATAAAACACTGCTCCATGGCCCAGAACCCAAAGCATTCTCTCTCCTCTGATAATGGTGCCACCTTCAGCCTTTGGAGATTTGGTTCAATGATTCTGTTCCATGGCATAGGCTCCTTATTTAAACTGATGAAGGCCAATGACAGAGCAGTGAATCCTGGGAAGGGGCAGATAGGAAGATAGTAGACACTGTGGAGAGGATACTAAAATCTCTCCCTGGCTTGCCTCTCAGAAAGGCTGAACTCTGTGGAGTAGCATCCCGCAGTGCCACACAGCAGCCCACATAACCACAGCTAAAGAATGACCCCCAGCTCTGTCCAACACTGTGGGCTGATAGAAATGGACTTAGGACTTTGAGCTAAACAGGTAATGAACTGAGGATTTTCTACGGAACTGAAAGTTAGGTTGAGAGTAAGAGTTGGGGACTGTGAACAGCCCATGTCCCCTCCTTGGTCTTAGTCCCTACTGTAGAAGATGGTTTTCCTCTGAAAAATTTCACATAACAGCACAAAACAATTGGAAAATATGACTTTTCTTAACCTTAAGACAAAAGAGCCTTGCATTCTGTGCAGCCATATGGACTTCAATAACTAGCAACGGTGACTAAGCTCTCCGGTACTCACTTTTGGATGGCCCTAGACTTGGCTGCATGACACCACGCTAGCCAATGAAAGCTGAGTCTGAGGGGATGGACAGAAAGCATTAGCTAATCTGAAGAGAGAGCACGCAGAGCTCCTCTCACAGCATGTCTCCCTCAGGCTAGTTTATAACTGATGGCCAGCCCTCTGCCAAAATTGGGGCAGGTAAGAAACCTGAGGCAGCAGGCCTGATATGCCAGGCCACTGAACTCCAAAAGCCTGCAGCTGCCTCTCCTCGGAATTCACAGTATGCAAGAAAAACTGACATCTCTACATTTCCATCAGTTTTCCTCAAGGCTCCTGTTACTTGCAGCCATAAACATTCTTGAGTGACAGAGCTGGTGGCGGGGACTTCCTGAGAAGCCAGTGGGAATGAGTCTGGGGACTACATGCTGGAACTCTGCTTGTGGAGGAGAAAGGATCTGAATATTCAGATCTGTAAATATAACGTGAACATCTTAACTCTTTAGGTAGGTAAATTGAGGCACAAAGAAGAAAAGTGTTTAGTCTGTGGTTTCCTAAATCTGGTAGGAAGTGCCTCATGGAAAGCGCTGGTCTGTGCATGCATTCTTATAGTGAGACAAGGCTGGGAAGGCTGAATAAAGTCCGCGGTCCCCAGTTCCCAGCTCTTCTTGGCCCCAGCCCACCTATCTTTTCACTGGGTCACCTGATCCCAATTTGACTCTTACTCAGACAAAGCATCTCCCGTGCCAAAAGTTACATACTGCTTCCATTGCTCTTTCTGCCGCGAAGCAGCAGTGACGTTCTTAGAGACTCCTATAGAATAACTTTAATTAAATGTTTCTTCAGTATTGGGGGAAACCCCTAAATGTTGGTAATGATGGAATGCGGAATGTGGTATCCTGTGCTTGCTTTTTCTTTCTTTTAGAAACACTGTTTACCCCACAAGCAAGCTCACACTCAGTGGGAACATATATTCTTGGAATGTAATCTGCTAGAAAAGATGACCAGAAATGACATATGGTACAAAATGATTTAATCACCAAGGGAACAAATATGGAATGCTTGGTTTTATCCAAAGGAGTGGGTAGTGGCATACCTTTCTCCCGGCATAGGGTACTGCTGTGTATTTGTCTAGTTCAGCTCCCATCGAGCAGTTTCAACACAGCTTCGTTCTGGGGTCTCTTTGCTTGGCTCCCAAAATACTGGAGCAAACTTCCCACTAGTAAATTGTCATAGCTAAAGAGATAGAGATCATGACTGCGTATAAAGCCCACATTAAAGTGTACATTACTGTTCTTGGATGTTGTTTCCCATAAATAACTATCCTGTAGCCATCAATTGTACCCCAAAGAAGACATTTTTACTTGGAATCCTGTTGCTAGTAGCGGTATTTGAAAGTGGAGTTCACAACAATGAGTTATGCCTCCACAATTTGGCAGTACTGAAATTGTAAAGGGCAGAGTCAAAGTTTGCACTGATCAACCAAACCTAGTTAGTATACATAAAGGCTCCTTAGACTCAGGATGTCTCCAAGCCAGGAAGACTAAACTATGGGAAGACCAGAGACAAAAATCACATCCTGAAGAATATCAATCAAGCAGAGAGATTCTGGAATGGAGGCACAGAGCAGAGGAGTCACAAAGGCAGATTTTGGATTGCCTAAACAGGCTTACCAGGAGAGAGGCATCTTATTCGGTCAACCTTTAATATCCAGGTTTTACTGGCATATTCTCAAATAAAGATAGAGACACTGTACTAATTCAACAGGATACCATGTAGTGTTAAAGTCACTTGAGTCTTCTTTTTTTAAACTTTATCTTTAGCCATCATTTCTTGGTAATATGGCTGCCTGTGGGACCAACTGACAGAAAGGACCCATATCATAAAAGGTATTTCAGTACTGAAGATAAATGTTCTCAAGTCCAAGTTAATTGGGGTTCAAATTTTTTGGTTTTATATATCACAGCCAGATTGTTCAGGTTGAGTCTCTCCCTGAGAAGATGTGTGATTCCAATAGGTGGAAACCCAGTTTTATATTCCTGAGAGACTGAGGATTGACCCCACAGTGTGGCAGACTCCACCTGCTAACCAAACTTCTGATATCTGCTTCTGTAACCTTGAGGAGGGGCCTTGTGAATCTTGTTAACATCAGCTTTCCTAGAACTATTGAGTACCATTTATTCCCTGGACCTCAGTCTCTCCTTTTGCCAAAAGGGAATGTTTCTGTAAGGATCAAAGGAAACTTCAGTTTCCAAAACTCCAAAGAGCAGTCCGAATATCCAAAATGGGCTCAACCTGAACTCTAGAAAGATTTCTGGTGGCTAGATAAAAGCCAGAATTCCTCAGGAGCTTGTGAAGCTGTTCCCCTCTACCAAAAGGAGTCACAAATGGCTATCTGTGGGGTCTATTAGCATATCAAAGCCCTTGCTGGCCTTCAGGCTCCCTCAGGAACACAAGTACCTGTGACACATTTCAAAGTCTGGGCTAACCTCCTAGCCCTTCTACCTCTTCCTCTTCTTCTTTTCCTCTCTCTCTCTCTCTCTCTCTCTCTCTCTCTCTCTCTCTCTCTCTCTCTGTGTGTCCCACCCTCTCTCTCCGTCTGCTCTGCTCATGGCCAGGTCCTGTCTGCTGGCCATGTTTAGTCTACTTCTTTCTCTTTCTGTTCTGGACTCCTCTAGCTGCCTCTGACTATCGTCTCTCTCATATCTACAGTAAAAACTTTCCCTTTACCCATACCATAGAGTGGTCATATCAGTTTATTCAATTTCCATTGTTGCACCACAGTGAGGGAGAACTCCTGGTCTGTCTATGTGCTTTGCTCCGCTATCAAAGGAAAACCCTAAAAGGATGGGAAATCGCAAATGCCAACTGCCAATAGCATTCTATGACGCTAAGAGAAAGGAGTATGTTGCTACTTACAGGGGAAGCCTTCCTTGGTATTCACTTTCTCTAGTATAGTTCCTGAAGTGTAACTGAGTAAAGATACATTCTGAAATGATTGAACACCTGACGGAGCGAGGCCTCCCTATTAATACCCCAACCAATTTCTTCTGGCCAAAGGAAGTTTTCACTGGCCTTGTGAAATCTGTGTGTGGAGAAGACAATGACTGATTTGCATCGTTGGAGAGATTTCAGTTTTATCATCATCACACAGTGTTTCTAGCTGAAGATGTCAGCAATGCTGTCATTCTCAGATTGTGCTCTTTGTGCTGGCCAACTACTGAGGACACAGAAACACCCCAACTGAGTGTCTGATCATGAAACAGAGACAGCCTGTTGACGCTGGTGGCAGCTGGATAAGGAGCTGAAACAATAGCAGGGGTACCATGGAAGAGACTGAGAAGAGAAGTGTGTAGTGAACACAGAACGGGTAGACCGAGAAGCGTCAGTGGCCTTTGGGATCACTGATAATGAAGGATGTCGAATTCTTGGTGCCTGCATTATTGCTGTGGTGCCTTCTGCAAAGCTAATAACACCAGTTTCTATATTAACCATCTTATAGGAAACAAGCCAATCCTAAGCAGCAGATAGGACATCTAAGCAAGCTTTGCTGGCAAAGAAATGCCTATCATTAACCAACTAATCTTCTTCTATGTGGGCAAATACATCCCAAGCTAAGTCCATTGAGCAGAATCACATAGAAAACAAAATAAAAATAGTTATTGAAAAGGAGGGCTTATGTGAGGCACGCAGAACCTGGAAACATAGTGAACATGAGTAACACAGATGATGCCACCTTGAATTTTCATAGCAGCATCATATAAAGAGGTACACGAACATGCATGAGTGTATAAAGAGGGTAATGCGTCCTGAAAGCAATTACCTCAGCGTGGAAAGAAACCATTTCTCTGTGGAAAAACAAAGACAATAGTGATGAGAGCCCCTTGAAGAACTAAAGCTATCATTTCTGAAGGATTGGACAGTAGGTAAAATTACCCACCCTGTTTTAAGTAAAAAAAAAAAATGACTAAAATAGGTAAAATTACCCACCCTATTTTAAGTAAAAAAAAAAAAATGACTAAGATGTTTGTAGTTTTAGAGCCGCCAGGAAGGGAGTGAGAGCAACCCCATCTGGCCTGCAAGTGCCTTCCAGCCCAAGCCGCCTGCATCTAAGTAGACACAAAATCCTTTTAGATATTTTGATGCCTGGTTCCTTGACACATCATACAAAGGCCCATGGTGGTATAATGGATTAGGATATGTAATGGGACATAATGACAACCTATAGATTGAAGAGGGTGTGGCTTTCATTTTCGAAGGGATAGATTACCCTCCATTCTCAAAGTAAATCTGGCAGACGGAAGAAAGGGAAATGGGTCCCATGTCTGTAAGATTCAATGAAGGGACTAAGCTGCCACACCAACCAGCTGGGTGATTCCAGATAACTTGGCGAGCCTCTACCAAGGCAATCTCTAAGAGAGCACGCAAATATTAATAATAATAATAGAGTGCGGATTTTAATTTGGAAGGAAATTATGTTTCTAACAAGCCTGAAGAAAAATTGTAAGTGACTGGGCTGTGGGCATTAGCCGTTTCTGGGGTGTATTATTCATCCATCACTTTTAAACAAAATACAACAATCAATCTTAGCCCTTCTACTCAGGCATTTTTTTAGGGGTAGAAAACACTTCCTCATCTTACCGTGAACTTCAAAGGGGAAAAGTCCTCTGAAGAGGCCTTGTTTTATTTGGAAATCATGTCAGAATGTGGTCCTTCCTCCTTTTAAAACTCAAGCTTGGGCTCTACTTTTCTCTACTAACATGGTGTGAGTCACCATGCTTACATGGATTTCTTCTGATTTGACACAGTGCTGACTCTGGAGCCCAGTTTTCCCAGAAGTCCTTCACAAATACCCCCATGTTAACTATTCGGTCTTCTTGCCTGACCATGACTAAAACTTGGCCTTTGGAAGGCTCGCTCCCTGAGTGTGATCTCAGGTAGGAACGGAGACTAAGGGACACATGCTGTTCTTCACAGATGCTCACTGTCCTACATCAGAGACCTCAAATTATCTAATCCAAGCAATTTGCTCTACAGAGATGAGAAAGTTGGCCTGTGAGGTTCTTACCTAGGAACATTATCAGGGCTACCGTCGTTCCTGATGCAGCAGATCGTTTGGATAACTCCTTTTATCCAAGAAGTGACTAAACCTGAAAATTCTATTAAAGGGTAATCTATAAATAGCAAAGGTTGTTTGGATTTGAGAAAGTACTCACTGATCCCTCAGTGAGGAAATTAACACTTTTGTTTACTTCACATATCCGTTTTCTTCTTCAATTTTCCTGTTATTTTCCTTCCTATATCCTTTTTCTTAGGCTATTTCAATTTTATTACTCTGTGAAGCATATGGACGTGCATGCCCGACACACATGTGGAGATCAGAGGTGACTCACATGCGCCGGTCCTCTCTTTCACCACATGGGTCTCAGAGATTGAGCTCAGGTCATCCGGCTTAAATGAGAATTCTCTATCCAGAGTCACCCCTGCCATCCATAGCTCAACCCCCATTCTCAGCTCCATATCTGCATTAGGTTCAGAAATAGTCACTGAAGAGGGTTTTTTCTTACTTTTAATTAATTGGCTATCAGAGGTGAAATGAACGAATAAAGTTGCTTCTTTGCTTACGCAGAACCAAGTATGACAGGGTTACATTTGTTTCCCAGGCATTGTCTCAAGGAAATGATCACTATACTATACAAGGTAAAAGGGTCTCGAATCTAGGTCAAGTGTAATCTCTGGCACTTCATCATGGACCACACATCATCCACAGTTTAGTTCCCTTCATGTTTTGACGGTTGGTCCTGTATACTTTGAGGTTTCCTTGGCAGTCCAGCATAGTGATTTCTTGTCACATTCCCCAGACTCCCTAATACTTAGGAAGTGCTCCATTCTTCCTCTGGAAGATGTCCTTGGAACTCATTGACTTTCCTTATAAAGTAGACCAACGGCATTCAAGGCCTGTAGAAACATTTCTCATTTCGAGAAAGCAGAAAGCCCCCTAGGTAATGAAAGCGGGGGGGGGGGGGGGTCCATTCAAGCCATTCACCACAATGCTTCCGAAGGATCTAACTATCAAAGGATAGCTAGGTGGGATGACCCAGGGACAGTACGCTCAGAGACCCACTTCTGCTCCAGTACAACCTCCTGACTGCCAAGGCCACTTTTCTGACAAGAAGCCATTGTCTCCATTTCCTCTGATGTTGTAGGATGGGGTTATTCCCACAGATAAAATGGGAAGTCCTGCCCCTGTGGCTTGTCATCTGTGCTAAGGCTGCTGAAGCCGCAGCTAGATAAGGCCATCTACCCCCTGCCTACTTCCCGTTCCAGCACGGTCCTCTCATTGTGTGAACCACTTCAGAGTCCAGCTGGTTGTAAAGTCTCAGAAAGTGACTTTAGGCTCCTAGTCCCAGAGATAAGAGGAGTGGCTAGAAGATCAATATGAAACTGAGCACTCTCAAAACTGCATCTCAAACAGGGCTGGATAGACAGCTCAGTGGTTAAAAGCAAGAACTGACTTTTTGGAATGCCTGCATTTGGTTCTGAGGACCTGTGTTGGGCAGTTCACAACTGCCTGTAACTCCAGCATTCATGTTCAAATACCTACACACAGATATGTATGTGTATGTATATATATATATATACACATATATATGTATGTATATATATCTGTAACTAAAAATGGAATTTTATCTTAACAGTCTGGAAACAAATTTAGATTATGTGATGGTTAGATTTAACCATTAATTTGGCAAAAATCTAGAACTACCTGGGCAATGGGTCTCTGGGCTTTCCTGTGGGGAATCACCTTGATCAAATTGGTTGCCTACCTACTGTGGTGGCGCCATTCCCTAAGAGTGAAGAAAGTTAGCCAAACACTAGCAGGTATGCATTCATTATTCTTTTCTTCGAAATACAGAAAGAATGGGACAAATTGTGTCACTTCCCTGTGCCTCGACTTCCCCACCATGAGGGACTGGACTCTAGAACAGTGAGCTAAATCAACCTTCTACCTCAAGGTGCTTTCATTGTTTCTTTGGGTTTTTTTTTTTTTTCACAACATGGTTTCTCTGTGTAGCCCTAGTTTTTCTGGACTAGGTAGTTTTTTGGTAGGCCAGGTTAGCCTCAAACTCGGAGATCTGCCTGCCTCTGCCTCTGCCTCCACTGGGATTAAAGGCATTAAAGGCATGCACCACTACTGCCTGGCTCATTGGGGCATTTTAATACAGTAACATGTAAAGAAATTAAGACAGATTGCATGCTCCATTTTTACAACTTATTTGCATTTTTGTTTGTTCGATTGTCTGTTTGTTTGGAGGGGGCTTATTTAAGAACTTTTAGTTTTTCATGAATTCTTCAGAAACAATATCTGGAAAGTAGAATATTCTGAGCTTTTCCATATAGCAAAATGTTTATATTTTTCCCTTAGATTCTATCATTTGTTTGGCTAAGTACATTGTTATTTAAAATTAGGAGCTATTACTCTGTTGTTTCCCAGAAACTAGATAAAAATCTTATCAAAAAATGTTTAGTTAGGTCAGGACTTTCTAAATTAGAGTGACTGATTGCTTTCTATACCAGTTAGCTTTTGCTTCATAACAAATCACCTCTACTCACTGGCCTGGAGCAACAGTTTCTCATCATTTGTGCTTCAGTGAGAAGTGCTTGAGAATTTTCCAAGTTTACTGGACCTGGATAGACCAAGGTGGTCCTGGGTGTCTGGTCTCAAGAGAAGGGATGTGCCTAATTTGAAGTGGCTTGTCATTGCTCCAGGAGGTGTTGCATCATTTTATACACTAGCCGATCTTGCCATGACATTCTCAGCCTTTCCAAGACTTTGGAAGAGCAAGTCTGAATGAGCAAGTTCTCTTCCGCCTCCGCCTCCACGGGGCACGCTACTGTCCTACCAGCTAAATCGGAGCCACAGTCGTTTCCCTGGTTGGCGCAAAATGCAGAGCTGTGAAATTTATGCAGGATTCAGAAAAGAAATAAAAGTAGAAAACCAATGCAATAAAATGACTTCCTTCACTACAGACTTTTGCAGGCAAGCCGAGTGTTAACTCATTTCCAAGGTCCCGTCATTGTATGTCTGCTGTGTGCTAAAGATACAAACATGACTAAGACATAGTTTCTGAATTAAGGAGGTCACTGGGGTGAGGCAGTCTCACACAAGTAACCTTTAATTAAGATAACTGCATGAACCCGCCTCAGTTGAGAGCGACACAATGAGTAAATTAAAGGAGCTCTCGGCATGACATTTGATGAAAACCAGCAAACCCAGGCTTTGGCAACTGGCAACCTTTTTGAATTCCAAATGCAAAGGAAATCCTGTAAGCACGGGGAAAATTAAAAACAGGAATCATCACAACAAAAGGATGCCAGGTTGACCCCGCATTGCACCAAAATATTCTGTGTAAAAACTCGCGGAAGTAAGTTCTGTTGTTTTACAGAAGTGGTGTTTCAAGAATATTTTTCCCAAATGGTCCATTTCTTTATAGAGAAAGTATTTTCAAATACTCCATTTGAAAAAAACAAACAAACAAATAAACAAAACAAAAAACAAATAAGTTTGCATTCTAGTTAATGAAAAAATTAATTTATAATAGGAGTTCTAGAATGGAGATGTTTATAAGGCTGGAAGGTCATACTTTTTCGTTTGGCACACAAGGGTCTGTTGGACTGTGTTTGTCTCAGGTCAATGCTACAGCTTGGGGCAAATGTTTGGCCCTGTATCCAGCCCTCCATGTCTGGCTTTTCTCTACTTCTGTTTCTGTTCTTTCCCAAAGAGAAGAAATATGTCTTTAAGTCATGTTCTCCCCTCTGCTCCGAGGGCACAGTGCATATTTGATCTCTCATTGAAACAATTGCTGCTGCCGAGAGCCTCCAAAATGATGGGACTCTTTACAGGACTCAGACACTGCTGCACCAGGTGATTAAAACTTCTTTACCTGTTGCACTTGGGTAGGTGTGTCTTCGTCATTCACCTGCCCATTTATTCGAAGAACAATTGATTCAGCCCGGGGGGTGGGGATCCTTACACTATTCTGTTTGTTAAATGTTGTATTACGAAGTGAGGATTAAATAGTAAACAAAATTTGTGAACATGAATAGAATTTTAAAATTATCTTAAAGTCCATTTTATTGCTAATGTGAATAATCTCAACAAGATAGAATGTATGTGTGGGCTTTCATTATTTTTGAACTATGTGTATTGGGGTAGTACATGTGCGTTCAGCTTCAGCTTGTTTTGGCAGCCAGAGGCGTCAGGTCCCCTCTAGCTGTGAGCCGTCCAGCATGGATGCTGGAAACCAAAAACAGAGCCTCTATACAAGTAGTAGTCGATGTAGTTAATCACTAAACCAGTTCTCCTGCGCCAGAATTTATACTTTTAAAATGATATATTTTAAAATATATATAAATATATTGGGAGTTGAGGATATAGCTCACTGGTCAGAGTGTTTTTCTAGCATGTTCAAGGCCCTGATTTTGCTCCCCTGCACTGCAAGCAAGCAAACAAACACAGGCACAACATCATGCTGGATACCTATAATCCCAAGCCCCTGAGACAGATGTAGGAAGATCACAGAAAGTGTGAGACCAGTCTGGACTGCAGCATGAGATTCAGCTTTAAAAAAAAAAAAAAAAAAAAAAAGTTCATGGTGAACGACCTGAGCAATTAGAGACTGTGATTGTCAAACATTTTCTATCACCAAACTCTCTTCCCATTATCATCATCGTTTGGCCTATGATGCTCTTATGCAAAAATAAGTGGAAGGGAAAAGCCCACGACAATAGTAAAAGCTGTTATCGCTGGGCAGTGGAAAAACAGTTTTCCCCTTCACTTTACTTTCAGAATCTATCAAATCATTTACAATCAGCACATATTTTATACAATACAATAGCATATCAAGGGAGGCGACAACAGCTCCTGGTGGCTTATCACGGCAGACATTGTTCTTGCATCTCTCAGTTTGCACAGATTGTTCCTGATTGGTACCCTTCCTTCAGGTATAATTCAGGGACCCGAACCCTTTCCATTTCAGGACTGTGTTGCTCTCCGCAAGTGACCCTCGAGTTTCTCTCAGATCCTGTGTCTCTTCCTTAATTCTGGATTAAAATGATGGCCTGTGGAATGAATGCATGAAGCCTGCCTGGAAGTCTCATCGCCACTTCTTTCTATGTCTCCCCTGGGCAAACCTCAATCTCCTAGCTGCTCTTAGCTCTAAGGAGAGCTGGGAAATGTAGTCTAGTCGTGTGCCTTGTGAATGAAAACAAGCGCCCTCGAGCCATCATGGCGTCCTCTCTGACCACTCCATCGTCCTTTTATCCTCATTCCCATATACAAAGCACATTCGCAATTTTTCACAGAAAACTTGGAGAGCATTCCTCGGTTTCTTGTTCTCTTCACCTTGGTCAGTAGCATTAACTGCTACGTATAATTTACCGCAAATAGAAGCTTCTCTGAGAAGAGCCGAGAGATGCTCTTCTCTCTGGGTAGAAAAACTCATTAGGAGTTGTTTTAATCCTACATCTGAGCTGCATAATAGTAGTTAGGTTCTTCCCAGTCTATCCATAGGTTCTTAGCCCAATAATGTGGTAGCTATGGGATTTTAGTTTGTGTAACAGGACTTAAATATAATCAGAAGGGAGTTGGTTACTCCCATGATGTCCATGCCACTACTGTACCAGTTGGCATACCTTGCCAGACTAGTCATTATTGTAGTTCACAGGGTCCACAGCTAGGTAAGATTGAGGATTACATTTCTCCTCTGGTATTATGCACGGTAAAAATCAGCCAGTAAGACTAAAGCTTGCAGGTCAACTCCAGCTTGACGACATCATGCTATATGATTCAAGTATATGGTATCTTCAGGAATGAGATACTAGTGTCAAGTTCTAGAGGGTATCCAAGAAATATTGGCAATAGCCTGTAATGTTTGTGGGTGTCTACAGATCCTTGCTGACCAACAGTTCCAAAAGAACTAACCCGTACTGTGGGATGCTCATCCATAAATGGAATATCTAGAAGGCAACCACTCCCCACAAAGCTCGTGGATCATTGTGGAAGAAGGGGTGGAAAGAACCTAAGAGCCAGAGGCAGCAATGACCACAGGAACTCAGTGCCTTAGATACAACAGAGCAGGTGTGTGTGTGTGTGTGTGTGTGTGTGTGTGTGTGTGTGTGTGTGAATTCCCAGGAGTTGTAAGAGATAGACAGCACCTATGCGAGCTGAAGTCAGAACAACTCCCTGCATGGCAAGAGGAGTTCTGCATGAAGTTCCACCCATAACCAAGGAGCCGTCGGCAACTGATAGCTGCTAGGAGAGGGAAAATTCATTTTCTTCACGAGTGTAGCCTCTGGTAGTGGAAAGCAACACAACCAAGAATGTTTGGGAAGCACAAATGAATTAGCCTGGGGTTTTGTTTTTGTTTTGTTTTGTTTTTTTAAAGAGGATGCATTTGGGCAAGTAGTGAGCATGTAAAAATTCTCAGAACTAATAAAATATTTGTAAAAGAGAAAATCTGGAGAGATGATTTTCAAATCCCTCCCCTCAAGCATTGATCCCATCTCAAAGCCCAGAAGATGTCTTTCCATACTCCAAATGGGACTCCTGTGATCTAGTGATTTTTTAAAAGAATGATTTTATTATTGTTTTATGTTTATGTCTGCATGTGTGCACATATGTGCATAGTTGCAGGTGCCCACAAAGGCCAAAAGAAGATGCTGGATCTCATGGAACTGGAGTTAGTGGCAACTGTGTGCCACCTGATGTACATGCTAGAAAACTCAGTTCCTATTCAAAAGAAGTAAATGCTCTTTTCTACTGAGCCATCTCTCCAGCCCCACATCCAGCATCTTTTGACTTAGAAGGACCAGTCTTATCCCTCTATCCCTCTACCTGTCACCCCATCCACTCAAGATGTCAAGGAGGTGGAACTAGAACAAATACTCCCATGTAGACCATGGATCCACGGGGGACTGTGCAAACAGCATCACCATCATCCACAGAACTCTTCATAAACGCAAACTAAAATCCCATGCTTACTAACTAGTGACGTCCCATTTGCAAGACCCCCAGGACCCAGCCAAGTTCCACTCTACTTCTCATGTCTGTGCTTTTGATCACTGCTGGTAATCCGTATTAGTGACAATGTATCGGTGTTTGTTCCATTTTGTCTGGCTTACTTCGTTTAGCATAATATCTTCAATACAGTGGGCAAAGGTGCTTGTCACAAAACCACAGTGACCATGGAAGTAATGTGTTCTGTTTTGAGTGCCATAGGGAAAAGGAAACAATTTTGTTGGACATAAACTAGTGTCTACCACAGATATTAAGATATTTTTAACAATAATTTTTTTTTTTTTTTACATTTTGGGGCTGTAGGGCACATTCCACCAAATTCAAAGTGAAACTCGGAGCACAACCTGAGGGAGTCAGTTCCCTCCTTCTAGGGTGTGGCTCTCGGGGTTCAGGATCAGGTTTGCAGAAAGCACCTTTACTCACCAAGCCATCTCCCCCATTCCCAAATTTAAACATTTGAAGCTAGTTCACACCTTTGACCAAAACCAGCCAATTCTAGAAGTTCTTATCTTGGGGTACCCTCCAAATCTGGTGCCCGCCCTTCCTGCTTTCTGCATCATGGCCTCCGTGGGCTCCTGACCTCTCAGATTGTACCCATGGAGAGCAGCAACTGGGTTAGGAGAAGAGCAGGAGCTAATGCACGCTGGCACCCCCAGGAGGACACACGCTCAAAGCACCTGGATTACTCCTGCCAGACAAGGCTTCTCTTTGGAAGCACATCCTGCAGCTACCACAGCATCCCTTCTGCTTCCGCTCAATGCCAGCTACATTATCATTTGGTTCACTCTCTCTCTCTCTTGATGCAGCCCACACACTTCTGGAATGTTCTTAGTTACTCCATTTGAGTGTGCCTGCTGTTTCCTTGTAAATATTACTAATGTATCTTCCTAGAGAAATAGAGTTCTGGAAAACATACAAAGATGTGCAAGGTGTGAAGAGCTCGCTCTCAGAGTAAGAGGACCCACTCCTCTTTCTGGAAGTCCATGGTCTCACTTCCAAGCAACCACACAGTGGCTAACTATATTCTGTGGCTCCCTTTCCAAGGGGATCCAACACTCTCTTCTGGCCTTTGGGGGCACTGCACGCATGTGGTGCATCAACATAAATGCAGGCAAAACACCCATACACACACACACACACACACACACACACACAAATAAAATTAAAAACATATCAAAATGAAAAATGTTCAGGACATCAAGATTCATGCTGAATAAATCCCTGGAACCAATGATCTAATAATCAAAAGCCAGTGAATATGTGTCTGCAAAGCATGGCATTAAAGAACACACACACTAGCATTGGAGAACTACTTCTCTGACGCTTTCCCAGATAATCTTGGTGCTATACCTGGAGACCTCTGGATAAGCTGCTCCCTTGATTTCCCCACACCCTATCCCATCTTCAAATCTATATGTCTTCCTCAGGAAAAATGAACTGGATAGACATGAGATGTTTTGATCTACAGGAGCAGAAGACAGAGATTGCCTTACATTGAGAAAAGATAAGAGCTCCTCAAAAATAGAAGCATGTACCAATGAGGATGGCCTGAGGACTAAAATGAAGTGGGGGCAGAGGTGAGGACAGGAGTCAAGAGCTTTCCCAGGTGCGTGCCTTCATTATGCACACAGGTCCCCCTCAGGATCTCCTCTGAGAATGTGCCTCTCTTCCTGTCATGACTTTATGAAAGATCTTTGAAGAGGAGGAAAAA
Source organism: Microtus oregoni (assembly GCF_018167655.1). Lineage (NCBI taxonomy): Eukaryota > Metazoa > Chordata > Mammalia > Rodentia > Cricetidae > Microtus > Microtus oregoni. Next base: position 33,445,839 of record NW_024543071.1, on the reverse strand, counting down.
GAAACAGGAAGACCAGCTGGCCCACCATTCCAAATGCACACTCACATGTTAAAAAATTATACAGAATATAAACATTGTGTGTGGTGGTACACGCCTGCAATTCCAGTGCTCAAGAGGAGGGAAAAAGACGTCAAGCTTGAGGCCAGCTTGGGCAATGGAGTGAAACCCCAGCTTCCAAACACCAAACAGCAATAGCAGCACTTGAAAAATCTGAGGACTTGCAGTTGGTGTCTTTATGGAAACCTTTGTTCGCTTGTTTTATTTCCTGTGTGAGTGGGGATGGCATATGCCACAGTGCACATGAGGGGGTCAAAAGACAGCTTACAGGAGCTGGCTCTCTCTTCCCACCATGTGAGTCCCAGGGTAATCACACTCAAGTCGTGGGACTTGGTGGCAGGTCCCTCTCCCCACGGAGCCATCTCACCAGCTTAGTTTTGACCTTTTAAAATTGTGGGGTTTTTTTCTTTTTATAAAATTACAATATCTTGGAAAAATCTAAAAAACCATGAGGATGGAAAAAAGAATAAAGAATTGAAAGGGATAAAAGGAATAGCTACAGCATTTATTCAATACATGTTTCTTGCACTGGGGACATAGGAGCCAATTAAACAAAATCCTTGCATGTATAAGTTAGCACTCTAATGGGAAAAGGCCGAGACAGGCCATGAGAGGCATTGTAAGTTAGCAGTCATGTGGCATCTCTGAAGTGCAGGGCCAGTGTGTGAAGGGCATTATTTGGGTGGACACTCGGGAGAGGCATCTCTATGGAGCAACATTTGAATAGGGATGACAGAAGCCACAGCTGAGAGAAGAATGTGGCAAGGAAGCCACATTCCTAAGGTTGTTCTGGGGAATAGCAAGTCATAGAAAAAAAAAAACAAACAAGTATGTGTGGTAAGCAGCTGGGGCTGCAGGAGTCAAACCCGTGAGTGGAGGAAAGAGCAATGCCCTGTGGACAGAGGGGAGCTCCACAGCCTGGGAGGCCACAGCAGGAATTCTGGCTACTAGTCCAAATGGAACAGGACATCACTGGATGGTTGAACCAGGGAGTACCTTAGCCTGCTTGGTGTTTCAAATAGCCCGCTCCATCTATCCCGTGGGAGATATTACTAAACTCTTGTAGATTTAGAGGTAGTTTTTTTTTTATTTTTTTATTTTTCTATCTAGGCATATTTTAGTTTTACAAACATAAAATAAGACATGAAGTGACAAAGGGGAAACAGGATTCATTCTTTACTGCTGTGTAGCAAACGATCTCAAAACTCAGTGAGTGGAAACCCCAGGTACCTGTCATTACCTTGTAGTTGGGGCTTGAAATCCAAGGCCGGCCTGGCCAGACAGCCTCTGCCCACCTGCGAGCTTGTGGCAGGCAGGCTGCAAGCATCTCAGGATTCCACAGGGGAAAGAGCTACTCTTGCAAGCTCTCTCATGTGACTATGGGCCAGCCTCAGGGGCAAGAAGCCATGTGTCCTTTGCCAGACGGGCAGCATCCCCCAGAGCGGGGATATCCAAGAGAGAGAACGGTGTCTTGTTTTGTTCTTTTTAATCACCCAGTTTCAGAAGCAACATATAAAGATTATCGCATTCTTCATACATAGGGGAGTTCTCCCCAGGGACCTGGGGCCCATCTTGGAGGATCCAGCCCCAGCAGCCATTTTCTCCCTCCCTCCTGGCAACTTGACTGAAGCAGAAGCAGATCGGAACGCAAACCCCATTTCTAACACACGCCTCTGACAAAATCTCAAGCACTGCCCAGCACAGCCAACTGTTGGCTTCTCCCTTCTCATTGACTCACTCCCTTGGCGTCTATGCCAGACCCACATCATGTTCTTCACTCCCCAGACTGATAATTTCTTATACATTGGTTAGGGTTGTGATCGCCTCCCTCCCTCCCTCTTATGAAAATCTTATATAAACAGAATAGAACCCTACAGCAAGAAGGACACACACAGACTTCAAGGCTCAAGAAGCACTTTGGAGCTGCTTACCTCCTAAGAGGTCCTGATAGCGGGATCACAGAACACACACAAACCCCTCAGACACAAGTCGAGCAGGCATATGCGAGAAAGGCCTGGGGGTCAGAGACTAGGAGGGAGTAACACACATTTGCTACTGCTGTATATGCTTATGCAAGTTTGGTGGTAAAATGCACGGAGGTAGATATCATACTCACCTTGCGAAGAAGCCCAGTTTGTTTCTGAGTACTCACTGCATGCATTGATCAGCTCACCTTTCAGGCTCCAACTCCGGGTGATCTGGCACCCTCTTCTGGCCTCCGGAGACACTGCACTCACACATACATACATACACACACAGAGAATTAAAATTAAAAAATTTAAATATTAACATAGAAGCAATAGAAACAATCTGATTCGATCTTGTTTAAACGTTATTGTTCTTCTCAACACACACACACACACACACACACAAATATCTTTAGAACATGGCGTCTCTTTCAGGTTGTACACACCTTCGCGGAACAATTTTCTAAACCTCCATTCTTACCTTTGTAACCCTGGTTGCCCTTTTTAGGCCCTTTTCCCACCCCCAGGTGACTCCATATCCAGCATACAAGTTGCTTCTGCCTTATCCTAAAAGCCTGGGACAAGTATTTCTGACTTGGAGTCATGTGTATATACATAATGAGCTACAAGGCAGGGTGGGGGGGGGAACGGGGGGAGGACCCAAGTCTAAACACACTGACACACAGTTCCTTTCAGTTTCATAAAAACCTTATTCACATAACCTGAAAGCGATTTTACAAAATGTGGTTAGGGGCCTGTGGTTTGACTGCACCCTGTCACATAATATTAACTACAGAATTTCCACTTGGGGCGTCATGTCTCTGCTCGGAAACAATTTGATTTAGGCTTAGATTTCTGATTTTGGATTTTCAGATTGGGGATGCTCAGTTTGGATTCCTTTGCTTTGATTCTTAGGTTTTACCTGAGATCTCTCAAAACAGACATTCACCCAGACTCTTCCTACTACCTTAGCAAAGCATGTGTACAGATAATGTTTCTCCCCACACCAAATTACAGTCTAGAAGATTTGTTCTCCAGTTGGACAGATTCTTAGGTAGCCAGCAGACGGCCATAGGAAATGTGGAAGAGAGGGGGTCCCGAAATCTCAGTAGATACGTTTCTAGACGTCTAAAATTAAGCAAGAATCAGTTTCTTTAGGGTAAATGAATTAGAAGAGGAGTCTCAGAATGGACTGCCCATCATCTGAATCACTTATGAATACATTAGCATTAATTAATACAAACATGCGTCTGTTTTACATTAATTTGTGCTGTCGAAATATATGTGGGCCGACCATCTGCCTAAGGGCATGGGAGAAGTGTTCCCAGAATTTGCTCGGCAGCTGAAAGGGTTCACCTGTATGTTCTCTGCGTTCGGCCAAGAGATGATTGGGCTACTCAAACAATTAGGAAAAGACTTGTTTGCAGGGCAAAGGGCTAAGAGTAGATAATGATGGTGCCAGCAGCCCTTCTATGCAAACCACATGACAATGATTTACGCTTAATGTTCGGTGCCTGCTCAGCACCCGGCACTTACCAACTATATCTGTCTGCATTGACGCTGGAAGGGAGAAGAGGCTCCAGCGCATTTGCTCGTAGCCCGGTGCATTTGTTCGTGGCCCCAGGCACTTAGAACAGGTGACAGATATAGTCCGCCTCAGTGACCCTGAAGGTATGGGGAAAAACAACACAAAAGTGTGTCTAAAGTCGTGGAACCAGGATACGTGCTCAGACCAGTGTCCCTTAGAAACAGCTGCTTTCTGAGAACATATGTCAGCTCTCCCGAGACAGGAACCCTGAGACTGAAAAGCTCCAGGCCTTGCAAGTCCTTTCTAAAACCAAAGGGAAACTCAGGAATAGACAGCTGGAGGAGAAAAGAGAGAGCAGAGTTCTGGAAATGTCTGTGAAGGTGGGGAACCAAAGGAAAGGAAGCTTTAGGAAAGGGCTGAGGAAAAGAAGAGACCAGCAAGTACCGGAGACATAGGCTGCCCTCTAAGACGAAAGCAATCAAAACGAACGACGTTCTTGAAAACCTTCTGTCGCTAACCCACCAAAGAAGAGCATATCTTAATCTCTTGAGTATTCAAAGAATGATGATTCCAGAAGGAGAAATTCTTTGTGCTTTGTGTCAGGGCCCAGGGTGCTGTGGTTCTCAGCCCTCACTCCCTCAGGTGGGGAGTGTCCTGAGGACAAGGTGGAGATAGGTGTGGTGCTGGGCACCAGGGACTTAGCCAACACTGCTACATTATTATAGCACAATTATGATAGCGGTCCACTTCACGAATGACCCCGGGAGCAGAGGAGGCTTCTGCTTAAATGCTGTCAGAGTGCCCTGATTTGCCCATAATTCTTTCTTCCCTGACCTTTGAGTACCAGTCTCATCCCTATACATCCCACCTCAGCAACTGCCAAGGGAAAGAAATCTGTATGCCACGCCACTTGGAGCATCAACAACATCTACGGGTTGCCCAAGCTAACTTCCCAGGTCCTGCTTGCAAGAGTCTCTTCTGTTCTCAGTGGGAGTTGTGTTTGACGGTTATCTGCAGGAGTCTACTAGACTATTGAGAAATACCTAAGTGCCTGAGTAAGAATTTGTTTTTTTGTTTTTTTTTGTTTTTTTTTCTTTTTTAGGTGGGACTATGACTGTGTGCACAGGAGGTGAGCAAGTGAGTCTGAAAGACCTAGGGAAGGAGCTTGGGCCTTTCGTGTGAGTGGGCTGGAGGCTGAGACAGAATGAAAAAGAAGACATGGCGTCCGTCAGTGGGATGTATCCTGGTATCCTGTCTTGAACTTAGAACTCCAAGCTGCCCGCTCTTTGGATTTCAGGACTCTGACACGGGCTCCTTCCCAGGTGCTCAGCCCTTTAGTCTCAAGCTGAGTTACCCTGGGTGTTCCCGGCTCAGAGCTTTAGAACTTGAATGGCGCCATGGACTGCACAACCCAGGACCTTCTGCCTGTGTGTGCTCTCCAGGGTGTTTCTTGGCCGCCATAATTGCGGGAGCTAATTCCTCTAATAAATCTCTCATATGCCATGCTGGTTTTGTGTCTCTGGAGGATGCTGAATAATAGAGCACTTTTGTCCTTGAACCCATAATTGTAAACAGAGGCTTGGTGTCTTCCCAATTGTGTTGTCAACTTGACATAAGCCAGAGTCACTGGGAAGAGGGACTCTCAACTGATAAAATACCTCCATGAGATTGGCCTACAGGCAAACCTGCTGAGCATTTTCTTTTTATTAAATATTTTCATTTATTTTTGATCATGCTTTTCCCCTCCCCCAACTCCTCACAGATTTCCTCCACCTCCCTACCCACCCAACTTTTTGTTCTCCTTCTCTCTCTCTCTCTCCCTCTCACAGTCCCTTCTAAAAAAGAAAAGAAAGAAATCTCATAAAAATAAAACACAAAATCAATTGCGGTGATAATTTGCTTGTGCTATAGCACATACGGCTTTCCTGGGGAGCTTTATTTCTTCATTTTCCTAACCAGTGGAGCAAGCCACTAGTTAGCCATAGAGGCCAGGCAATGGTGGCACACACCTTAAATCCCAGCATTCGGAAGGATGAGGCAGATGGATCTCTGTGAGTTCAAGCCCACTCTGGACTACACTAGATCGATCCAGTTTCAAAAAGAAACATAGCCAGGTGGTGTAGCCTCATGCCTTTAATCCCAGTACTTGGGAGTCACATACCTTTAATCTAAGCACTAGGGAGGTAGAGACAGGAAGGGATATGGCTGGGCAGAGAGAGGAATATAAGATAGGAGGAGACAGGAGTTCAAGGCCTTCAGCCTGAGGACCTGTAGAGACGGGATTAGCCCATTCGATCTGAGGATTTTTGGTCTGAGGATTTTGTAGAGGTAAGAACTAATGCTTCTCTGATCTTTCAGTTTCACCCCTAATAGCTGACTCCAGGTTTTTATTATTAAGACCAATTAAAAAATCAAGCTACAATAGAAAACCAAGACAAACAAATCTAATACAACAAAAAAATGCCAGAACAAAGCAAATCCCTTTACACATGCGTGTGCGCACACATGTGCATGCGCACACACATACAACCCTTAAGCTGTTTTGGCCAACTACTTTTAGAAAGGAGACCTGCCCTGGAATATGGTTAAAATGCCATTAGAATATGATTAAAATACCCAGTGGCACTCCATTAGAGAAAACCGATTTTTAACCTCTGCCAGAAAGTATTGCAAATAGCTTCTTGGCTAGGGGTGGGAACCCATGTCCTCTTCAGCCCCTCATTGCTGGGACTCCATCTGGCTTGTGGTGAGAAGTACAGCGGTCCTGTTGTATTTGAAGACACTATTTCATTAGAGTCGTCTGTCACCTCTCTGGTTCTTGCAGTCTTTCTGCCTCCTCTTATGCGAACATCCCTGATTCTTGAGGGGAAGAGTTTGAAAAAAAAAATCGCATTTAGAACTGAGTGCTCCAACGCTGCTCACTCTCTGCACATTGTCCAGCTGTGAGTCTCTGTGTTACTTCCTATCTACTGCAGAAGAAGCTTCGCTGGTGTGGGCTGAGTGAGGCACTGCCCTATGGGTACAGTGATATGTCATTAGACATCATTCTTTGTTATATTCCTTTAGCTGAATAGTAGTAATATGTTTTCTACAAGCCTGTGAGCTATCTAGTATCTGGTTTTTGACTACTGTATGGATGTCATGTGTGAGTTGTAACTCATAGAGTAGGCCTGAAATCTAATTTTTAAAAGGCGGTTGGTTTCTCCAATAACATGTATATCATTATTGCACTAGTGTATCTTCTGGGCAGGTTGCTGTGGAAGGTTGCAGGTTTGTAGCTGGGTAATACTGATGATGACCTTTCTCCTCTGATATCGTGCAGAGTACCTTCCAGTATCGTGAATACTAGTCAGTAGGGATACAATCTAACTGAGCACAAACTGGTTAGGCATTTTCTTGGTTAACAATTGATGTGGGTGTTGCCTTCCCTGGGCTGGTGGTTCTGAGTTGCATAAAAAAGCAGGCTGAGCAATCCATGAGGAGCAATCCAGTAAGCAGTGTTCCTCTATGGCTTCTGCTTCAATTTCTACCTCCACAGTCTTGACTGGAGTTCCTTCCTTGACTTCCTTCAATGGTAGGCTAAGGTGAAGAACCAGAAGCTTAAATAAATGCTTTCTTCCCCCAAGTTGCTTTTAGTCATGTGTTCAACACAGCAATAGAAACTCCAACTAGTACAGAAGTTGTGCCAGGTAGTTGGGATATTGCTGTAGCAGACTTGACCATGTATTGTGAGAGAATCATGGAAGGACTTTGGAACTTTGCTCATTGAGTGTTCCAAGTTTGGTGAGATGTTGTGAGAACTTGGAGGATAATGCTGAGAGCATTTCAGATGTTGCAGGACTGACTTGTGAAGTTTAAGAGAAAAGCAAAGACTAAACCGAGGTCCTTTGTGTGATGCTACCTGTTAAGAATCTATGGCATAAACCAAGGCCCTTTGTGTGATACTACCTGTTAAGAATCTATGGGATAGGGTCAGCAAGAGCTCAAGAGTTGGCTGTGATTAACAACAGATGAGCGTAAAACCTTTGCCTTATTCCAATATTTGATACAGGTTACCTGAAGTTGAGAAAGTAGTTGTGATTAAGAAGAGGCAAGCATCATTGAGATGAAATCTTTCGAGAAGTGTTTCCTTGGGCTACTCACAGAAGCTATGGTCCAGAGGGGGCAAAACTGGTAATATGTAAGTCTCTCAGGTAGTACTGGTTTTGAAAGCAGGAAGGGGTCACGGAGAGCAGCAGAGGTTTGGCACCTGTGAGAGGCCAGGAAAGTCCATTGGTAAAGATGCAGCCTCCGTCCTGAGTTGTATAGGAAAGCAGGCTGAGCAAGTCATGAAGGGTAAGCCAATTAGCAGCACCCCTCCATGACTTCTGCTTCAGTTCCTGCCTCCGGGTTCCACCTTGAGCTCCTGCTCTGATTTCCTTCAATGATGAACTGGGATGTGGGACTGTAAGCTGAAGTAAACCCTTCCCTTCTCAGAGTGTTTTTGGTCACGGTGCTTTGTCACAGCGATAGAAGTCATAAGTAAGACAGTTGGCTTATATTGGTAACTTAAGCCTGATCTACCTGGCCTGCCTCTAGAGTGGGAGAGCATTGATTTCCTAAAGCAGTGTAAGTGTTAAATAACTGTGGTACCAGATAAAAATCAAGGTAATTAATTAAAAAGTGGATGGACATTTAGGTAGTTATCACCTGTCGTGATAGCAAGTATGGTGGGATTTATGATATATTTAATTATCTTTGCTTCCTCTCTATCCATGAGAATGGTGTGCTTTCTAACCTATACTGAAATTGAGGTTAAGATGGTGATGTAACTGTCTCTGCCTTTGGCTTTGGACTTGGTCATATGAGTTGGTTTAGCCAATGGAATGCTAGCAGATTTAAAAAAAAAAAACCCAGTCAGATTAACTGTCTCCCATATCTGCCACCACTCACACAGCACAAGCCAGCTAGTCTACCTGTCCAAAAGGACGAGAGACGTGTGAAGTGGACCTTGACTTCATCTACAGCATGGGGGCTGGCTGGCCCAGAAGCCCCGCCCCCTGCCAGCAGCCCCTGACGACCTATAGACTTCTGAGCAACCCCGAAACACCGCTGTTTTAAGCTGAGAGAACCGAGTGTCTTGATATACGGCATTAATGTGACAAGGTTTGGTTGGAAGAACAACTAATTCAATTCAAAGTGTGCTATTTTCTTCCACGACAGCGCGGCAGCGCTCAGTCCCTGCATTCTCTTTGGCTGCAATCTAGTATGGGTCTCAGCTGAAAAACGAAAGCTCTGCCATTATTCTCCATTTTCAATCTCGAAGAAAGATCTAATACAGTCGGCAGCCGCTTTTAGAGGTCCTTCAAGAGGGCTAGCATCCACACACACACACACCACTACCCTAACCCTCCCACCCCCCATGTGGTCCGGTCAGCCTCATCCAGCAGAACCTACGGCCGTTCCTGCCAAAAGCTTGTGCTATTGAAATGGCTGCACCTCGAACTGTCATGTGATTTCTGTATCCTAGGAATTTTGGAAACAGATGGTGAGCACAGAAGACAGGGACGGTTGTGCGCTGCAGATGGGGCAAAGGGGAATGAGCGAACAAGGAGGTGAGAACTGAGCAGATCCTGGAGGAGCGCTGGAAGAGAAGAGACTTGCCAAGAGTTTGCCTTCTGTCTGAAAATGCTCCCACAGGTTGCAGGAAGATGGAAGAGCAAAGCACCTGACAGGCAGTTGGGGGTGGAGACGAAGCAAAAAGGGCTGTTTTGCTACACAAGTGAGGAGGATTATATGTTTAAGCGGCTTTTATTCTTTTTTCCTTTTTTTTTCTTTCTTTTTTTGTTAAGTTCACACTGGGAAAAATAGCAAAATTCATCAGTTCACCTGAGTTTGACCTTTGGGCGGATGGTGTCGTTGCTTGAGGATACAGGCAGTGTGAGTTGAAGATGGAGCTCACAGCCACGAACTAGATTCAGAGAAGTGACCTGGGACACCCCACCATCAATATGGCACCAGCACTCGGCTCCTCGGGAACCTCACCTTCTGGGAAGGGGGCTGGTTTCGGCGGACGTCTCAGATGGCTGCTCTCCTAATTCTATCATGAAATGTATTTCCCCTCAAGCTGGTATTTATCGCCGCATCCTGGCACGGCTCCCGAAAGGCTGCATCTGCACCACTAGGCTGGGGTTACATGTAGTTCATTAATATGCACGAGGGGCCGTGAAATCATTCCTGCTTCCGACAGGAGCGCCTACATGTCTTTCTGGAATGCTTGTTTCTGAAGTGGTCTGGCACACCGACTTCCCTTGTCTTCTTTTAATCAGCTCCATCTTGTCATTCTATAAGGAGTTAAAAAAAAAAAAAAAGAAGGAAAAAGAAAAAGGAAAAAAGCTGCTTTCTCAAAACCTCAAGGAAGGTGTTGCGCTGTCTTTCTTTTTTCTTTCTTCTCTCTCTCTCTCTCCCTCTCTCTCTCTGCATCCCCCCACCCCCTCCATGAACACATCAAAGTAAGAAGTGACACGCAGTGCCCTGGAGCTCTTAGCAACATGCTTTTAGGTTTGGAAAATTTCATTTTCTACCTTATGATGATTACATGAGGAGAGATGAAATGTTCGCTTTGAGGTTTATTTGAGAAAGAGATGTAATAAATGTTGTGGCTTCCCACTGAATGGAACAAATCCATTCCGGCCATATGAGGATATTAAAAATTACATATGTGTGTGCATGGGCACAGCCTGTGTGGCTTAGGTGGCATTTGTGGTCCCAGATGCTGAGAAAGGAAACCTGCGGTGGCTTCGTTCGGAAAATGCTGAATAAAGTTTTTCATTTTATCCAGCCTTCAATGCATTTGATTCCAAACGAAAATGAGTTCCCACCCTGCCTGAGCCACAGCAATCTCCGTTAAACCAGTCCACCATCCCCACAAACATGCTCATTCATGCATGCACACTCGTACACACACACACACACACGAGGAGACAGATTGAGTCACCCAGACCATCCCAACATACAGGATCCCCTGAAATTCACAAGCATGGCCAGCCTGTCGAAGAATTAACCACGTCCCTTCTTCAGCAAGCACAGTTTCCAAAACACCACAGCAAAGCAGAAGACTTTTGTACTTCATTCTACCTGTTAGGATTTGCTGTTGTCCTTGCTCCCATGTTTTTGTTTTAGCCTGGGGAACTTCCTTCTTGCCTGGGAGCTAAATGGAAAATGATCAGCTCACCTATCACAGGAAATAGAGCCAGCAAGCTATGAAGCTAGCCTCATGACTTCAGCCTTGTGTGAGAAAAAGAAAAATGCTAGAAAAGAAATCAAGTATTCACACCCAGAAATATGAAGTCTTGGGCTCTATTCATCACGTCTACCATTCTTTGTTTGGCCCACCGCTGGACCGCGCAGGTTGTAAGAGGTAGGATGTCCCAAAGCTTTGCCTTCAGCACCACTCAGATAGGCCACCCTCCCTAGACAGTCAGTCATCACCCAGCCTAGGGTCAGTCCCTCACCCTCTTGTAAGGATGCTGACCATTCGAGTTTGGTGCAGAGCTATGAGGTTTTTGCTTTGGTTGCAGACAGGAAGGGCGATCTTGATTCTTCTGCACAACTCATTCCAAACTCCAGCTTTTCCGTAATGAGTGATCGTGTTTACTCTCCTCCAAGCAATATGAAGTGGCTTTGATCACATGCTTACTATGTCCTCTCACACAGACTCCCTGCCCTTGGTCTGCTCAGCTCTGGATTTAAAGTGAGAAGGCTACTTCTAAACATTTGGACATATTTAATTATCTCAGTATTTTTGCATCAAGCTCCACCCTCAGACTGAGTCAGAGACTATTATGATCCCTCCGCATTAGGTGAAGACACCAAGGATGCAAACATCGCTGGATCTATACAATTATCCCACACTGGGGGACCAAGAAACTGACCCTCAAAACCAGAGATTCCACCTGAGCCTATGCTGTCAACCACCAGGCTATGCTGCCTCCTACTGGAAGGAGGTTCCTGGTGCACCATGGTGCATTGTTGCCCTTCTGTGCATGAGGTACTGTGATCTGTGTTTATGAGTTCATTTCTTCTGTACCTACTGAAGTCCTAGGACAACCTTAAGTGTTCATTTTCCTGGATTTGATACCCTCAGAAGCGATTAAGTGATTAAAAAATATATCTACAGTGTGTCAAAACTTTTAAAGTATGGTAAATGATGAGTGAAATTCAACAGAGAAAATAATTAAGCCTAAGTTTTGTCAAAAGAGCAGGACCTATCAAATGAAGGAAGTAAGTGGCATTTCTAGGCTGCTCTGACCCCGTATTAACCCCTCTGTCACTGTTTTGGAGAAAGGGGTGGCAAAGAAGAACACCGAGCTACCATGTATGTGTATGGTGTTCCTAACTATATAGAAAAGTCCATGGGGTAAATATTGAGAAACCGCGTTAAAGTTCCATGCTTGCTGCTCACTAGCTATCTAATTCGGACAAGGGTTGATTTTGTTGTTTGTATCCTCCATGATCTATAGGTACTTACTCTGTGTAGGGAGAAAACTGCATTAAAAGATCTCTGTAACGTGGAAAGAAAGTGAGGGTATAGCATTACAAGCCTTTTAGAAATCTAGGAACACAAATAACTGTTATTATCACCCAAACTGTGCATCATTAAGGGCCTTCATAAACCAGGCATTTTAGTTCTATTGCTGCCCAGTAAGGCATTATAATTCCCACTTTATGAAGGCAGAGACTGTGGGTCAACGAAACTACACAATGTGCTTAAGTTTACAAAGCCAGTAAGTGGCTAGGCTGGAACAGAAATCCAGGTCATTCTGCCTCTGTAGTCCACACTCAGGAGCATGAGAAGCCCATTGCCATGGTGCTCCTGAGCTAATGTCCCTCCTAGGAAGCCACGTCATTTTAATTCAAATAGCCCCCAGTGACAGCTTGACTCCCATAAGCACCTCTAGCCTGCCCTGTGGTGACAGCCACTGGAAAGAGCTCTCCTGGGGCCCCTTGGCACCATCAGGAATCGCTTAGCAATGCCGGTTCCAGGGCACTTCCCCAGCAGCTGCTGCAAGACCAGTAACACACTGAGTCAGGACTAACAAACTGTTCCCTAGAAACCAGCCCTTTCTGCTTCTCTCTCCGCAGACCTTGAAGCAAAATCCCCTTGTTAAAACAGGGGAATGCGTCACGTGACTCCGTTGTCTCAGAGGCTGTCACTAGCCCATTCAATCAGTGCTTATTTGGAAAAACAAAACAAAACAAAACTTCTGTCTGGATGCCATCAAATCTTTTCTTCGGTGTCTCTATCAACTTCACTTCCATATTTAAAAATGAACTTCCTTTATTATATCAAAGACATCAATAAAAGGTCGATACAAAAGCACACGAGCTTCTAAATGAATCATTCTTTGGGGATGATCGTTATATGCTGAATGTCTTTAGTAAACCTTTAAAGTCTACTATTACAGCCCAGAGTCTTAAAAATAATTAAACTCTCCGCATTCATGAATGTGTGTTTCTAAATAGGTCTCCCCCTCCCCAGACAGCTTTGAGATGGGTTGCTGGTGCCCAAACATAATCTGATGATTGCTGTGGCTACGCTCAGAGATGTTACCAGAAACAGAGAGAGAGAGAGACAGAGAGAGAGAGAGAGAGAGAGAGAGAGAGAGACGGAGAGACAGAGAGACAGAGGAGGGAGAGATACCCAGAGTACTCCCTTTCTCACACCCTCCAACCACTTGCCAGAGCCTACCATCAATCAATCAATCATCAATCAATCAACCAATATTGAGGAAGCCCAAGGAACATACTTGGCAAGAGTTGGTGATCTGGACTAGAATCCAAGGCTGGGCTGGCAAACTAAGGAACATACTCAAAAATGGAAAACTCCTGGGCCTGATCTCATCCCTCAAAAACTAGTTACGACTCCTCTTAAGAAGTGATTTCTATCTAGGCGAAGGTGCCTCTGTGTGTACTGCATAAGTCCGCAGACTATCTGCACACAGCGGTTTGTCCATGTGACTTCCATCACCACCCTGACAGTGGTATTTTGAACTAGAAATTGGTACACGCCTTGCTTTCTGCAATGAAATACATGTGGCATGGATGCATGTTGTCTGAATCTAAGCCACACCGTGGCTCTGCCATCTTCTCCCTCCTTCTGCTGTGAGATCTGTGATACATCACATTAGATAATGTGACTATGTGACTTATTACCCAACTGTGACATTGCGCTTGCTGTACTTTTTTTTTTTAACCTATTCACAATGGAAGCCATTATCGTAAATGTAGAGGCGCTTCACTGGAAAGGGTGCCTAGCATTTGAAGGAAAATAATGTGTATGCTTTCTGAAACTCACATATTACTTTAAAATAAGCTCATCATGTGTTTGCCAACTCTTCAGATACCTGCTATTCATAGGGAATGGAAGGACGCCACTCAACTTTACATTGAATTCAGAACAATTAATGCCGGAGAACAGAAGCCCTGTGTTCACCAAATGAGCCCCCAGCTTTGAGATGAGTGCGTTCTAATGGCACTTGTAGATTCCCAGAAGTGATCTTTAAAAAGAAAAGAAAATTCTCCAGCCATGCCACTCCCTGGCTTAAAACCCTCTGGCTAGCTCTTCTGTCTCTCAGCTCCCCGGCTTCCCAGAAGATACAAAAACAAACTGATGCCCAGCATACGCTCTAACCCCCATTTATCTGTCTAGCTCTATTTGTGCCCAGAAACCTGACTTCTTACTATTATCAGTAATTGCCTTTGCAGAATTTCATGCTGCCCAAATGTCTTTTCCTACATGCCAAGAGTGTCCTTTCAAACCCACTCTCCCATCTTCCTATTGTCAAAGATCTTCCTCTTCTTTCCAGTAAGTCCCAGCTCCCATGTCTCCTCCTCTGAGAAGCCCTCCTAAATGGGGGCTGGCTGAGTTGCTGTTTCAGAAGTCCCTCCCAGGAGCACTGCCTCCCTCTATCCCTCTGCCTTCTCCACCTGACCATGGAGCCCGAACAGCAGTATTGTCTTCATCGCTACCAGCAATGTATCTGGTGGAGGCCAACATGTTCTAGGTTACTGTAAAATACCCGCAGGATAATGAATAGATGGAGGAATGAGTGGATACATGAAGAGTTTTCTTTGCCTTCACTTGCTGCTCTAAAATCATGAGATTCTCTGGAATCTGTGAAGAATGGACGTATGCACCTGCCGTGACAGTTCCCTGGGGGCTGAGGCATGGGAACAGTGCGTTTGAAGTTATAGACGATGTTGCAAGACCCAAAACCAAGAGGGAGAAGGATTGGAAGAGGGAGATAGAACAAGTTCCAGATGCTGCCATAGCCAACTTCATTTTGATTATAAACCTATTATTATTACAGGTATGATATTTTATAATATGGTTTACAGTTGCCTTTGGTCTCTTTTAAGTAGAGAAATTTAACTTTCGAGCTAGGAAGCATCAGAGACCCACCCCACTCCCTTCGGGTAAAAAGCAGATGTGTTGAGTAGAATGCAGTTAAGTTAGAATAAAGTGGATCTGGAGGCTCTTTCACTGACCCACTATTTTGTCATTATGTCATCTTCAATGGATCTAGAGAACCTGCCCTGGCCCACTATTTTTTTGTTGTTGTTTATTTTTGAAATTGTATTTTAATGACAACATTTCTCCCTTCCCTTTCCTCCCTCTAACACCTCCCACATACCCCTTCCCACTCTCTTCCAAAACCATGCCTCTTCTCCCCTACAATTGGGACAAAATGCATGTATGTATTTGTATATACATATGTATTCCTAAATATAACCTGCTGACTCACCATAACTTTATTGGCACGTATGTTTGTAGAGCTGACCATTTGGCAGTGAACAACCCCTTGATGTGTTCTTCCCTGACAAGGGCCAGCTCTCCCCCTCCCAGCTCTTCTCAGTTGCCTGCAGTTTCTAATGTAGGATCCAGACCTTGTGGACTTGTCCTTATGCAGTTTGGCCTTGTTCAGCTTATGTTGGTTAGGCTGTTCAGGTATAGCTTCTAATGGTACTAGGAGGCACAATCTCATAACAAACTCTCTGATCCACACTCTTAGAGTCTTTCCATCCCTACTTCCCCATTATGCACTAAGCTTTAGGTGTGGGTGTGCTGTGTAGGTATATCCACTGGGACTGGGATTTACAGCTCTGCATATTGATTGGTTGTGGTTTTCTGTAAGAGTCTCCATCTTTTGAAAAGAGAAGTTCCCTTGATGAGGGGGTGAAGACTACACTTATCTCTGGGCCCTATTTCTGAAGTGCATGGTGTCTTTAAGAAAAGGGAATTGCCTTCCATCTCTGGGGGTTAATTAAGGGCAGTAGCAATATGTTCTTTGTCTTGGGAGTCTCTTAGACATCCCTAGCCAACAACCCAAAAGAAAGCATCTCAAGTCTGGCATTGGGAATCTTGTTAGATTGTCTTCGACTCTTGGAGAGCACTGTCTTCCCAGATGAGAAATATTCGTTAAAACTATATATGTATATTTGTACCCTGAATTATGTGCACTATAGGTTTTTTTAGGTAAATAGTTAACAGTACGATTGCTTATGATTCAGCCATCCATGTTGTTATTTTACCTCTCTCCTGATGTCAGATTCCATTCTGTATGCTATGAATATGTTTAATTATCATTGGTTATTAAAGAAGCTGTTTTGGCCATTGACTTAGTAGAGTAAAACCAGTCAGAAAATCAGAACAGAGATATGGAGAGAAAGTAGGCAGAGTCGGGGAGACACTATATAAGCTGCTGAAGGAGGCATGCCCCAGAACTTTACCGGTAAACCATGAGCCTCATGGTAAAATACAAAATAATAAAATGGGTTAATAATTTAAGATGCAAGAGTTAGGTAGAAATATGCCTAAGCTATTGGCTGAACAGTGTTACAGTGTTATTATAATGTAGTTTTGCATTATTATTCAGGTCTGGGTAGTCTCTGCCTACAAAATGGTACCCAAAGTGTTAGTATACAGAATGGAATCCCACATCCTCCTCCTCCCATATTCACTTCACTCTTTCAACTATGGAGTCCCCTCTTTTTTTTTTTACCATTTCCTGATCAAATTACTTGTATCCTACTATTCTTTTTACACTGTAAGAGTGCTACAACTGTGCTTAGTGGAAGTTTGATTTTATGAGCATTTGTAATAGAAGAAATATAAAAATAAATATATAGAAAATAATATTTGACATTAGAATTCTAATGTTCATTTATATAATTTTATGCCTATTAGTTTTTATATGCACATACATCTTACATGCGTGTCCACATATGTTCACGTGAAAGTCAGAGGTCAGTGTCAGGTATCTTCCCTTGTTTTCTTCCACCAGCAAGTCCCAGAAATCTTCCTGTCTCTGCAACTCCAGGCCTAGGATTACAGCCACATTACTCAGATTTTACATAGGCACTGGAAATCTGAACTCAGATCAGTATTCTCAGGTGGCAAAGACCTTACTGACTGAAAGAGCCCTGCAGTACCCAATACCTGCTAAGTAAAAACTTACCATTAAAGGCATTGCAAATCATAGCAATCTCTTGGGAAAACAATAAGGAAACCTAGAGCTGAAAGCATAAAGCTCATATTGCTATTACAAAGTTGCAATGCTACAAAGTGTTTATAAAAGAGTATTTATTAGACCTCTCAATATGCAACAAGATGAGGCGGCATGTGAAAGAAGGAGAAGTTCTTTCAGTCATTAAGCATCATAACTCTGCAGAAAGCATGAAAATGTGCAAAGAAAATAATACAAAATGGATCTCACAGAAATCTGAAGAGTATATGTGTCATGGTAGAAACTTTATAAAAACTTATTCTAGGCAGGCAATGGACAACAAGTTTTTAAAAAGTTGTGATAGGCCACATTAAATCCCACACCCAACTCTCACCACTGGACAGGTCTGTCAAACAGAAAATTAACAGAAATAAAGAAACTAACAGATGTTATGAATGGACTTAACAGACATCTAAAGAGCCCCTCGATCGAAGAATGGATAAGGAAAATGTGGTACATTTACACAATGGAGTACTACACAGCAGAAAAAAGTGACATCTTGAAATTTGTGGGCAAATGGATGAATCTAGAAAACACCATTTGAGTGAGTGAGGTAACCCGGACCCAGAAAATTATCACATGTCCTCACTCATAAGTGGTTTTTAAACATAAAGCAAAGAAAACCAGCCCACAGTTCACAATTCCAGAGAACTTAGACAACAATGTGGACCTAAGAGAGACCAATATGGATCTAATCTGCATGGGAAGTAGAAAAAGACAAGATCTCCTGAGTAAATTGGGAGCATAGGGACCATGGGAGAAGGTAGAAGGGGAGGGGAGGGGAGATGAAGGGAGGGGAGGAGAGAAAATTGTAGAGCTCAATAAAAAAATGTATCTAGAAAAAATTATGAAAGGAGGAGGAGAAATGTTCGGGACGTGTAAGGGGGTGGACATATTTTAGATGGAGGTAGCTTAGCAGGAAAATAAGGAATTTCATTGCATATAAATAATAATTGCATATATATATATACATATATACATATAGTTGTGATAGGGCAACTTATGGAAGAAAGAGTTATTTGGGCTTTATAGATAGGGTCATTTTATGACCATCATGGCAAGAAACATGGCAACAGGCAGTCAGGCAAGGTGCTGAAGCATAGCTGAGAGAGCTTACATTTTAATCCACAATCAAAGAGAGAGAGAGAGAGCGCTAACTGGGAATGGCATGAGTTTTTGAGACCTCAAAGCCCACTTTCAGTGGCACACCTCCGTTAACAAGGCCACCCCTTTTAATGCTTCCCAAATAGTTCCACCAACTGGAAACTGAGTATTCAAACATATGAGGCCATGGAAGCCATTCTCATCACCATACAGACTCCAAAACTCAAACAGCACGGTTGCAGGTAGATAAACTGTCCCTAGTTAAATATGAAGGCTTTAGGGCCTGGGGGCTTCCTGAAATATGATCTTGCATGCAGTTATTCTCAGAGAAAGACTGGCCTTTGATGCAGGGAAGCGTGTAAGACGCTCTATGTCTGTGGCTCTGGTCACTAAAGGCAGAGCATCACTTCCCAGTGTTGTGACAACCAAAAATGTCCCCACATTCCCAACCGTCCTTTAGGGTGGAAGGAAGCCTCTTGCATTAGAGACATATTAAGCCGCTGATGCTTGTCCACCCTAAATATTTATCAAGTGCCTTCCCTATGCCAGGCAGTTTGCTGGCACAAATGATGTTTTGTGGGGAGGACTGACATTTGAAGTGGTGTTATAACAGGTGACACATGTTATAGCTGTGCAACGTGCTGTGGGCACAGAGAGGAAAAGGCATCTACTATCTAGAATGTCCTGGCCACGCTTGGAGACCGGTCATCAAGAAGTGACTCCAAGGAGAGAGTCAGCATTGCTGCTCAGGACGTCCATCCTTGTCTCATTCCAGAGCTCCATCATGTTCTCCTTTAAGGTCCTTGCTCGACCTCTATAAAAGTGAAGTGAATCCCATGAAAGAAGAAGGCCACACTGGTAAAGAGTGTGCATCCTACCCAGCTCACAGAGTTGTCTCTTGGGAAAACACTGTGGTGTTCTTTCACCTTGAGAAATGTAGTAGATTCGCCTTTGGTCGAATGTGTGTTCTGAACTGAGGACTGGTCCTGTCTGGATATAGCCGATGGCCTGGCAGGGTAGGCTGTCTACCAGCATCTATTTTTAAGTTGGTTTCCCTGGATTCTCATCTGAGTCCTGTGGAGAGAAAGATTGTTTGCCGAGGCCAGGGAGACTGTCATCATCACTGAGGCTCTGTGAGACAGAAGAACTCAAGCAGTGTGTACCTAGGTAACTGGGTGAGGCCCCAAAATAGAAACCAAGAAAGAAAGGATAGGGGCAGGAAATAGTCCTTCCAGCTCTGCCATCTTTTGCATCCTAAAATGCTCTGTCCCCTGAGGTACAGACAGGGACCTGGGTGGCAGCAGAAAAGTGGGGAGAGGCACTCCTTCGAATGGCTTCAAGAGGAGAAAACCTTATCCACACGCTTACGACAAAAGTAAAAGAGGCCAATGTTCAAGTGAACATAGGAGAGGTTACTCCTGCTTTCTGAGATTTTAGCTTGGTTGGTAGACGGGAAATGTGATTTTTATTCCCGTTAATGTGATGTTGTTTATACTCACACACTGGGAAAACTTTGGTCGCTGCTGTTCACCATACTAAGAACCCACGTCAGTGTGCGGCATTAGTAGAGACTGTGCTGTCTGGAGGCCAGCTTCCAGCATACATTGCCTCCTCCTCCCCCTCCAAGGCTTGAGATTGGCTGTGACAGAAAGGCATTAGCACAGAATCCCACTGCCATGGAAACCTGAGTTTGGGATGGCCTGCCTTTCAGTGGACAAAGACAGGAGAGAGCAGTCCCCTCAAAACCAAGTTATTTTTAGAAACACACAGAGTTTACTGAATGTTCTGGAACCTGGAAATGTGAGTATATTTGACTCTTCGTTTCCGCAAGGTTCATGAGCTCAGAGATTCTGGCCCAGCCCCACCCATGTCACCAGCATGGGGTGGACGTGGAATCTTGATTCCCTGTGGCCTTCCCAGCTTAAGGGAACAAATGCTTCACAGATGAGCTCTGGGGCTGATGAGGTGACTAATAAACTTCCAGTTTCCCTCCTAGCAATGTGCTTTTCCTAGGACAGCCAATATGGTGACAATAGCATGTCCCATCCCACATACACTTCATACAATGCGACTTTGGCCTTGTATCCCTGTAGTGATGGGTATATTGTCTATCCCTTTGAGCCTGTATGCACCATTGTGGTGGCTTTACATATAAAATATAAAGTACAGAAGTGACACCAGGTGACTTCTAAGCCTGGGGTATCAAATGTTATTCTATTCTATCTTGGGGTCTCTAAACACAAGCTCTGAGAATCTTGTTCTGGTGACCCAGACCTGGAAAGGGAGGCTGGGGCCCCAGTACAAATGAGAATGTTGACAGGAATTGGCCACTACCTGTCTGCCCCCTGAGTCAGGAGTCAGTCCTACAGGGCATCCAGGTTTCTTTCTTCTGCCTGCAGGCTACAATGTCGTATGGTCTAGAAAGTCCACCATGCTCAGTGTCATTTGTTTTCTCTGTCAAAAAATAGGGTTAGTTGCTTTCCAGACTCCTCTACTGGTCTCTACTTCAGAGAATTGTCAGCAATTGTTCTCTCCTCTCTCTCTCTCTCTCTCTCTCTCTCTCTCTCTCTCTCACACACACACACACACACACACACACACACACACAGGCATGCATGCACATGTGCACACATGTTGATTCACTGATTTTGTTAATAAGTTCTGGCTTTTCTTAAAAGACAGCTGCATAATTTTAGGACCATACCAGGACTTTGGTGTCCACATTCTGGGCGAGTGGCTTTCTACATTATTAAAGCCCTAAAAAGGGACTTTTCTCTAAGCACACGGTAGTCCAGAAGTACAAAATGGTCCCCCCTGTGGCCTGATGGGTTACGCTGCGGGGAGATGAACAGAAGAGCTGGGAGTGCTGACTGAGCATCCCAGGGTCTTCTTTCCCCCTCATTTAATGTGGTCCAGAGCACGATGAGCCCTTGTCTTGGTCTCATTTAAAACAAAAGCCTCTTCTCGGTGATTTCCTCAGTTTTAAGTTTGGGAAGCCAGGAAACCGGCACTGGCCGCTGTTCCACTAATTTCACTTATTCCCACCTCATTTCAGAACCACGTTATCCTCCCGGCTGCATCCCAGCCAGCCATTTCCCTCTGCAACCTGTAGGCTTCCTGCAGAGAGAGGACAATGGGCAAGTTAAGTGAGAGAGCTGATTTACAAGGCTTTCTTCTTTTTCGCTCTAATTTACAGGAAAATCATCCTTGCATGGGAAGACAAGGCAAAGCCACACATCACCGAAGGATTTCGAGTGATGGAGAAGAAAATGGAAAAAGTGGGACAGAGTTTATATTCGTAACACCAAATAGATCTGAGAGCCATTTCTCACTCGCTCCTCAGATATTAGGATAAATGCCCTTTTGTAACTGAAGAAAAAAAATTGCCTTTAGTTCAGACAATACTTTCTTTTTATTCTTCTGCAAAAATTAATTCGTCTATCTGTTTCAGCTCCGATGATGTTCTGCTACATAAAATAGAAAATCCTAAAGAAAAGAAAAGAAAAACCTCTGTTGAGAGGTTTAAAGCCACATCGGGCTATTCTTTCATGTAAAAGACATCCGGAAATGAGCAGTCCGGGGCGGGGAGGGCAGCACTACAAAGACACTAGGAACCAGTTCAGCTCACATCTTTTCTGCTTTGCCATTCTTAGCACATAGCCTCCACCCTCGCGTTGGCTGCTGGGGCTCCAGCATCGTGTCTCAGGTCCTAGCAACCAGAAGAGGGAAGGGAAAGGAAAACACACAGTATCCCGCTGAGGCAGCACCCCTGAAGAATGCCCCCCTGAAACCCTTCACCAAGCCGCTGCTTACACCTGCATGCATGACCAGTGTCTGGTCACCTGATCAGTCCTAGCTGCCTGGGAAGCGAGACAAATTTAGTGCCTGCTACAGTTTAGATATGGCCTAAGAGCGTCCTTCAAAGACTCAGGCACCGGAGGCCGATCCCCTGTGTGGTTGGGTTGAGGCCGTTTATTTAAGACAGTAGTAATGCTGCGACCCTTTAAAACACTCCCTCACGTTGTGGTGACCCCCAACCATGAAATTATTCCATTACTACTTCATAACTGTAATGTTGCTACTGTTATGAATCCTAAAGTAATTATCTCATATGTGACCCCAGAGGGGACGCGGCCCCCTGGTTGAGAACTGCTTATTTAAGAGGTGGAGGCCCCACCCTCAGAAGAGAAGGAAGTCGGTCTCTCCAGTGAGCGGTTACACTGCAGTTAGTTCACGGAGTAGGCTGTTTTAGAAGCAAGCCTGTACACGACCCAGTCTTCTGCTTGTTGTCATGTGACTGTCCTTTCTTCTCTTCTCCCTCCTCCTTGTATCTCTTATGTGCTCTTCTCCCACATGGTGTCATTCACTATGCTGTGATCCAGCAAGATGGCTCTCACAAGAAACTGACCAGATAGGGCCACCTGACTTTTGTCCTCCATAGCTATGAGCCTAACAACCTTCTATTCATTGTATAGGACCCCGCCTTCCGTGTTTTGTTACAGCAACACAAAATGGACAAAGCAGCATCGCAGGTCATAGAGGCCCTTTCTCCTATTTCCTCAAGAATTTGTGGTCTACATTTCATAATCTAAGATCTACCTAGAGTCTCATCTATTATCCTGAGTTCTGGGGACAAATACAGCTCTTTACTGGAGCTATAAACCTCTTGGGCAATTATTGACTGTATACACTTTTACTATATCATACACAATTCTTGGTTCGGGGTTGTAGCACATTGTCATATCCCCAAATGATGAAGGTTCTAGTTCTCATGAGAAAGAGAATATATTTTAGACAGTGCCAATCTGCTTATATTTTAAATGCTCCTGAAAGTGCCATGGGTTAAAGACCTATTCCCCAGCTGATGAGTCTATGACACCTGGTGGAACCTTTAAGTGAGGTGGATGAGGAAGAATCCTTGAAGGGGAACTGGAACCTCAGCCCCTCCTCTTCTCCCTCTGCCTCCCAGTTGCTTGCAGAGAAGAGCTTGACTTTATATGTGTTCCACTGGCCCAAAAGCAACAGAGCCAGCCTACCATGGTGGAAACCTCCAAACCCCTAAGCCAGAACATACCTTGCCTCTTTTTAAGTTATTTATCTCGGACATTTTGTCACAGCAATGCAAAACTAGCACAGTCTGGCATCATATCACTAATACCTAATGGCTCATGCAGAATAAATGCATATTTTTACAAAGGATGGATTTTTTTTTGAAGTGTTCCCTCTACCCTGGTTCCAAATAAGATCTAACAAGAGTATAGCACATGATGACCACCCTCAGGGAACTTACAATTTTAGCAGTCCACTCTCCCTGCTCACGGAGCACAAAACAGAAGAAGGGAACATAGTTGGGCCTCAAATCAGTGAAGACCATACTAGAAGGGGCTGGAAAGGGAGACTTCTGAGAGCTGGGATCAATGTTTCATAGATCAAAATAGAAGTTGTGATGGGTATTGGGAAATATGATGTGCCAGTATACTGGATGATTCTATATGGCCACCCAGCATTTGATTAAGAATTTGGTTAAGCATTATTCTAGGTATGTCCATGAAACTGTGGCTCTATGACATTAACATCTATACTGACCTAGGGAAAGTTGACTTCTCTCCTGGGTGTTAGCCTGCCCCATTAGAGGCATGAAGAGAAGAGAAAAGCAGAGGAAGGAGGAGTCATGTGTCCAAGCTGGTCCTGGTCTTCAACCCTTGGGATTGTTGGACTTGAGCTAGGAACACACTAGTAGCTCTCCTGGCTTTCCAAGGTGCCACCTTTGGGTCTGGGGACATCCAATCCCCCATAACTGTGTGAGCTTCTTTCTGTGGCAAACTTCTTCCCACACCTCCCTTTCATCTCCCTGTCTATCTATCACTTCTTTTCCTCTAGGAAAAGCTGACTGATGTAATAAGTATGAAAGAAAGCTTTGGTGCGGTGAGCATCTTTTAAGCCCCTAACAGGCACGGGGATGGAAATGAGAGATGGATCTCCATTTCAGACCTAACTCATGGGCTACGGAGGGAGAGGAGAGGAAACAACCCAAAATGCCAGCCTGTTGCAGGGCTGCCACAGAAGCATGCAGAGAGTTCTAGAAACATGGGGGGCGGGGAGCAGGGACGGATCCTGGCACAGCTGGAGGCAGAGGCAATTTCATAAGGTTTCCCAAAGAAGAGGCAGTGGCAGTGGATATGTGTAGACAAGGTCTGAAGGGAGTATCTAGATTTTATTCATGCTTTTGTTGAAGAGACATGTGCGCATTTTAAAGCAAAGAATAAAGTACTAATAGTGGAGATATCAAAATTATTAGAGAGAGGGAGGATGCTTGGTGAAAACAGAAGGCAGGAGAGGAAACTCAGTGCACTTGGGACAAGTTCAGCCTCTGTTCAGAATGCAGATAACACCCTGGGGCAAACAGCTCATCGCTTAACAGGGCCCCTCAAGGTCCCTCTGTTCGGCAATCCTAGATCCCAGGCACAGGAAAGCAGACTCAAAATATGAAAAGTAACCTTCCCCAAGAACAAAGACAGTGAATGTTTGACTAGAGTCTCTGTACCGTGCTCTACAGGCATCTGATCCTGACCTGGAAGAAACTCTCCAGGTGGTAGGCCCCACCAGGACCTACCTGGCCACCTCTTCCTCCTCACCCTTCCCTCTCAGCATTCCACATCCACTGTCTGCTTGGTGTCCAACTCTTTCCACATCTCCCTCACATAGCTCCCTGATTTCTCACCGAGCCAGAGGTCAATCTTTCACTGTTCCATGTGGGAGTCTGTCGTTTGCTGAGTGAGACAATCCCTTCTAGGTCCCTGAGCACAGCTGTCTGGAATGTTAATCTCCCAGTTAGGACACCCATGGATTCAGGGGTCTTGTGGATGCCTGAAAGCAGATGGGGAGGATCCTTCTGGCTGTTGACCAGTCCCCACACAGACATTCCGAAACAGCATAGGAGATAAGAAGGGTCACAAAGTGCCTGAGCGTATTCAAAGGACTCATTTCAGGCTGAGCATCTTTGATTTGTATGATTTATAATAAATGCAATAAGAGCACCATTTATCTCCAATTCTCCAGTAAGATTATTAACTTTTTCTTTCAAAGATAAACTTGATTGCATTACTTATTTATACTATGTACATTGCATTAGATGTAAAAAAAATACATTGGGGTAAAAATATCATATACAGTTTTTTTTTAATTAGTGCCTTTCATCCACTGCTAATAAGAGCTTAGGTTATTAGAAAGGAAGGGGTCTTGATACACAGCTCTCCTCGGGTCTTGGTACTATTTGTTTCCCGTTACACATTTTGCTAAACCAGACAGACAATCTAGAAATATCCCCTCTGCTCACTTTCAATTCCTCGTTTTTATAGCAGAGTTTGAGTTTTTGCGTTGGAACCTATGACATATCAGAAGAAGCAGCATGAGGCAGACATGGAAGTGCATGTGTTTAAGTTTAAAATCCAAGTACGAGTATGACTTTTGCAAGCTGGGGGTGGGGTACACGTTTAAAAAGCAACCGTCGTTATAGTTTTCAAAAAATTTAAATAGGGTTGAGGAATAAATGTACTAGATGGTTATTAAGAGGTATCACCATGCTAAACACTTTACGGTCTTATTACATTGAGTGTTGACAACAATCCTCTGAAATAGTTGTTATTTTCTCCATTTTACAGATGAACAAACTGAGACTTAGATGAACCAAAGTGTCCATGAATAAATAAATAGATTAAAGGTTAGCCCTATGGACTTATTTATAAAGATTCCCTCTTAACCTTCACCCCAAATTGCCTCCATGTAGAACCCTAACTCTAGGCCTTGGCAATTCACCTGGAGAGAAGGGGCACACCCAAATCAAGACAAAGAAACTTGTGTTAGGAAAATGTCTCACATTCCAGAAAGCCCAAACCCTTCTATTGTATAGCTATATCTTTCAGCATTCCCCTAATCTGACTTTTTTCCCTTTAGTTGTTATGATTATTGCTGTCATTTTTCTTTACTATTTAAAATTTGAAAGCTTTATTTTTAATTAGCAGATAGTAATTGTTCATATTTATAAGTGTCTCTTCTAGCTATTTTGATATTCTGACATACTAGCTGGAAAGCAGGCAGGTCTGCCACCACGCCCAATCCACTAGAGTTCTTGAAGGACATTGCCCTCTGTTGGTGGGCTAGTGGGGAGGGGCTCCCATGCTCCTCTTAATTAATGCTTTCTTACAGAAGTCTTTAAAGTGGGCTCACCAAGAACAATGGTGTGTCCATTTACCTTTTACAATGTGCTATCCACATAGCATCTCATCTGAGAACCCATGGGAAAATGAGGTTCAGAGTCTTAAAGAAAGGGTGCAACACAGCAGGCATCGGTAGTACAGAGGAGAGCTGACTATGAGGTTCACCTAGGCTGTAATATCTACAGTGTTGTCATAGTTCCCCTAAATCAATATAGGGTAGCAAGCTGGGTACTCAATGGCATGATCACAACGTGACCTGGCTTGGGAGTCTTTCAGGAATGTCCAGCCATTTTAAATAGGACAGCATGGGCTTCGCTTTGGTTGTATATCCCTCCATCCCTCTCCAGGCTCTCTCTGGTCTGTCCTTGGGTTTCTTGAATATATGCGTATTGGGAGTAGAGGAAAGAAGAAGCACAGCCTCAAACAGTGTGCAACTTAACCTCACGCAGGAGCTCTGGGCTCAGAATCATTTACTTAACACCTTCCTAAAACTCTTCACCTTGGTCTAGCTGGATACTTTCCATTCAAGCCATGCCAGAGCACCTGGCACTAAAAAAAAAAAGGAAGAAAGAGACAGAAAGAAGAAGGAGGAGGAGAAGGAGAAGGAGGAGAAGGAGAAAGAAAAGAAGGAGAAGGAGAAGGAAAAGAAGGAGAAGGAAAAGAAGAAGAAGAAGAAGAAGAAGAAGAAGAAGAAGAAGAAGAAGAAGAAGAAGAAGAAGAAGAAGAAAAAGAAGAAAACATCCAGACACGGGCTCTCATTGGCTGCCTGAAAAACAGTGGCTCCTCTCTCAAGGCCCATCACAATTGTTAACCTCTGTGGTGGTGGTCAATGTGATTGGCTCTGGAATCAACTAATAAATGTGCCTCTGAATGAGTCTATAACTTTATTCCATGGAAGGATTAATGGAGGTTAAAGGACCTTCCCCAAGAGGTCTGAGGGCAAGGCCTGCCATGTTTTCCCTGCCAACCATCACTCCTTGCAACTGAAGTTCATTAACTCTGCTGTTTCTGCTGCCTCCTTTGTTGAGAGCAAAACAGATTCTTCGGCCTTCTAATACGAAGGGACAACCAGTAGTTCTCCAAGAATCCTCCAGGCCTTCAGCACCAGATTAGGAGTGGTGGAATATCCAGCCTCTTGGATTGAGCTCCAGCGTTCTCAACCTCTCTGGCACACATACTGCTATTTTGGACTACCCTTCTGGTATGGCATAAGCCAATTTAGAAATATCCTTTTACTATATATTCCTTATATCTGTCCTGTTCCTCTGAAGATGGCTAACTAATATAGCTTTTCTGCACAGGCACCCCTAGTTTCTAACCATCAACAATGTTTATCCAACTTCTCGTGAATAATTACTTAAGCATAATTATACACTTACATGGTTTTCTTCCTACCAGCTTTTCTGAAACAGCAGCCACTCCATTCAATTTCATACCTACCACCTAGCTGCATGTATCTAGTAAAAGGCTCTACCCCAAGTGGGTTTTGTTGCTGCTTTTCAGCTAGATGTGCTGAATGTCAGCCACACAGCAGGACACTTATCCAGTCTATCGGTGTAACACTCAGACATAACAACCCTGTCAGGTGGGGCCCATCATCTTCCTCATGCTCCAAATGAAGAAACTGGCCTCACGAGAAAGAACTTCCCTAGTTTCGGAGGGTAGGTAGGAAAAGCAAAGCCAAGGTCCTTGCGCTTGGCGACTCTGCTACCACCGACCCTTGTTTGTTAGTTAAATGATGAACAAACCAATGGAGATTGGTTTGTGTATTCTCACAGTGTTAAAGGTTAGCTACTATGGACTCTTCAGGCAAATGAAGGAGGTTAGGGGGAATCAACAGTAAAAAAGCCTGAATTTCAACTCCACCAAATGCAAACACGGTGTTTATTACCTTCTTCTACAGAAGTACTGCTACATCATCCCGCTTGCACTGCCTCTCAGAGGTTTTGAAAGGAATGAATGGTCTGCCTGCATCCCGTCCTGACCATAATTTGTGAGGGCCACTGTTCTTATTAACCATCCATTTGAAGACCATGGGTGAAGTTTTTTTAAAAAAGATTTATTTATTTATTTATTATGTATACAACATTCCTTCCATGTATGTTTTTATGCCAGAAGAGGGCAACATATCTCATTATAGATGGTTGTGAGCCACCATGTGGTTGCTGGGAATTGAACTCAGAACCTCTGGAAGAGCAGTCAGTGCTCTTAACCTCTGAGCCATCTCTCCAGCCCCAGGTGAAGTTTTTTAAAAGCACAGTGATATGTAGAACCTTTGGACAGACTTCATTTCTTCCTGGTTGTATTGGAGGTGGTAGGAAGGGGAAGGAGAGATGAACTCTGACATTCTCAAGGAGGACGACAGGTAGGAAAACCCAGGAAATCTCCTAAGGTTCTTTGAGAACTGAGCTTAAAGTTAGGAGCAATTCTTGCATGTGTTAATGACAGAATAGGAAAGCCAGGTGTGGCCGTGCATGCCCGTGTTCTGTGCTCTGTTCTCTAGAGAAGTCAGCACTCGGGGCTGAGGCAGAAGGATTGTGAGCTTAAGGTTAGCCTGGGCTACAGAACAAGACCCAATCTCAAAAAGCCAAAAAGGTATAGGTAGATGACAGAGAGATCGATTGATAGATCTATAGATAGATAGATAGATAGATAGATAGATAGATAGATAAAGAAATAAAAGATAATCAATAATGTACCTTTGAACTGATTCTCCTGCTGAACTGTGAGCCACTGCATTGAATTGAAGGGTGTGATAGACTCAACTGATTTCCTTTTTCTCATCCATAAAATGATCCTACTGCAATCTCTACCCTAGACAAGCAATACCCTGAGCCGGCCAAACATGGTTTTAGCATCTGTGGCAGAAACAAAGTTGGACCTTCCTCAAATTTGGTCAACTCACCCAACCCACAGACTAAGAAGCTATATATATTTATATTTACAAATAAGAATATATATTTAAATTATGACTGAGATACAGACAGAAGCAAAGTGCTGGAATGGATCAGGGCAAGGATAAATTCTCACAGAAAAGTGGGAACCACTTCATGAGTGGGAGTCTTTTCAGCCCTCTCTGACCAAAAGGAAATGAGCTCAGTGGTCTCCCCAATCCCCTTAAGCTCTCACTGGAGCCTAGAAGAATCACACCGTTGCATAGAGAAGTGATAATACTGAAGGGACCAAATCTAGAAAGATGGCGTGCATGGTATTTGGTGCATGCTTGTAAATTTATGAATGTTTTACATCCCTTATTTAATCCCATTGGAACACTGCAAGGCCAAAGACACTGGCCCATTGAGTAGCTGAAGAAACTGAAGTCTAGCAGCATTAAGTGATTTGCCCAAGTTAAAAAAAACACAGTAAATATCGTTGTGAGGACTTAAAAGTAGATCTTGTATGGCCTTGGCTCTTCTTATTTCACCATGCTGCCTTTAAAAAAAAACATATAAAAGGCAAATGAGTGATTGATGTTGTTCTTCCTTGAGGACATGAAAGGAATGTGCAAACAGCACAGTCATGTTCCATAAGAAAATCTTTTAATTACAACCCAAAGCGCAGCACCGCAGTGATAAGCTGATGTGAGCTCACTTGAAGTCAAAGCCCTTCACAGCAAGTTCACTGGCCACACTCGGGTTCTTTTCTATCAGCAAATCGAGAACCCTGGGAAGGTATGCTTTATCCAAAATGTTAGACAGTGAGACATCTATAAGGATGCCAGCGGGGAAGAAAAAGGCAGAGTTTGCAGCTTATTATGTCTGCAACTTCATTTGGGGACCTGCTCTTATTACTGCTCTGAAAACGAGGTACTTTTCTTTTAAAGACTCTTTCAGGGAGTCTGGATAGGGATCCTAAGAATTCTGAGTACACAGGTTAGCAGAACTGCCTATCTGAAAGGGTTCATCTAACTTCATGACTTCAGAACCATGTGGCCCAGATAAAGGTCATATCTCAGCTGATACTTCTGATTGGTGATGGATCATTTTGCATAAATAACAAGATAGCATATGTCATTGGTTTCCCAAGGCATGCAGTGTTTCTCTCATTACTTTTAACGAGTTAGCTATCTTCATCACTCTTTTTTTTTTTTCTTGAGACAGGGTTTCTCTGTGATTTTGGAGCCTGTCCTGGAACTAGCTCTTTGTAGACCAGGCTGGTCTCGAACTCACAGAGATCCGCCTGCCTCTGCTTCCCGAGTGCTGGGATTAAAGGCGTGTGCCACCACCGCCCGGCTCTTCATCACTCTTAATAATTGAACATTGACAAGTCCTGCTCAACTACCAAGTGATGCTGATGCTCCATTGGTTGATTATGAAGAGAATGTTTGAAGGTTCCAAGTCCGAGACCTGCCAGTACTTAGACAATGGAAGAGTGTGGGGAAAAAAAGAAGGTTCTAGAAGAAAGCATACAGCCAGAAAAACCAATAAATGCTGTCTTTTAACTAAATTCACTGTTCCCACTAAGTCACTCTTGACAATAGTGCATCCTATCTTAAATTAATTGTTCAAATAAAAAAAAAAAGATGATAGCCAAACTCTGTAGAATATTGGAGCAAGAACAGTTCATCAAAATCATGGGGTTCATTTATTCATTTCTTGAACATTCAGAATCAGCCATTTTTACTGTGTGTTCATCTCTTCAAGCTTTGAACAATGAGAATAGAAGCTTATCAAGAAGCAAAGTTTAATTTTCAGGATTGATAGCCAATCTATTACTTATGTATATCTGTCATCAATAATAGTACTATCTCTCTGTGGTAATTTGAACTTTGTCATTTGAAAGGTTTAGTTATTACTGCCCTCTCAGGACCCAAGTAATAAAAGTCGGAGGAGATGAAGATGTGATAAGCCATTTTCATCCAAATCCCAACACACAACTGAAGGGAGCTTAGCTTCCCATTGTTTCATCATGGAGAATGGAAGATATCAAGATTTACCGTGACAAGATAAGACGAAAGCAGAGGGGCTACAGTGTTAATAAAGGTTGTGCCAACTTGTCCCCTGGGAAGTGTAGTGGCTGAATCCTGAGTCCTGAGCTTCCACTGTCGAGGCACGTCAATGGTTAATTCATTCTCTTCATTTGGATAAGGAAGATGGAAGGAGGAGGGCTCTAGTGTCAGTCAGAGCCTTGTGAATCTGAAGGACAGGAGACAAATGGAAAGATACCATGGTTTTCGTGGACCACTGCCATGTTACTATAGTTTCATCCCAGCTAAAGGGTACGCTAAGCACCAAGCAAGGGTGTTGCATAATCCCATGGTAAAAATGGGACAAAGCTGAACTCTGCAGAGAGGAGGACGTCGAAACAGAAGCTGTCTGTCCTGAGCTGAAGGCCAGGTGACCTGGGAAAATCTGAGACAAGAGCGAACACCAAGAGCCTGAGGTTGGTAGCTAACAGGATGTTCCTGCCATTATTTTAAGAATCAGTCCATCTTTCTAGATCAGCCCTCTATGACGGAGATGAGGACAAAAGCCGGGCTGAAACTGAGCCACTATTTTGTCTTCAGGGAGACTGGCAGCAACGGAGTACAGCAGTTTGAGTTTAGGATGCAGATGGGACACACTTAGGATGCAGAGGTGACTCGGCAGCAGTCACACACACCTCAGAGAATAACGGAGGGGTTTATAGGAAGCTGGGTGCAGGCACTCATCATTTTCATAATTGCAACATTTCTCACCTCCCCCATCTTCATGGGCCAGAGAGAGTGTGTGCAGGAAAGCGATGCCCATATGCGTTTCTGTTTTGGCATGTGCAACAAAGTGATGCCCATATGTGTTTTTGTTTACTCAAGTTTACAGCCGCCATACCGTTCTGATGAATACTCCCTCTGCCGTGATACTGAGGCAAAAGTATTCTAATGCCATCTTTATTAGTGTTAGGCAGATCCCATACTACTGCATACAGAAATAGTGTAAATCACCGAACTAGAGTTTGAGGTCCATAAAATGCAAGGTTATGAATATTTCATTACTATACATTTTATTTCCCTGTCTATTCTGCATCTCCCAAAATGTTGTTTGTTTATTTATTGGCTCACTGTTGAGCAGGAATACTTAATTCTTAATATGAGGTGTGGACTGGTTCACCAACCCCAGTCCTGAGCTACACTGAATAGTGATATAGACACACACACACACCTTTTCCCAATCTCTCAATCCACAAGCACCTGTGTCAGAGGCATTTCACCTTTGTCGTCTCTGAGTGGGTTTGCAGAACCCCCACGTCAATTCCCAAACATTTCTCCCAGGAACTAGGGCTCAGTATTTAAATGTCTTTCAACGCCTCATTGTATCCCTTTCTGGCTAAAGGAAGCAATGAGACTTTTGCTGCAGATCTTGGCAATGAAAGACACACTGTGCAAGTGCAATTAGCTTCGCTCCCTGAGCTGGTACCAGTGATTTGTATGAATCAGCTGGTCCTGCAAAGGATGCAGCCATTATCACCTGCTTCTGCGTTTCTCCTTTAAGCACCAAATTCCTATTAGTAAACAGCCAGGGGGATTCAATCCCAGCAAAATCAGACTCTGGAATCCCCCGCTCGAGGTGCTAACTCTTCTCCAGCTACAGGGCATGGGAGATATTAATCCAACTCTTTGGTGCACCCTGCAAAACATAGAAAATGTCATAATTATATCTGCAATTCAGCAATGAAACAATTTTGCCTCTTTCTTCACTGTCACCAGCATAATAGCAGCCTATGGGATTTGTATTTTCTGGCTGTGAGCCCTTTTATGGGTTGTGGAAAAAAAAACACAAGCAGGTTAGTTTCATAGCTCTGAGAAGGCCTCGTGACAGAAATATTGCTTTTAATGTTATTGTCTCTTTCTGGCTTGTCCCCCCACTCTCTTTAGGTGGAGAGGCGCTGTGCTGAGACAGCACAGCGGACGTTTTTTTTTTTTTTTTTTCTGACAAGCCCCCATGTTCCCTTTACTGGCTTCCACCACCCATGTGGACAGGGAAATCATTAGCCAGCTCTGGAGACCCAAATGTTATCTACAGATAAAAGGGAGACAGGCTGGTGGGGGGCGGGGTGCTAGGCTGAGGGGCATGCAATCACAAGGAAGTAGTAAGTCTCCCAGGTTTCTCTTGGAGACATAAAAGAACATGGGAAAGGTGTATTTGGAGTGAATCTTCATAGCCCTTGCATTTTGCTAGGCAAGACAAATATCACAACTCAAATCTAACATTTGAAAAAAATGGGGCCAAATAAAATGATGGATTAATAAGTCCAAGGACAGAATAATAGAAGGGAAATATATTATAGAGAGTGATGCCCGTGTCAATCTGAACAAGGCAGGGAGGCACGAAGGGAAAAAAAAAAGAAGCTGAAATGGAAATGGGTGGAGGGGGGAGTACTATAGCAACCTTAAATAAAAATCCCTCCTGGAGTTATGATACACATTAATTAAGGCTACCAAGACCCCTGTGGTATGATTGCTTCCAAAGCAGGTACCGTTAGACCATTTGAGAGTCTTCATGTTATAACCTACACTATAGGCATCGTGGATTGAACACCAGGCTAAATGTTGCCTCTGTAATTATTGGTAATAATATTCCATGCACACTTATATCCCCCATCATCATCTGTGATGAGGCTAATCCAGTACTTTCTGCATGAACTGCTATAATACCCAAAGCAGCAGGATGGAATATTATTAAGCATGGGTTTAGCAATGGGAAAGTCTAATGTGACGGAGTCCATTTCCCGGAAATAAGCTGGGGACGAGAATTGTTAGTGTCAGCTCTACCCACAGACACCTGTATCCATTTCCAGAGAGACTCACTCAAGTGACCATTTCTCATAATGGCTTCATGCCAGTCACAGAAAGCGTCATGAACACAGTCCTTTAAAACTAAAGAAATATGGAGTCGAGAAGCATGTCTTTAATGAGAAGTGAGGTGATCTGGATTCTGTTGGCATCCCAGCCACAGGCACTAGCTTGGCAGAATCGGGTGGGGGACACTGTGTGGTAACAGGAAGGATATATATAAACTCTCTAGGAAAAAAATATGGTTTAAAACCCTGTTAGCTGCCCAGAGATTCCCTAGAGACAAATAGTTTTTCTATTTTATTTTAAAACCAAGTAAGCAGACCAGTAGTGTTGCATTCAACAAATGGTTATTCAACCAGAATGGCTTAAGACATCCTATAAGCAGTAAAGGGGGAAGCTTACTAGTTACCTAGAAGGACTCTGATAAAATTTGTTTTAAACCTTCATATGTGTTAGACCCTCTTGAACTCCTAAGATAAGAATGAAGAGACCATAATGGTACTCATGTTCAAGAAAGAAAATGCAGCAGATGAAAATTCAAATTTACAAACCAGATCAATTAATGGGTGATTATTCACACTGTAAAAGGATTTATCGCTTTACAAATGGATTCCCTGCAGGGTTCCATTTTAATAACTGAGCTTGCTCAGTGTTAGGCGTCACTGCCAATTAAAAGTCAATCAGAAGTGAAGATTAAGCATCTCTGAAATTAAAATGTATGTTGACAGAAAACCATCCACAGACTTACAAAAAAATGCACCATATTCAACTTTGTAGGGGCAGACGTTATTTCCCAGGGTGTCATTGAGTGACTCC
Source organism: Microtus oregoni (assembly GCF_018167655.1). Taxonomy (NCBI): domain Eukaryota; kingdom Metazoa; phylum Chordata; class Mammalia; order Rodentia; family Cricetidae; genus Microtus; species Microtus oregoni. Next base: position 33,410,833 of record NW_024543071.1, on the reverse strand, counting down.
TATATGTTCAGCTGGTCCTAAGTGGCACTGCCGAGGTACCTCAAAAAGGGTGATTAATGGGCCTGGCCTCCAAGACTTCCACAGTGTAGAGTGAAGGGGTCATTATCAGCGTTCCAGGTGGGGTGATTCTCAAGTAGAGGTCAGTCCTCTTCAGTGTCAATCCCCAGTCACTAAATGCCAAGGGAGGCCCTGTGTCATCTTCTCAAAATCAAAATGCCAGCACACATTCCCAGAGTCCTCTGTGTCATCCCAAACCTACCCTGTGAAGAGTTGCTGTGACCCTAAGAAGGCCTGGCTACTTTTAGGCCACGACTATTTTCCTCAGGTTAGGAGAGCTGTTTCCTTCAGGTGATGGGAAATTTAAGGCCAAAAGTCACCAGTGCCCCAATGCGACTGTATGGATTTTTTTTTAATTACACAAATTTCCTTTTTAATTGACTTAGTATTTATAACTTTTATAATGTAGCATGCTACTTTGTCCTGCCTTTTGTTAACATGATAACAGCTTTCCTTGGGCATTTTTATACAGACTTTGTTCTTTTTTTTTTTTTTAAGATTTTTATGTGTCTGTGTTGCTTGTATGTTTCTGTGCACCATGTACATGCTTGAGGTCTGAGAACTCCAGGAAAGGGCATCGGATCCCCTGGGACTGGAGTTACATGCAGTTGTGAGCCACCAAGTGGGTGGTAGGAACAGAACCCAGGTCCTGTGCGAAAGCAGCATGTGCTCTTAAATGCTGACATCTCTCCAGCTCTTCTATGTTGCCCTCTCCTGGCCGCTCCCTCAGGACTCCTTTCCCTCCCTGTAGACCCCCTTCTGTTTTCATGTTACACACATCTTGGTGCTTGCTCTCTTTTCTTTGCTTTAATTTAGTAATTTTAACTTTTTTTTCATACATTGTTGTAGGCAGAGGCCATTTGTTCATTTCCCGGCCACCCAGACTCCTGAAATAATCACACAGAAACTGTATTATTTGCAATACTCTTTGGCCAATAGCTTAAGCATATTCCTAGCTAGCTCTTACATCTTGAATCAACCAATTTCCATTATTTTATTTTTTACCACGAAGCTTGTGGCCTACTGGCAAGGTTCCACTGGCCTCTCGTGTCTTTCCCCTCTGGTGGCTACATGATATCTCACTGACTCCGCCTACTCTCCCTCTCTCTCTCTCTCCCCCCCTCTCTCCCTCCCTCCCTCCCTCTCTCTCTCTCTCTCTCTCTCTCCCTCCCTCTCTCTCTCTCTCTCCCTCCCTCTCTCTCTCTCTCCCTCCCTCCCTCCCTCTCTCTCTCCTCCCTCCCTCCCTCTCTCTCTCTCCCTCTCTCCCTACCTCCCTCTCCCTCCCTCTCTCTCTCTCTCTCTCTCTCTCTCTCCCTCTCCCTCTCCTCCCCCTCCCCCCCTCCCCCTCCCCCTCCCTCTCTCTCTCTCTCTCTCTCTCTCTCTCTCTCTCTCTATATATATATATATATATACATATATATATATATGCCAGCCTGTCTATATTCTGGTAAGTCACTGGCTGAAAAAAGCTTCTTTATTAACCAATAAAGGCAACACATACACAGAAGGACTTCCCACACCACATGGTCACTGCATCTAACTCACTGCTGCCCCATCTCTTCTCCTCCAGCTCCTTCCATGTACCACCTACCAAATTCATGATCTCTTCAATTATTACTGTTATGTAAGTATATAGATAGTATATATATATATATTCAATGTATATTTTAACCTTCTGAGTTACTTTTAGCTTTGCCTGTGTCCAGAACTGACCCCTTAGGATTAGACATCTATGTGGTGGCTCATTCCTGGAGGATCCATAGGTCTTCATCTGGAGATGAGACCATGTAGAATTTCCCCTGTCCACATTGTCATGTCAACTAGTGTTGTCATTGTGCTGGCCTTCTTCTGGCAACCATATTGTAGAGAGTTCATAGGTATAGCTTCCCTGTCATATACAGAAGATAGTACCCCAAGGCAAATGTCTGGCTCTTAAAAATCTTTTCAAACTCTGCCCTGAGTCGGAAATGTAGAGGTTGTACAGCAGAAACATTGTGGCATCCGTGGTCATTAATTCTCTGCATTTTGACCAACTGTAGATCTCTGAAATAGTAACCATCTTTTGCAACAAGAAGCTTCTCTGATGAGGGGTGAGAGCTATACCAGTGAGCCTGGCTCACAGCCCAGGATGTGTGGATGGGCCTGAGATAGGCCTGGAGGGTCAATATCTTCATTGCTTTCTTTTCCCCTCTCCTCCCTTTAAGATCTCTACTTTCCCCCTCATGGTCCCCATTTGAGTTTCATGCCTGACATACATTCAAAAAATATGCATACACGCATATATAAAATGTAAATTTTGGCTGGGCAGTGGTGGCACGTGCCTTTAATCCTAGCACTCAGGAGGCAGAAGCAGGCCTATCTCTTTGAGTTCAAGGCCAGCCTGGTCTACAGAGCGAGTTCCAGAACAGGCACCAAAGCTACACAGAGAAACCGTGTCTCGAAAAACAGCAAATAAATAAATAATTTAAAGAACTGTATGTTGACGGAGGTACACTGGTCAAAGAATCCCAGGCTAACTCCAAGATATTTTAATTATGTTTTCTTTATTATAAGGAACAAACTCACAAAACAAAAACAAGAAGTCCACCCTCCACTGTGTAGCTTGGAAACTACAGAGAGAGCAAACTCTGGGTGGGCCTGCGGTTTTCTCTGGGTACCCAAAAGGTCATGCCCTAACCTGGTCCAACCTCTTAAAGATCAGTGGCCGACAAAGATTCCCCACCAACTATAAGTTCTAAATGTGAGAGAAAGCATAGAGCATCTTAGGAATTTTCTTTAGCGAAGCCAGGGCATTTGCTATTTACTTTTTGAACTAAACTTTTTCTAAATTGAATTCTCTCCATATTTTTTTTTTCACCTCTGCATTTTTCCCATCATGGATCTTGTTCTTTCCCATGGCCAGCTTCTGCCTACCATCTGGAAGCTCTTCTTTGACTTCGTTTCTTTCAACACCATGGTTTCAGAACAGGAAGTGATTCCGCCAAGACAGAGCCCAGTGATCCCATTAGTACTGTATAAAAAGTCCTCTTGCCGGACGGTGGTGGCGCACACCTTTAATCCCAGCAGTTGGGAGGCAGAGGCAGGTAGATCTTTGTGAGTTCAAAGCCAGCCTGGTCTACAAGAACTAGTTCCAGGACAGGCTCCAAAGCTACAGAGAAACTCTCTCTCAAAAAAGGGGAGGGGGGAGGAAAAAAGAAAAAGTCCTCTAATGAACCAAGAAAAAGCCCTCTACTATAGTCTTAAAAAAGAGATACCTTTTGGAACAGCCATAGGAGGTTGAGAGTGTATAAACAAGACAACTAAATGAAAGGTTTTCTTAACTGCACTTGAGTTTTCTAGGGCTCAGCCAGTACTACACAAAACCTGAACTGGTTGACTACTCCGCCCATTTCGCCAGGATCTTTCAGCAGTAGAAGAACATGAGAAGAAACAAACATGGGATCTCCCTTTGAGAAGTCATTCACAGCTAATGGATGGTTGAATGTAAAGAGTACGAGGAAGCTGGATACACGGCCAACATGTCATGAAGGCTTATGATTGTATGCCAACGTGACATGACAGGTGGCCTGGATCATCCATGTTAGAAAGCTTTGAGGATCCACGGGTACTTGCCATGTCAACACAGGCCTTAAACATGTAATAAATAGTTCTGTACACTGTGATGGCTCCGACATGGCCAGATGGCGTAGTTGCGGCTGGTGGAGACATGGTAGCACCTAAGGGTGAATTGGAAAGAGGATGAGACAGGTGCCAATGTCATGTTGTAAAGTAAAATGGAGTCAAGCTTGAAAAGAATGACTCAAGTTTCCATTAAAATGCCTCTGGGTCTAAAGGTTACAAGGAAATACCAGGCAGGCCTCAGCTGCCATCGTATTAGCAGAGTGCATTTGGGAACTCATAGGCTTCGTTTATTCGCTGAATTGATACTGATGTCGTTATCATCCGGTAGATTCAGTAGGCATTTTGGATACAGGGTGTGCAAAGTGTAACCAGTATGAGCGTCAACCCTATGTCATGCGCTGAATTAGGCACTATAACAGTTGGCCATAAACAAGAGCCCAGGCAAGGAGGGGGAAAAGAGAATCTGTCTCCACAGGACTCCTCACAGGAGGAATGACTAACCCAGGATCCGGGGCAAGGAAGGCTTCCGAAATGAGGCGACATCCAAGCTGGAAAAACACCAACGGGAATTAAGGAAGGGGAAGGTGAGTGTCAGCAAAGGGCGCAGTGAAAACTAAGTTGCATAGATAGGAAGGAGTCATCTATGACTTCACAGGAGTCAGGGGAGGTACGGTAGGATGACAGGAAGCTAGGCTGGGAGAGAGAAAGTGGTCGGCACCAGATGAACAAGGACCTCTCGTGAGTCACTCTATGGAATTATCCTCCTTTCCTGAGAGCATAGGGAACCATTAGGAGGTCTCTCCACTGGTGCCGTGGCATCATCAGATCTGCATCTAAGGAGGCTCATTCTGGGTGCCTCTTAGAGAGTGCATTAGTCAGAGGAGGACAAGCTGGGTGGGGTACATCAAGTGCTGTTACACTAAATCGGCAGATACCGGGCAGGAAGATGGGTGGCTAAAAGGAAGCATCCAAGATTTCTGGCCTAAGCGAATGGAACCGCAATGGCACAAATCCCAGACATCTGAACATCTGGTTTGAGACAGGGGGTAGAAGGATGATGGCCCTGTTTGATCCTGCATGAATTTAGGTATCTGAGATCTGCAGGCAGGTACGTCAGGGGACTATGACGAGATTGACTAGTCCGAAGTGAGCTTGGAAGTCAAGCAAGAGATCTGGGCTGGGCTGGGGATGTAGGCACCCTTCCATGGAAGGAAGCCCTGGAGGGCTAGAGATGAACCAGAGCCACAGAGAAGAAGGTAAAGGATTCCTGGTGGAACTTTGTGTGCAATGATGTCATGGTATTGCAGATAAATGATCGCTCTGGGCTAATGAGCTGAAAGACCTCAGTAGTGGGGGTTTAAAAGATGTAAGTGGGGCTAACAGACATTAGGGAAGTGATTTCAAACTCTCCATTTGTGAAGTCATGGGATGTTTTCAATTACAATAAATGCTCGGTTGACCCAGGTGCCTTAGAAAGTAATCTCATCGTTATTTTTTTTCTATTTCAAGAATAACGACAATTCAGGTGTCTCAAAACAGATGCTGCTAATAATTCCAACAGCCACTATGTACTATCCAAAGGACTTTTTCCTCTACACAGTCATTAAGAGCTTGAGGGTAAAATCCTATGGAGTAAGGAAGACATGGGAGTATATACTATATGTAAATAAAAAAAATCTGGTGAAAGGTGAAAATTGAGCCCAAATATCTCCCAATCTAATTCCATAATCGGTCCTTCCTTGTTGTCCTGGAGTCAGATTTTTTTTTTCAAGACAGGATTTCACTGTGTGACCCTGGCTGTCCTAGAACTCACTTTGTATAGACCAGTCAGTCTCACCTTGAACTCACAGAGATCCAACTGCCTCTGCCTCCCAAATGCTGGGATTAAAGGCATGTGCCACCACTGCCATGCTCAGATTCATATTTTAAAGCCTATTTATTATTACTTTTATGTGTATTAGTGTGTTCCTCCATGTGTGTATGTGAACCACATGAGTACAGTACCCACAGAGGCCAGAAGAGGGCATTGGATCCCCTGGAACTGGAGTTACAGAGAGCTGTGAGCTGCCCTGTGGGTGCTAGAAACCAAAACTGTCCTCTGCAAGACAGCGTTTGTTTATTTGTTTGTTTGTTTGTTTGTTTGTTTTTCTAGACAGGGTTTCTCTGTGTAACAGTTCTGGTTGTCCTAGAACAGCTGACCTCAAACTTACCGAGATCTGCCTGCCTCTGACTCCCAAGTGCTGGGATTAAAGCTGTGTGTCATCACCACCCACCCCACAGTCACTTCTTGATGTCCTTAAGGGACAGTCTGTGCAATTTAGAAGACCAGGTTATACCAACTCCATCTTTGAGCACAGGCATCTTCCACAGGACTTCCCAAATTCCAGGTGCTGAGTGCGTCAGCCCTGGGTTCCATCCTGTACCTCCTTAGCAGTTCAAAGAAGTCACATTCTCGAGGGATTCCTTCTGGTGCCTCGCTCCCACTCTGGTGCCTTCTTCGTTGGCATGCCTGTGGCTGACAACATATGGCTTCCTGTCTTTACCTTACCAACTCACATTGAACATCTGGCCAGCCCCTCTTTAGATGGTGCCTTTAGCGCTCCAGCTCTGTCCCTAGCATCAACTACTAACTCGCTGACAACTCCCCAAATCACCGATAAATGTATAAACCAGCATTTTGAGACTTTTCTTCATGTGGTGGTTGTTTGGGCTCATTGAGGTTTTGGGTTTTTTCATCTATGCAATGGGAATAATTACATGTTTATTATGGTATCTAGCTCATGGTTTCAGCTCGGTTCATCTTAGCCACTATCCTCATTATTATTGAGGTTCATGCCAGCTTTCTTCTTCTCTATCTGAGGAATAAAAGATCAGCCATTTAGAATTACTTTCTTATTTGGAAAATGTTATCATGTCTACTTGTCTGCCAAGGCTAGAGAGAAGTTCCATTAAGAAACAGTAAGCAAAAGTATTTACTGATTTTGCATATTACTGGGATTTATGGAAATGTTGGTTTGGGAATTTTCTTTAAAGAAAGTGCATTCTTAAATTTTTAAAAAATTGATTTGTTTTTAATTATGTGTTTGCATGTGTGTGGATATGTGTAGTTGCCTTCAGACACCAGAAGAGGGCATCAGATCCCCTGGAGCTGCAATTCCAGGTGGTTGTAAGCCGACTGTGTAGGTGCAGAGGCTCAAACTTTGGTCCTCTGCATAGTAGCCTCAAAAGGAGCAGTATGTGTTCTTAACCACTAAGCCATGGCTCCCACCCTTCCTAGATGTTTTCAAGAAACAATTGCATGGCGTAATGCCTATGTCCACAGGTGTGTGGATGAGACACCTAACCTAATATCAAAGAGCCACCTTCAATAACTGATATTGGGAAGTTATTCAATGATTTCCTAACTTTCGTGTCAAGTTAAATTCTTGAAAATTACATCACTGAACCACAAACACCTAGCGCCCAGTAAAATATCTTTTGTCATTATTTGGTAATGCAAAGCTGTGACAGTCAAGGCTGAGTCTAAGAATGGGTGTGCAATTCATAGCCTTCTCCGTCTGCACAGAGAATGGGTGTGCAACTCATAGCCTGCTCTGTTTGCACAGCTCAAACTCCCCATTCTTCTGTTCGGCACACACATCAAAAGATCTTCACAGCACACATCATGGAAAAAAGTGCTGAGTAACCTCAATCTCCCTTGTGTGCACTTATGAGAGTCCGTGCAATGCCGCCCCTACCGGGTGCCTATGTCCCCACTCACGGTTTTTAATCTGGGGTTGCTAAAAGGACTCCACATAGTCAGACGCTCGCCAGACAAAAAGGATGTAGGCCAGCTGATGGCCAGCTACTCTCTGACTACTCTTCCAACCTGTCAGTTCCTTCGTTCTGCATGTGTGTTGGCCCTCTGCTTGCTCATGGCTTCTCTTTATAACCTACACAGCTCAGATGCCGCCTCTGGCCTTGTTTGGGTTTGACTTCCCATCCCCCAAAGCACTTGAAATTCCTCAAAGTAGGGGCATGATTGTCAAAGCCCAGAGCACTTACATATCTGCTTGTTCAGAGTTCCTCCTGTCGTCTTGTCCTATCTGCTAGAAATTTCCTGGTGGCTCCTGTGTTGAAGGGACCAGTCGCTAGTCTAAAGCATGCTACCAAGGAAGTTTCCCCCTTGTTGAGGCTTGTTCTTTGACTTTCATTAGAAATTTGTCTTGTTCATTTGTCTTTTTATGTTACATGGGGTATTTATAAAGTCTGTCTCTAAGTATTTTTTATTATAGTAGAGAGGTTCACAAATTAGTATATCAACTAAGAAATGTTCTTGAGTCCTCATGAAACCAACTTTGAAAAAAAATGTGCTTTCTGAAAGAAAAAATAAAAATAAAATAAAGTTCAATGAGGAAGGTTTTTAAAAATAATTCTAATGAAGTAAAATTTTGCTGTAGTGGGTCACCCTAATGTAACCCACAAGTGGTAGGTCCATGTTTGTTTTCCCGAGTTAGAGGCATATTCCTGCAGAGTACGTGGCCTGTGCCTTTGTAGGGTCTACACGTGTATCTCAGGGGTTAAACGCGTACCAACACATCTCTGGACTAATTTTACACAAATGTAAATTCAAACTTTAAATTTGCTCAAGTATGCAACTGTTTTAGGGCTGGGCAAAGGAAACTTTATAAGAAGAAGTGGGAAAGCAATATGGAGTTTGATATTTGTCGCTCTGGTCTTTGTATTTGCTTACCAAGAGCACCAACTCTGGAACATCCATGTCCCAGTTCTTCAGTGAAAAAGGGCTTTCTGGTGACCTTCTAGAATACCTCTGAATATGATTTGAGGAGAAAGGGGGGAGGCCTCTGAAATGCCAAACTGAGAATTCTAGAACATTCAGTTAATGACCAAGTGTGAGCTTTTAGGAACAATTATGAATTCCACTTGGATTCCGATGTTTGACCATCTCATCAGCAACACATAGTCTTGAATACAAATGAGCAAGCACGCTAACTTTTTACTCTCCATTTTTGATTCACGATGACCTCATTAACCACCAAACAAATTAATCCTAATTACAACCTTTTGAAACATTACTGCACTGTGAGGTATGGAAGAGAATTACTGATTGAAACTCTCATTAATGTACTTTATCACATAAGACATCACCAAAATGGTGGTCGAATGTTTCAAATGCTTTCATAAAACAGCTGGTCTGGTCAGGGTGATGGCATGTAGGCTGAAAGTAAGATGTATGGGCTGGGGAATGAGGGGCTTTGTATTCTTGGCAAAATGGCAAGGTAGGTACCCAGGTCAATTCATGTGGTGCTAGGCAGCTTCTGGGACAGACATTATCTGAATAGGAAAGAGAACCAAACACAAGTTGGATCAGGGACAGAGCCATGGAGGGTGATTATTAATACCTCAGAGTATCTGTCTCTTGAGTTATCATCTAACCTAGTTAACCATCCAATGCCTCAGTCCTGAGGAGTTTGTGTCTGTAATGAAATGAGTATCACACTGTTCATGAGGGCCATTTGAGGAGTGCAGAAGCCGTGCCCTATTGCTTTGAGACCATACAGCAGCATCATAAAAGGCCTACGTAAAGAAAAGCAGGTCCCTCATTGCACAGTGGGATTCTGGACAGCTGGGGCATCTCACGGCTCCTTAGACACGCTTGGCACAGTGGCTATGAGGGTGCTAGCCTGGTGAGACAGCAACTGGGCCCACCAGAGGCTGCAGTTACGGCAGCCAGCAAGTCCATCAATACCGGGAGGGAGAGGCAGAAGTAGACATCACACAGGGTTTTCAACACCAAACATGAGGAGGAACACAAAAATGATTCCTGCGAATGAGCCTGATATGTCCGAGTTAACAGTTGATACTACCTACGGGCTCTGAGAAACTCCGTGAAATTGGAAGAGCTACCTGAGAAGTTTTCATTAGGTGAAAGCTTACAGAGAAGGTTCTTTTCTCCTACTATACTGAAGGATTTCTATGGCTTGAATAAAAACAATTGCACAGTGTCACCTTAATTGCCTAACTCCTGAGCAACTGATGTCCTGAGAGCCCAGATTGATACCCTGTGAGCTAGGTTGGTCATTCTTCCCTAAGGACAAGGAAAACCACTTCACAGCTGAGGAACCTCAGAAGAATCTTAAAATACTCATCATTTTGCCCACTTTCAAGGTTGAGGTACCACTATTAAAATGTCTTTTGCTATAAAATAATGAATATTGTCTAGGGAGCATTTAACGTCACTCCGGTTCTTTTAATGATAAGCTTGATTGTGAGATATGAGCTGGAAACAAACGTGGGCATGCATTGTCTTCTCCCTGTGAGATGGTGAGACTGGAAAGATGGAGGCAATAGAGATCCTAGGCTAGCCTCCAGAAAACCACGAGGAGAAGAAAATGAACAACTCTTACCAGCTCCTGTCAAGGTAGCATACAATGGCTTTGCTCAGCCATGGCCAGTCACAGGGAAACAACGCTTTAAGGCTGATAGCCTCTTCCAAGCAAGGGGCAGAGCCCCAGTCCTTTAACGCATCTGTAAATTCCCCAAAAGCTGCCACTTGGCTGAGTAGCCCACCCTGCCCTAATGTGCTACAAAAGCAGGGGCTTGTGGAATGTATCCTGATACCTATGAGGAATAAATCAAGATGGGTGCATTCATGGAGGTACGAGGCAGAGGCACATTCTCAACTTCAACAGAGAAAGCATAAGGCTGAAGCAGTATCCTGGGGCATTAGCCTTTCTGTCTAATGCGACAGCATCTGGGTAGCACTGCTTCACAACTCCAGACAACTCCAAACAGTAACAGAAGGGTAAGAGGCTCAGAGAGGAACTTACATAGCCACAGAGTGTCACGTCTGTGCCTTAAGGTCATCACAGGCCTAAAGATCCCATAGTTAGAAAAGGTCGCGTTGTGAAAAGACGAAAAGGTCCACTGCCATAAGAGGCTCGGGGACATAAAAAAGGGGCAGCCTCACTCACCCCTTGGTTCCCTGTGCCTGCATCAGTGGCTATGGCGGGTGAACCTGGAGGAAGTGCAGGCTTTCACAGAGTTGAAACACACTGAGCAGACACTGGTACATGGGAGAACAGATGAAGAGAAAGGGATGTTCGGGATGGAGATCAGCCATGCCTGGGTATAAGGGAGAGCTAGAAAGCATGATCCTGTTGAGTCTATGTTGGAATGCTTCCCAAGACAGAGACCTGCTCGGCAGAAGAGGGGGTACTGAATATCAAATCCTGCAAATGCCGAGAAAAGGATGGATCTGAGGGCAGTGTGCTGCTCCTCATACCGTTTTCATCTGGGGAGAATTCTATACAACCATGTTTGTGTCACAGATGTGAGGTTAGGGCAGGGTGGCATTGTCACTGGGACCTGCCAGGACTGTCACATGACTGGAAAAGAATTGTCAAAAATAGTCTAGCTACTGAGTCCGTCTACAGGTGAGCAAGCGTAGAAAGTTCGTTCCCCTCCATTTTGCAGTAGTTCCTGGTAATTTGAACACCTCAGGCACTCTGCACAGACAGGTCTTCCATGCCTTCAAAGGTGGCGATGCTGTTCCAGGAGGCTGTTCCCAGCAGAGGTGGTCACTGTCCCCCGTGATGGGGGCTCAGTGGGATCAGAACATGGGGTGGTTCTCATCAGACAGCTTGGATTGAAAGAATGATCAGACAGCCACATAACAAGAATGCGTTTATCTGTGAGCATATGTGAGCTGCCCTTGGGGCCTCCAGAGATGCGTGGGGGTGGGGCACTCTGTGGAGGATTGAGATCCAGAATTTCTGTGCCTTGGCAAGAATCAGCAAACACAAGTGACGATAGTGTGTTACTTCTGAGGAAACAGATGTTTTCTCTGACAGTCAGGACAATAGGTAAAAGCTAAAATCATATCCATAATCAGACATGGTGTGCAATATCTTGAAAGTGCTTAATATTTTTTTTTTATTTTTGAGCTCACAGACTGCGATCTAAAAATCATGCAGACTGCTTCAATAAAAGCCCAGCATGCCACTCCCATTATGCTCAGGCCTGACTGGCCTTGCTTGGTGTCTGAATATACCTGCACGAAGTTGCTCTCACATGGGTCTTTATGCTCCCTTTTCTGTTGATGAGGGCTGTTCTCCCCCAGAGCTTTCCAAAGATGCCCGGCTCCTTCCTTCTTGTCTCTCAGATCTCACCTTAAATGTCCCTTTCTCAGAGAGCCTTGTGCTGACTCTCAGAGCTTTATCCTATCGTGTTATCCACAGCCACCTTCCTATTGTGTGGTTGCCTGGTTTTAATGACACTTATCATTAGCTCAGATTGCCCTGTTGGAATTCTTTTCAGCTACTTTCCCACAACTTAGGGCCATCCAACAATATGTAAATACCAAAGAAACCAGGGTCTTTATCAGTCTCATTCATGGCTGTGGTCCCTGCCTATTACCAACTGGCACATGGAAAATGCCCCTCGGGAAATGCTGAATCAATTGTAAAATGATGGCCAATCTCTCTGCAATTGAGAAAACTATTTACCATAAGTCAACATAAAAAAAAAGAATCATTTCTACATCTTTGTTCCTCTTCCTTTTCCTGGTAAACGGGACCTGAGGCAACTTCTGTCTCAGAACATGTAATCTTGATTTGTTTACATGTGTTGGGATACCATTTAAAACCCATGTCTCCAGGATGCATGTACAATGACTTCCTTCACCGGTCAGTACTCTAACATTGATTTTGCTGAAACTTCAGCTGTCTCGGCTGTCCTGAACGGCCCCTTTCTACCCCAGGGCTATGAAGCCAGCAAACCCATCACAAACGGGAACCTGCAACCTCTCGCTGAGAGAAATGATCATTTCCTTAGACCAGCAGCATTGAACCCGGCGGTGTATTATATGGAAACTCTGATCTCCAAAACTGTGCCTGTTTAAGACATGTTCTGCAACCAGAGACTATTTTAGGCAGAATTCAAGTCTCTCCCATGTATTTCTTTCTGCCACACCTACAGGGACCCTGAGTGATGTTTCCCTACTCCTTTTAGATGGTCAGTTTGACACCGACTGAGCGTCTAAGACAGCCGCATTGCTGAATCATCTCCATCGGAAAGCTTTAAGCATAGCATAGTTACCCGGGCCCCTGAGGTGTCACCAGGCTTGAGAGCTGCCACATAAACTGGCTCACCTCTTGAGAACTGCTCCGAAGGCCTGGGTTGCTCTTGGATCATAATTAGTCTTCCCAAACTGTCAGGTTTGCTCTTAACAAACAAAATTATCTCGAGGGGAGAAAGGGCTGTATTAATCAATCCTGAAGGGTTTCTATTTTTTCCCCCATTAGCAATACAGCAGAGTGACTTTAATATTAAAAGGACATTTCAGACCACAAAAGGCCAGTGACTTTGGAGGGATTTTTCCTGATGCATTTGGCACGTTTCGAATCTCTGTTGCTTTGCCTTTTTAAAATATATATATAAACTCTCTCTGGTTTCTAGCATGGGGTGTGTCTGAAACTCATCTACTGCCATTTTGCTGGATTGTCCAACAGATTGTTCCTGGTCCCTTCTGATGTGTGGCAGCTGTGTGTTAGTAAGTCCAAGTGCACCATATGAAAGTAATCAAAGACGTTAACACACTAGTGACTGTGTCTCTGGAGGGATTTCCTGCACGTGGAACCACTGGACCGTGCGAAGTCCCAGGTAAATGACTCTGGTTTAGTGTTCTGGACTGGGGGTTGGGGTGTTGCTGTTTAGTTGTACTTAGCACGCTGCACTGTTCTGTTCAAAGCTGTGAGCTTTTCACATGCGCGCACTCATGGATGCATGTCTGCAGATGTGGCTATCTGCAAAGGGCAAGATGCCATTTTGACAGAGCCTAGGCTATGTCTTATATATTAGTGTGTGTGTGTGTGTGTGTGTGTGTGTGTGTGTATGTGTGTGTGTGTGTGTGTATACATTAATCCATGTGTAGTGATTTTGCAGTCCCCAAAGGAGGAAACCGTTAAAAGTTTAGTGTTTGCCTCTGATATAATGTACCCTGGATAGAGTTGTAATGGCTAACTCTGTAACACCCTAATGTAAGCAGTTATTGAGGAATGTTTCAAATACAGTATTTTATTATTGTAAGATTGCACTGTACTTAAAGAAAGAGTCTTGGATTCCCTCCAAAGCTCGAAGAAGGTAGTCAGGCTTTGGAATCTGCTCAGTCAGCAACTATGTTTCCCAATAAGTTAGAGTTTTGGAAAGATAGTTTCTTTGTTTATCATGAAAGGTAACTGGTAAGATGAAGAAAACATACCTCCAAAGTATGTCCTGGGTTTGCTGAAGAGTAACAAACTGTGTAGCCCTGAGAGGGGGAATAATCATAAGCACATTTTATTACCTCACTGATTGTAAAAGTTACAGAAATCATGGAGGCAAGGTGTCCAAGGATGAAGCTTAGGAGGAAGATCCAGAGTGTGGCAGATGCTGTCCCAAGTCACTCTAAGTTTGTAGGCTAGTGTAACCATTCAATCTCTGCATACTTTGTGATAGAAGTTAAAAAACAACAACATTAACTCCAAGAGTTTTACTATGTAATTCTGAATTTCAAGGGCACAGGCAGAGACAGAGGAAAGAGCTAATGTTCCATTTCATCACGACAGCTTTGTAGTCCTTGCTGGACGAGGTTTTCCTTTAAAACCTGCTTTAAGTCATGTGTGGGCACTGGGCCCCCGAGGTAAGTAGCTAGGAGCCCACATTTATCCCACATTGCACTTCTCCCCCAGGATCACCACTGCGAAAGCCTCAGCATGTCTGCTCCATGCAGAACTTTTACTCTTAATTAAAACAGTGACACCCAAGGCTTCTCATGACTCCCCAGATGCTATTAAAAGGTGCAGGGTAAACGTTAGATCAGGGCCCCATCTTTGGGGAATAACTGAAAGTTGGATGTCACATTTTCCATAATGCTTCAGCCATTGCTTTTCTCTGGCCTCCCGTAGGACTTCTCTGGGCACTGGGCCACATCCAGCCTTAACTCCTTACTGGAGGAATCTCTCTGGAGCATCCAACTACTAGAAAGACAGAGCAGACTAGATGTGCAGATCTGCAGATGTCGCTTTGAGAAGGAAGAGTTAAGGATTAGGATACTATGGAATCCCTGCGGTCTACCTCTCTTATTTTCAAGCCTTAACTTTGTCTGCTTTGCTCAAGCAAAGAAAATTAGAAACAGTTTCTGAAAGCTTGCCATTTGGATCTGCCACTCCAGTTCACTTTACCATGTCTCGGGGAAGGGGCCGTCTTTAGAATGTGCAAGGTACTGGCCTGGTCAGGAAGGTTACCCCAGAGGAGGCAATCTAGAATCTCTTCCTTCAGGACCTCACCACCCACTGGGAGGCCTGGCCAGGTGGAGGAAGGGACTTTTTGGTAACAGAAAAGTTAAGCAAAGGCCATGAGGTGAGAAAGTGTGTGTGTGTTTGGAAGTCAAGAAGGAGAGCGAGGCAACTACAGCCACATTTGCACGAAATCGAGGGAAAAGAAGGAAAATGGACTCGAAATGGGAATGGTGGGTGGAGGGAGGACTTCGAGGCGGACCAGACGTTCCCAAATGATAGCCTAGGTGTTGACTATCGGCTTCCTTACTAACAGGGCACGCAGTGTGCTCCCTTTGACTTTCCTGCTTACCACTGAGCAAGTGAGTAGTTGAAAACTCAGGAATCATTTTGAAGACCTTCTAGAACATTGCCAATATCATCTTTTTTTTTTGGGGGGGGGGACCAGATGTTCTGAAGGAATCACTCCAGAGAAGGTAGAAACCACCTTCCTAACCTGTTTTTTCCTTTCTAGAAGCAGTGCACACTGTCATGGTTGGTTGGTCTTCCCTGTCACAGAGTAGGAAGTATTAGTCTCCACCTTCCCCCGCCCCCAATATCCCTCCTCCTTTGTATCCACGTATTCAGCTTCTGTCATAGTCCCATGGATTGGGCCCCCGCCCCCAGTTGCTTAACTATTAATTGCATAACTAATGTCTTCATAAAGATAATTTGTGTGATATTATATAAAGTCGGTGTTAGACAGCGCACGACCCTCTGGGTGCGAGTCACGAGGGGCCGATTTTAATCTTGACCTTTCCCCGATGTGACGCCCACCCTGTTGTTTATCTATGAAATTTATGAGGCCACAAATCATTTTATTGTCGGAGTTGGAGCTGAGATGGCAAAGAGTCAAGGAAAAGGAAAACTTTGAACTGAATTTACATTAAGATGTGAATGGCCATTCATATAGAATAGTGTGTTGGTGAGGTTCCCAGCAGGAAATAGCTGGCACGCTCAAATTAGGATCCTTCCAGGAGAATTTAATAAAGGGACTATTTACAGAGAAGCCACGAGGGTTGGTGCAGCAACCTGGGTAATAAAAGCACAGCTGTTACCAGCCTCAAACCCAAGAGAGGGCTTGGGGGAGGGGGGCTGCTACTGGAACCAAAAACTGCGAGAAGGGCAAAGAGAGTCCCCCCCCCCACACACACAACAGGAGCTGGGTCATTGAGCCAAACACACCACTGTCCCCAGGTGACCCAGCAGGGAAGCAACCAGGAGAGAAAGACCCTGCTTTGGTTTCCACCTTCCTCTCAGTCTCTCTCAGGGCCGGACACTGCAGAGCTAGCATGATGAGGGTAGACAAGGGGGACCACTGGTGGAGGTCTTAGACAATAGCTCTCTTTCTTGTCGAGAGCCAGGTAGCGGCGAGTGTGGAGGACATCTGAGTGGACAAACACATATACGCTTTGCAGCAGGAAGGAGCGTGGAGAAAAGAGAGCTCCATGCTTGGGATGGGAGTGGGAGATGAATGAAATTTAAGACTTAATCTTACCTTTCTACTCACACACACACATGCACGAGCACACACACACACACACACACACACACACGCACGTGCACACGCTTGCCTCTAAAATCTCAAGCACATAGTGGTGACATTTGTGCTCTTCTAAGCTGAAGGGAGAATTTTTCAGATACTCTCCATTACAGGCTATGACTGACATCTTCCTTCCTGTGAAGGAAGCCAGCCCATTGAAATCGAGACACTAAAGAGACCAAGAAGCACACGGTGATTCCCAGAGCAATGCACGGTCTGACCGCGCTTGCTGGTTAGAGTATGCATGAAGACCAGCAGACAGAGCAAAGTATTTCTTCTTCTTTCCCATTGGCCGCCTTCAGGCCACAAGAACCATCCTCAGACGGACGTCGATATCCCCTGGAGGATGTGACACCCTTTTCCTCTTTCCCTTCCTTTCATGAACCAAAACTTTGGAGACCTTCATTCCTGGTTTCTAACTTGAAAAAAAATTGTTCCAAGTTTCTATTCTGTTCATTTTTTTCAGTTTTCTCCAAGGGTAAGAATTCTCAAGCCTGAAACAACTACATGAGGGAAATTTTTCTTACTATCAACGTCATTTTGAGGCATTAGTTAAAATAACATCTTCTTAGCAATCTTCATCATCTGCCACATCCCCACCTCAGTCAACACCCTCCCCAGAAGGAGTAAAGAAGATAAGTGGAATCTTAAATCTCGCTAATTCTTTAAGCTCGCAGGGTGAGGGGTGGTCTGTTTTCTGGTTCTGACTGGGAGATAAGTCCCTTGTTTGGTTGCATGCAGTTTATAACATATCTTCATTCTTCAAGCCTATACTTAAATTGCTTTTTAATTCCTCAACCTTAATTTGTTTGTCATTTATTGATGCATCAATCCATGTCCAAATGTTGTGACTCGAGAGAGCAGGACAGTAACTGCCACAGCTTCCTAGGCCATATGATGCTTCCTGCCCTGCTGATCTTGAGGCCCCCATGCAGCTGCCTATGGATGCTGGCTGTTGTCTTGAAAATTAGCAGGGACTCTTGACAACGGTGCTGCTCATGGCTGCTCTGCAGTTTTTGTATTCCGTGATGTGGCTGGTTTGTTCTGAGACAGAATGTCTCAGGCTGAGCCTTCCCAGAGACCCAAATGTGAGCTGTCAACCTCCAGGAGTGTATCAGAAGTCCCCGAGGGTGCTTGCCCATCAAACATGCCACACATCGGCCAGGTTAGAGAAAGAAGAAGTCAGACACTGCAACCCTTCTTGATATGAGGAGCAGTATAGGTCCACAGAGGGAGAGTACCGGTAATATGCAAACCAATGTGATTTTCTCCTCCCCTTTGGTCTTTTCCTACTGAAACCATGACCATTATTTTGTGTTGTGATCACACAACAGCCTGATTAATATAGCAAAAAGAGACTGAATTCAAAGTGAGGCCACCCTGATCTCAACCACGGACAAATCTAAGCCAAAACGGCAGCTGGGCTCTGAGGTGCCCACATATCAATGGCTGGCCTTTGAACTCTGGGGAGTGCTCCCATGCCTTCTAATCCTACCCCGGATGAAAATGACATTAAGAACTAACCCACAGCTATTCATCTTCATGTTTGCATCTCCTGCCTCCTGACTGGTAAGGAGGAGAGGAGTAAGCCAGCCAATTTCAGAATTCAAGAATGAAACAAAAATGGCCAACAGTCTTCCTGAACCATCTAAACTGTAGCTTACAGTGAGCGCTTTACTTCCAACTGAAGGTGAGCCACTGCTCCCCCATAAAGGGTGTCATCTGCGGGGTGTACAAACATCCGATTGAACCAGTCCCAACCTTGTCGACACCACTGTGATCTTGAGGTAGTGACGTTCAAACATTCACATCTGTGAAATAAGGAGAATTGGTTGTTCGATGTGTTAGGGGATAAGGGAAGTGTTAGAAAAATTAACTGTGATGCTCTAGGTACTGGAAAAGTATTTTCCAGAGAGCTGCTGAACACAGGGTTTAGTAAACTTTCCTGTAAAGAATACAAAGCACTTTCATGTTTGTGAGCCCCTTGCTCTCTTGATGACACTACTCAACTCTGCTGCCGTGACACAAAAGAACCCTAAGAAAATAGCCATGAAACAGTTAGATTTGCTTCTCAGATCATTGCCAATCCTTAGACAAGGTGATGATTTCACTTAGGGAAAGGTATAGAAGGAAAGTTCAGAACAAGTAAACATTTCTTTCCTTCCTCCTAGAGCAGTGGTTCTCAACCTGTGGGTTGAAACCCCTTTGGCAAACCTCTGTCTCCAAAAATATTTACATTATGATTCATAGCAGTAGCAAAAATACATTTATAGAAAAAAATAATTATATGGTTGAGGGTCACCACAATATGAGGACCTGTTATTAGAAGGTCACAGCATTAGCAAGGTTGAGAGCTAATGTCCTAGAGGTAGGAAGGTGGCTCGTGAAGCTGATAAGACTTAGGAAGTGAACAAACAGGAGGCTCAGAAAGTAAACAAAACTCCCAAGGTTTAGGAAGTCCCAGAAACTTAGAAGATTCCCAAGGCCCCTTCCCCCTGGCTATATTAGTCATTACAATTACCAGGCTGTCTGGGCAGAGGAGACTCTCCAGCCAGCTGCCTGTGAGCTGTGCAAGGAGCTCCAGAGAGGCTGCTCTCATGAGTCATTACCCACGCTGGGCTGGGCTTTTTGGTGATACAACTGCACTTTAGTAACCCATACTCCTCTAAATAGTCCTAGTACAGTCACTAGTTCACTAGGAGGGATTTACGGGGAATTGTCCCTGTGGTCTGTCATCAGCGCCCTATCTGAGGTGAACAGACATATGCTTGTGTCTCCCTAGGAGAAAGTCACACAGCTAGATGGAAGCTAGAGTCTCATGTATGCCAGGCAAGTGTATGCTCCACCAGCAAGCTACACACAGCACACTTAATGATAGCTTTTCTTTATACTTATATTATAAGTATAAATAAATAATATAACCACGGGGAAGGAGCCTTGGGAATCTTCTAAGTTTCTGGGACTTCCTAAACCTTGGGAGTTTTGTTTACTTTCTGAGCCTCCTGTTTGTTCACTTCCTAAGTCTTATTATTATTAACTGTGATTCACCTGAATTCAGTAAAGGTGACTTTCAAATGTGAAGAAATGGGAACATTCTGGGCCTAGAAATATATGTCCATAATCCTAGCACTCAGAGGCTGGAGCAAGGAGTTACGTTCCTAGGGATCCTTAGCTTTCAGGCTGTCTCAAAATGACAAAAGCTAGGTGATGGCTCAGTGGCTGGAAGTGTATACTGCTCTTGTAGTACTTGTGAGGTCATCCACTCTGTTCCAGGTAATTCCCCTGCTCCACAGATTCCGTGTCCTCTTCTGGCCTCTAAAAGCTCCTGCATGTGTGTGGTACACATAAATTTGCTTCATTCAGGCAGATACACATATGCATGATAAATAAGTAGATCAGAGAGAGACAGGAAGAACTTGCTACTTGATACTGGGAGTTAACAACAGTACCTGTTACTGATGGAACATTCCTAAGAAAACATGCCCTTGGAAACGGATGGGAAGAAAGTGAGATGCTGAGACCTCGGGTTTAGAGATACATTGTCTTAGAAAAAGATAGAGCCATGTTCATTTATTCGACTCAACATTGAAATGACAACCAGGAGTCTCAATACGGTTCTACTTGTGAACTTACCAACCCTTGGTAGCATTTTTACATCATGACATTTTTGGAGTGATCTTTGTTTTAGTGGTTGTGGTGATGTTGGGAGGTGGGGAGTGGCATGCATGGTTGAAGATGTTCATGTACATCCCCTGGAGGCCAGGGGACAATTTCCAGTGTCATCCACAGAAATAGTGTCTATCATCTTTGAAACAGGGTCTTTCCTTAGCCTGGAGCTCATCAGCCAGGCACTGGCTAAAGGTAAAGAGCCGCAGGGATTTTCCCATCTCCACCTTCTAGTCATTAGGATCACAGGCATGCCGGGCCGGTGTCTATGGGTTCTGGGGCTCATAGTCTGATCCTTACTCCTGTAAGGCCAGCACTTTTCCAGATGAGTTATCTTCCAGCCTGGGGTTTGATATTTATATTTGGGGTTTTGTTTGTTGTATTTAGAAGGCAGTAAAGAGCCTGGAGTCTCATTCCTTGCTCAGTTGAAGCAGACTTTGAGTATCAAAGAGTCCTGGAGGCAAGGAAAAACCATAAACATGGCTAGCCTTGGACTTTAGAATTGGAGAGGGGGATGGCGTGTAGAAACATTTAAAGCAGATGTCCACCACAAGGCCAGGGCCCCAGTTGGAGAAGCACAGAGTGTGCCTTGATGAAAACAGTGATGATTATAGTAGCCTTGTGGAATGTGCCAAAGGCTCCTTATGAAATGCTAATTCAGTTTTGAAAAGGCCACCAGCTATTCAGTCTAATATAAACACAAAAAAAGAGCATAAGGAAGACATGTAAGTCACTGGCAATTTCTCATAGTTCTCTGGAGGCTTTCTCCAATCCCATTGCTACAAAGTCCACTGCAGTGTGGAATTAGGGGTCAGACTTGGACACAACCAGCGCAAGAAGGTGAGTTGGAGACCAGCCTGTGCTGTGTAATGAACCCTTGTCTACAAATGAATAAATGATTAAATATTCCAGTTACCACTGGACACTTGATGAATGCTCACAATGACAAAACTCTCTAGGTAACCCTAGAGTGTGGACATGTAAAAGTATGTATATGTTCACTTCTGCATGAATGAGCTGGGCTACAAGGGTGTCACATTGGTGATCCTGGCATACAATTGATATGCTATATCTAATCTTGGCTGTAGGAGTGTAGGGGGCTGTAGCTGATGATGGTTATTGTTTTATAGAGAAGACACAATGATATAAGCAGCATCTTACTAGGAAATGGGTGGCTTGATTTTTGAGCCTGAATTCTGCAACCTCTTCCTTCCTTATCCCAGGTTCTAATGAGATTTCTAAAAGCCTCAATTTCATCCCCTTGAGCATGGTAATAGCACCTCTCCTTCATACATCACCTGTGGGAAGAACTCCAAGAGAAAAGGGAGGCAGGAGAGGCTCTGCAAATTGATGCAGAAAGAGAAGGTGCTGTAAAGTGATGTCTGAGAGGACACTGGAATTGATGCTTAGGTGTTCTAAATGTGCTTTCGTGGTTTGCTTAATAGAATTCGAGCATGAATTGTCTGAAATACGTGTATTGTCAATGTATCAATAGTACAGCAAGCCTAATATTCTGTGTATCATTCTGTCTTTTAGTATCACTCTGAAAACTGATAATAAACTCAGCTTGTACATAGTGAAGCTGTCAGTCACCTTCCAAGGCCATGTTGCATCCCCATTGACAGTGGCAAAGTTTTATTTCAACACACACACACACACACACACACACACACACACACACACACACACACACGTAGAGAGAGATGGTAAGTATGTAGGTAGATAGAAATATATATTTTTAATAATGTATTTTATGTGTATGAGTGTTTTGCCTGCAAGAATGTATGTGCTCTCTGTACATGTCTTTTGTTCCTGGAGTTCAGAAGAGGGCATCAGCTCTGTTGAAACTGGAGCTAGGGGTGTTTGTAAACCACCATGTGGGTGCTAGGGACCAAACCCTGGTACACTGCAAGAATGGCAAGTGTTCTTAACCACTGAGTCATCTCTTTCGCTCTCAGCTCATCCTCTCTGTGCATCACTTCTATGATAAATATTGATTATTCAAAGTTAATCATATTAGTACCATTCTCTTTGCTAGTGACTAATTAAGGGGTGGGTATGTGTTCAATTAGAACAACTACACTACAGGCATAGTGATAACAAACAGTTACTGAACTCTCAGGATGTCTGCCAGGAGCTGCCCCCAAGCACTCGGATAAGCAGCAGCTTATCCTATGAGGAGGATTCAGTGGCTTCCAAACTCCATAGCAGAGGGCACTGAGAATTAGAAAGGCTGAAATATTTGCTCAATCAAGTAGGGAGAGTCAGAATATAAACCTGGACACACAGTCTCAGAGCCCACATGCTCATTCCTACAATTTAATACTAAACTTAAATGGTAAAACTCCTAGGGCCTTCTGAGAAAGGTCTTTTTACTGATTACAAAGAAAAGAAGGAAGGAAGGAAGGAAGGAAGGAAGGAAGGAAGGAAGGAAGGGGAGAGGAGGGAGGAAGGGAAAGAGCAAAAAAAGAGAGAAAAGAAGAGAGGGAGGGAGGGAGTAAAGGAGGGAGGGAAGGAGAAACCCAGGATATGGCCTGTTTCCTTCCATGTCTCTGACTAGCATGTGGAATACTAGAGGAATGGCAGCCATCTCTTGGCAAGGAAGGGAGCTGAGCTCATACACTCTGAGGATATGAGGACAGGCAGGTATAAAATCCTGAGTTCTTGATACAGTTGTTAAAGCACTAATTCTAAGGAGGTTCACAGGTAAAGGTGCTTTGCTGCCAACCCTGATGACCCTGGTTCAATCCCAGAACCTACACGGTGAAGGTAAAAGAAAATAAATAAACACTCATGAGTTGTTTGTTCTTTGACCTCCACAATTGCAGGACATGGCAGAGCACCTACACGCACACACACACACACACACACACACACACGAGCTCTCTCAACTTCCAGATTTTTGTTATGACTTTCTCCTATGCAGCTTCTGTGAATCCCATGGTCACACAGTGTCCAAAACTGTAATTACTATTTTTCTCTAAAAATCAATTTCCCTTGGCCCTTCGGCCTCATTTCTCACTCTGAGGGAACGAAGCTCTTCCGGGATCCTCCATCACTCCCCACCTCTCCTTCTCTTACAGCTCATTCCCCACACCTGACTACTTTTGTCTTTGTGCCATTTCTCCTGCCCCACCCCCATCTTTCTGGCAAACTCCTGATATCTGCCCCCATAGTCCTGTGATCCCTAGTTTAGCAAAGGTGGGCACAGCGCCCCCTAGTGGTGATCCTTCATTATTTAACTCAGTTTGAGAAGTCCTCCCGGGTGCCCTCTCCAACTCTAGTGGGTACCTCCATGCCCCTATGCAGGCCTGTTAGAAACCACCTGCCCTTACCTGAGCGGTGCACTTCCCCCTCTACCATTTTTGATATGGCCAACTCAGTCTTTAAAGTGCTTGCTTATAGGCATGATGACCTAACATCCATGTTAAGAAACGTACGTTAGCACACACTTGTAATCCTGGCCTTAGAAATCTGTAACAGGCGGATCCCTGAAGCTCTGGGCCAGCCAGCCTTGCTGGAGAAAGGAATCTCCATGTTTAGTGGGGGTAAAAAAACAATGTCTCAAAAATCGAGATGAAGAGTCCTACAAAATTTCTCAGTGAGTAGAGGTTGCTGTCAGTAAGACTTATAATCTGAATTCAACTCTTAGGACTCACATGGTAGAAAGAAAGAGCTGACTCCCAAAGCCGTCCTCTGACCTTCCTATGTTGTAATAGGAGCGGTGGGCTGCGTCCCGGCACCCGGCCGCCCGCAAGGCTAGCTTTACCCAAAATAATTACACGGAAACTGTATTCTTTTAAACACTGCCTGGCCCATTAGTTCCAGTTTCTTATTGGCTAGCTCTTACATATCAATCTAACTCATTTCTAATAATCTGTGTAGCTCCACGAGCTGGCTTACCAGGAAAGATCTTAACCTGCGTCTGTCTGGAGTAGGAGAATCATGGCGACTCCTTGACTCAGCTTCTTTCTCCCAGCATTCTGTTCTGTTTACTCCACCTATCTAATTTTTGTCCTCTTAAAGGGCCAAGGCAGTCTCTTTATTTAACCAATGAAATTAACACAAGACAGAAGACTCTCCCCAATCATTCCTCCATAGGAGGATCCTGACACATGTACACACACACATACACACACACACACACACCAGAATAAATAAATAAATACATGGTGGAAATGTAATTAATATTATCTTTCAAAAGGTGTAGGGTGACAGAGAAGACACTCATTATTGACCTCTGGCTTCCACTATGCATGTGCATGCATGTACACATGTGTGTATGAACACATACACCTACACATGTGTACGTGCCCACCCAAACATGTACATACGCCACTCGTGTGTGCATATGTGTGTGCAAAGATTAAAACTGATTAGAAAATATAACTGAGACAGAATAGTAGTTATGATACTCTGAGGTATAGTAGACAATTCCTAACAAATGAGTATTTTCCCCCAAAGTCAAGATAATTCTAGATATAGGAAGATAGACATACAGAAGTAGGAATCACTGAAAGATTAAATATATATACATACATATGTAATATATATACACACAGAGACAAGTGTGTGTATATATGTAAACACATATATAGGAGAAGTACTTCCAGTGAGCTGTAAACTTCTACTGAGAAGCTCAGTAACCCTGATAAACATAGATAGAGCAGCACGGAGATTCTGACATTGGCAAGATCTCCGCACTTCCTCAAACACTTTATGAATGAAATCCAGTCTACTTCAATATAGTTTTCATTTATTTGTGATGTCCACCTAAGGCCTACACCTCATCCAAAGGAAACAACAAAGAAACATTACACTTATTTCCAAATAGCCAAGCATTGAAGGGGATTTTGCAACAGAAGATGCTAACTATGTTGTTAAAGCAGGATAATCAGAATCAGGTGCCACTAATATAATTACCCATCTTCACTTCTTGTCTGTGCCCACCATGTCTGATACTTTTGTGTGACACTTGCTCAGACCACCTGACAGGGAAGCCACATCCCAGGCAATGTTTACTCTTTGATGAGTCCTTACTTGGCTATATACCGTATCCATTTTCCCAGGGAGTCTACATTACCACAATTTCGTCATCTTTGTTCTCAGGTGCCATGCCTATGTTTAAAAATCAGAAACAGCAGAAAGCCTTGGGGATTTAATAATATAATGACCCCAAAACACTCAATGTTAGGTCCTAGGCAACAGCCTAGGGAGCCACAGCAGCCTTGGGAGAAAAGCAGAGTTTATATTGATTTAGTCTATCCCAGACAACTCAAATTAGAAGAGACCTGATGAAAGAAGGTCATTGGTTAAATAATAAAGAAATTGCTTGGCCCCATAGGTTAAAACATAGGTGGAAGGAGTAAACAGAACAGAATGCTGGGAGGAAGAGGAAGTGAGCTCAGAGACGCCATGCTCCCCTCTCCCGGGAAGACGCGATAGCTCTGCTCTCTGAGGCAGACACAATTCAGCTCCGACCCAGGATGGACGTAGGCTAGAATCTTCCCGGTAAGTGCACCTAGTGGTGCTATGCAGATGATTAGAAATGGGCTAAATTAATATGTGAGAATTAGCCTAAAAGAGGCTAGATAGAAATGGGCCAAGTGGTGTTTAAAAGAATACAGTTTGTGTGTTGTTATTTCGGGGCATAAGCTAGCCAGGCAGCCGGAGTGCTGGGGACGCAGCCCCGCCACTCCTATTACAACAGATTCCCTCAATCAGAAGCTGTGTTTTGTATGACCCTCCTTACCTCTGTAAACCTCTTAAACTTGAGCAACCCCTCAGCACTTCATAGGGTGGAAATATTATACAGCTCTCCTGAGGCGGTCACACACAGTTTGGTAGAAAAAATAAGTAAAATTGTTCAGGTATCATGTTTCCTTGATAAGCAACATTTCGTGACCAGAAGACATGGCTAAAGAAATGGGGGTCTGAGAAAAAGAAATGAGGGTTCAGGTGATGAAATAAACCTAACGAGACAGGGAGGCTGGGGGCCACATTAAGTGGGAATGGTGGGAAAGGATTTGATACCCGATTTATATCTCCCATGGCAGAAGAAGTTTCTTATTTCTCTTCCCAGCACCAATCTCCACTAGGACATTGTTCTTTACCGCAACCTGCCTAGTCTACATTTTCACCTGGGTTGCCTGATGTTCCCTCCAAGCCATTGTCTTCTGGGCAGGGCCACTTCTTCTTCACAAGGGCCCTATTCCTATCAGTGGATGCCCCAATGCCCAGGTCCTCCCAAGCAGCCCAGATGGTCACCTCTGCCTCAGTGGAGAATAGAACAGCACCAGGTCTATGGAATGTGGTCAACGACTGCACCTTCAACAAATGTATCTGAGCATAACTTCCTTTTCCAGGTCCTTCCACCTGCCTGCAGCTGACCACCTAGCCTTCTTAAGGAAGCACTTCTTTAGCCTGGGAGATCTTTACATTCACCCTTATTGTATCATCAGCATCACCGGAACCATGTCATGCCCACACCGTTATATTGAAAGCTACTTGACCTCACTGTCTCCTCTTGTTAGAGCTCTGCCTTACAACAAAGTAACCTGTTACAGCCTGCTTTTGCCCCGGGTATTCACTGAACCCTCTATTCTTGAATCCAGTTCTTAAGAGTCCAAGGCCAAGCTTCTTCTCTGCTGGTACTTCAAGACTTTAACAAGGCATTTTTTCCTTTTGGCCAACAGACCAACTCACCTGTCTTCACTCTGCAGGCCCTGCCAGCATTTACTCCCTTGATGTAAAATGCCCTTCCTCATCACAGCTGCTCATCAAATCTTCAAGATTTGCCTTGTCCCACTTTTTCCTATGCAACATGATCCTTAATCACTTGAGTCAAAAACTGATCTAATCTATCATCCCCTTGTCCTAGGAAGATGATGTCACTAGTCCTATCTGCTTATTAAGTCTCTGGTAGCATGTCTTGTATGTAAGGTTTTTGTTCATTATTATTATGTGTGCACGCACACGCATGCCCCACAGCCCCTATGTAGAATCACAGAAACACTTCATAGGGTGGGTTCTCTCCTTCTACTTTTACATGGTTTCCAGGTCAATGGGCTTGCAAGGCAGCTGCCTTTACCTGTTGAGCCATCTTGTCTGCCCTCTGGTAATGTCTTCTAAGAGTGTTGTTTTCATTAAAACTAAACTTAATCTGTTGTAAAGAAACCTCACTGCGTAGCCATGGATAAGTGGGCTTAGCGTTTCTCATTTCTTTTAACAGTAAGATAAGTCCAGGTCACCTGCGTTGTCTTTTGGACAGTGACAAGAATATACTTGCTTTGCTGGAGAATACCAAGCTGATGCTGTCTCTATTATTTTTTATCTTTTGTGGATGCAGCAGTGCTAAGAACTAGTCCCCCTTGAAGTAATAAATTGATTTAAGATTTCTTTCAAGTTGCAGAAGACTAACTTTCCCTGTTGTCAGGTGTTAAGCTATAATTCAAATATTATCAAAGTCTAAAATGTGTATGTTACTTCTGAAAAGTTGTGATGGCCTATGTTTTACTTGCAGGTGGTAATGTTTACTATTTCTTTACTTTGGAAAAAGGCATATCACAATACAGAGGTTGATTAGCTGTATTCAGAATGAACTATTAGCTTATTAAAGAACCAAAGATAGCCAGGCAATGGTGGCACACGCCTTTAATCCCAGCAATTGGGAGGCAGAGGCAGGTGGATCTCTGTGAGTTCGAGGCCAGCCTGGTCTACACGAGCTAGTTCCAGGACAGGAACCAAAAGCTACGGAGAAACCTTGTCTTGAAAAAAAAAAAAAAAAGAACCAAAGATAACCCATGAGTTTCTGTTGCTTGGTTTTACTAATTGCTGAAGGTGTAGTGATATTTTGTGTCTTAACAAATAAAGCTTGCTGAAGATCAGAGTGCAGAGCTAAGCCACTAGAAGCCAGGCAGTGGTGGCATACACCTTTAATCCCAGAACTTGGGAAACAGAGGCGGATGGATCTGTGTTAGTTCAAGGTCACCCTGGGCTACACAAAATTGAATCTGTCTAAAAGAGAAACAGAGCTCACACAAAGGTGATCCCAGCACTAGGAATCCCACACCTTTAATCCCAGTACTAGGGAGGTGGAGACAGGAGTGATATGGCTGGACACAGAGAGGATTGTAAATTGGGAAGAGACAGGAGCTCAGTGCAGTCTCAGGACACAGAGAAGACAGCCTGAGAATAGGATCACCCCTTAGGTCTGAGCATTGGTAGAGGCGAGAACTCTCTAGGGGTTGGCTGTTCTGCTTCTCTGATCCTTCAACTTTCACCCCCTAATATGTGACTCTGAGTTTTTGTTATTAAGACCAACTAGAACTGAGCTACAGTGGATGCCCTTGAGGCATTAGAATTATAGTTTAATAGGGCAGCTGGTGACTACGTCAAAATTTAACTAGAGCACTATCACTTTCATTCACTAATACAAAACATATTTCCTATTAAGGCTCATTCAAGCCCTAATTTGAAGGGTGATATGTTGTTGGAAATACATGCACACACATGTATATGTCCACACATGAAGACAGGTCTGTAGCTGCCTTCCGACAGATTTTGGGGGTATATGTATGCATGCGTGTGACACGACATTGGTAATTTTCCCCATCAACTGCATTTCAGTGTTTGCCTTAGGAACCCCTGTAAAGTTAGCTTACAGTGATTCTGACTCTGACTGTGGCTACGTCTGTGCAGTGTCCTGCAGGCTGGTTGCTGCAGACCTTCCCCAAGCTTAGCATACAAAATGCTGAACAAGCATCATAGGCTATGCAGGCCTTCAGACAAGTCTACAGTCCCAAGCTAAGTTATAGTGAATATGAGGGTTGAGTAGTCGATGTCCCTAAAACACTGGGGACTCAAGTCTCACTGTCCTCGGCAGAGGTTAGGTGACCCTTTCCCTCTCACCTGCATCTCTGTGGAAGAGTTCAGAGGTGGCTTCTCACTAGAGTCCATGGTGGCTACATACTTCTGAGTAAGATTTCCAGCCCCAGCCCACCCCAGCCTCACACCCGTTGATGACCCGGGTACTCTAGGTCTAGAACATAGAATCGCAGAGGCACAAAGCCACGGGTTCACCTCTGATGGCCTGTGAGAGACGGGCCAGCCTGGCAGATGATCATCACCCAAACCCCAGCTCCCTTGCGAGCTGCTTGTATCATGGGTCTGGTTACCTAGGGTTCCAGAATGTCACTGCCCAGTGATGGGTGAGACTGTGCCAACAACCATCCTCCTATTGGCTAGTGTTCCTTTAGGATGAGTCTCTTTTCAATTGCAGCACAGGCTCCCATGCCCTCAGGAGCATCTCCCAGCCTCTTGGCCAGGTGTGGTTTCCTTTGATAGATACTGTCCCATGTGACACGAGCCTATACTGCCCAAGTACAGTCTGCAGCAGGAAACTTAAAGGCATCTGCCTCCTCCTCACCCACCAGACACGGGGCTCTGCACAGGGCATAACTTCCCCTTTAAAGTGGGCCAGGAATCAGGGACTGCACCCTGGCTTTGCTCTCTCTCTCTCTCTCTCTCTCTCTCTCTCTCTCTCTCTCTGTACAGTCCAATGAGCAGTTTTGAATGAAACCTGAGAATCTTACTGAAGGAGACAACCAGACAGATGCATTTGACCTTGAACCGCAGGCCTCAACCTGAATGACAGAAATGACACCATTAGTGAAACAGGAAGCACCCCTGTCACCCCTGTGTTCTGTGGACCCTTTCTTACCAGGGCATAAATCTATCTTAAAATCAACCAGAATAATTTTGGGATGAACAAGAATACCATATCTGTTCTTAAAGATTCTTGAATCAAAATGGGGGGGGGGGGGTACTCATTTTAGTCCCTCTGCAGTGTAAGAACAGATCGTCCACTTGTTTGAGGGATGCAATGACTTGGCAAACTTCTCCTTGCTCTCTTTCCATGCACTGGGCATAGGGGCAAGCTATACAGGAGGAACGGGGCTGCCTGGAGCTCCGTCACAGATGTTGAGTCTGCCCCCTGTCTCCCTTGCCACCCACTGCCTTCTGTCTGAGTTAGCATGTGGGACCAGTAGGGCACAGAGCTATGCCTGACCAGTCCTTGGGCTGGACACTGACATCTGCCAGATAACCCAACAGGCTAATAAATCCAGCCGGGGTTGGCTGTTCTTTGCCCATGGTCTGTTACTGCATATGGTGCCTTCAGTGGTAGAAAGGGGGCTGGGGGGGCGGGGGGGCAGAACTGTCTCACTTGACAACAGTGCTTGTCTGATGCCCCCGTCCGAATGCCACACGTACTCCCATGCCTTGATGAGCACAGGCTTGGCTTGGTTAGAATTCATGGATTTCATAAGGAAGATTAAAGTTGGAATTGAATCCTGCTGGTCCCAGGATGGCAGAGTTGGCTGGCAACATTTGGAGACATACTCCTTAATTGGCCTCATTATTTTTCACAGGAAAAAAAATGGTTGCAAAAAGCTTAAGTAACTCCCTCCGAGGACTCGCACAGACAGCTAATAGTAGGATGAGGGCTAGAACCCTTGCCCCTGACTTCCAGCCTGGCGCTTTCTCCAGCTCTGACTGTCTCTGCATATTTGGTCTCATTTCCAATGCAAAATCCAGACCCTCGCAACCTTTCCTGGTATCGGACTTCTGAG